>NC_064642.1:459893005-460200059 GCF_023864345.2 Schistocerca serialis cubense
AAGTGGACGCCCCCCTGTCCACACTACAATGGGATTATACAAAAGGAAGCAAAAGGACAACTTCTGTAAGCACAGAAACGTACTTTAAACGAATATTATCAGAACCATGAAAATCATCAGAAACCCAAAATGATGACTCCGCAATGACGCTGACAAAACAGTCCACCACATCTCGAACGTTTGCGAAAAGATGTCACAGCCGGATTATAAGTGGAGAAACAACGTTGTGGCAGAAATGCAATTCCGGAAATACTACTTTCCAGTTACAAAGATTTTTGGTGTTGTAAGCTCTAAAGTGAACCACCCAAAATAATTAGATTTTTCGGCCTTAGAGTGATCTTGGCGGAAATAAAAATTGCGCGGAACAGGAAAGTGTGGATTACCGACATAGCTTTACTTTGCTGCTGTAGAAATGATGAAAAACAATATATCTGGTATAAAGCAGCTAAAAAGATTGTGCTGCTCCTTGGCACACTGTGGGTAGAGCCACAGTGTCTCAGTAGGTCTTTGAAAAACATTGACATCGATAAAATATCCACCCACCAACAACAAAAAGCTACTTCACTCGCATCTGGACGCACTGTCCGCCTATCGGTCCTACATCATTCAGTTAAAGGAGTCTGGAAATTACCGAATGGTATTAAAATACCAAATCTAGCGTAGTGACAGGTATTTCCGTGTTTACTGTAATCAGTCATGTCAATATGAGTAAATAATACTAATAACGACAACAACAATAATAATATTTGGAGTGATGTTTACTTATCAGTGAAAGCTGTTACATTATCTGTGAACATGTTCTTTACAAAATTCCATCGAGTCTCTACAAACTTCAGTTGCGAACATTGAGTAATAGGAATGGTATAGGTCCTTTAAAGTCACTTTTGCGTCTAGAAATAACTGACGGTTGCGTTGAGATGAAGTTACCGCAGCGAATACGATACAGTGTACAGGCATCGTCGGATAGTGGAAGCCACTCTTCATCGGCGAATTCTTCATCTCGAATGGTACACACCTGCGATGCCCCTGCAACAAGAAGAATGTCATGTAGAAACATTAGGTTACTGAAAGACACAGAAGGTAGAACGTAGTAAACAATTCATCTGAACTGAAATCAGTTGTTAGACAGCTACGGATAAGAGGATTTAAGTGTAGTAGTATTTTATTAAAATGGCTACAAACAAGTTAAACGGAAACATTTACTGTTATTTATCACTATCGACTATGAACACAAGTAAATTAATGGACACACAGAACAGTGCCAATACCAAGACGTAAATATTAGGTGTGGTCAGTTATCTGGACCTACAGAAGACGCAAATGTTCCCTCATTTAATTTGCTTGGTTGACACAAATGGTTGCATATGTGCTAAAGTGCGTAAAGGTGTTACCGCTGGGCCATTTCACAATAGGTACGTGTCATAGTTCTCCGTTCCCAACACTGGCTCATAGTGTCCTCTGGCCTATACAGGACGTGACACAGACTAACAACTAGTACCTTTGTTCGGTGATCAACAACACCACGTTCTGGGTTGCAAAATAAATGAGACATATGGAATCAGTGGAATTGTTTAAAAAAACATCACAGTAATTAGCTCGTCCTTCGTAGCGTAACTAACGTGTACAGAGGCCATGAATACACTTTACCAGGTGCATGAAAAGTTTTACATTTAACAGCGTTGCGCAAAACCAAAGAAATAGGACCGAACCATATGCAACCCATTACGACGAATCTTTTTAACTGCCCACTGAAGACAGTAGAATTGAAAAGACATCATTTGAGGGACGCACTAATGACAGTCTCTGGTGATCAGTTTGTGTGAAACCGTGGAAGGGTGTACGTCTTTCGCCACATTTCGTAGTTCATGATTTCATGGGTTCCTTGCGTCATTATTCTGTTGCTCATAGGACTAGAGAAGTCTATTTCCCTCAGAACCTTCCAATTTACGCTCGAACATGCCAGATTTTCATTCCACAGATAAACAGTAAAACGGCATGTCGTGAATCCCGACCTTATCCCGTTCTTCAGCTTCACTCGATAGACTACTCGAGCGGCGCCATCCCCTCCCCTTGGAAAAAAACGTGGCGCTGTCCTCAACGGACGCCCAGAGACTGGTTTTTAGACTCTCTCTTCCTGCAGTCTCCAAGCTGTTCCCCTGGAACACTGTTTTAGTCTAGGTCGAATTGCTTTGTGTGACTTGGGGTGTTGTTATATATGAAAGTATGAGCACTTTCATATTCAGTCAGTGATCAGTTATGCATTTTTCAAAAATATTCGTGTTTTGATACCATTAGGTTCATGTGCTCTTTGTTCTTCACTGGTATGTATCCATGTGGTCACATCGTTTTACCTGGTGATCAGCTCCGCGTTCTATGTCTTGTCTTGATTATCCAATGCCACTTGTTTTGCGCAGCGTTAATTGAACAAAATGCTTAACGGCAACGAAATTTTACGAGTGTACTGGACCTGTCTTTTTGGAGTGCTAGAATCATGTGTTGTTTGCCTTGTAACTTTGAGTTCAGTATTTTATTTCTCATCTTCAGCGAGCTTTAACACTATAATTCAAACTCGGCTGCTGATTTAGTTCTTGAGCAATAATTTCGATAGAATGACGTCCATATTTTGTGTAGTACTCCACACGACGCGGCGCAAGCCTGTGTTTTATGGTTCCTAATCACTTTTACCAAACACAGCTCGCATCTACCGGATGGGTCCAATCAATTTGCAGCTTCTCACTGGGGTCGAGTGTCGGCTGTAATTATCGTATGGCAGCGAAACTTGGTAGATATTCTAATGCCTTTTACTACACACTTATTTCAGAACTGAATCTTGGAAAGGGAAGCGCACGATAATTATGTATTCAACAGACACTTAACTTTGCTAGTAAAACGGTCTGCAATGCATACATAAATAACACGGTCATTCGCAATCGGGGGTCCCGTGGGAAGGATGGATTACGCACGCACACAATCAGACTAATCGTTCATCACAGAGAAAGGAGTCGTTCAATAATTTAATAAGGGAAATAAGGACTAAATTGGGTGGTCAGAGGCACACTAACCTCGATGGTCGAACAATCAGTAGGAACTGCGTCCTGTGAACGATTTTTCCAAAACGTAGAAGCCACCGAAAATCATAATCACTTTGCTACCCACTTCGAGGAAACATCGATAAAATATGATGACAATAAAGCACGAGAATTTATTTAAACAAAGAAACTGGTTCAATTGCTAGCATGGATTACTAAAGAAAAGTCTGACGAACAAAACGCTTCGTAAGGGCTACCTACCATGCACAAAGAAACTCGATGAAATCTGCACAGAACACAGGGACTTTTTTTTTCATAGTATGACTACCGAATGTTAAAACTATACGCAAATCTGTACAGAACACAGGGACTTTTTTCCTAGTATGACTACCGAATGTTGAAACTATACGCAACGGCTCATGATCATTTACACGACTCATTCAGGAATCTGATCACGCTCATAGATCCAAGTGTCCTCGTACCCCGCAATCCCAAACTTATAGAAAAAACTGATATAAATTCAAAAAATCGCGAGATTATTCTCAACATCCCGACATATTCTACAATAGCTGCAACCTGCTAAGAAATGAATTAAGGACTCGATTAAGCTGAAACTTACACATTCACAAAACTGCAACACTAAGGACTAACACTAGATGTTCCTTACCTCTTCAACGATACCCAGCGCAGTGAGGCTGCTCGCTGCTTACCTACAGTCCCTACCGCGGACTGGAAGCCGAGGCACAGACAGTATGAACACTCTACCTGTGCCATCTTAAGAAACGCGACGGATCATCTCTCGCCGATATCTCTCTGACCCAGAAGAGTTCCCTTTTGCTACACACAAAAGTTAGCTAAACTGTCCCTACATCCAGAGAAATTCACTCCTAGTCCAAAGACATACAGCCATTCCAGCAGACGACGAACACGCTTCCAAGCAAACAACCAGAGCGTTGGAACAACGGAAACATAGAGTGACAACGAAAATATATGATGGTTGCTTTTCTGCACCAAATTAAACCCTTAACATGTATCTAGCTAATTAGTAAAATGACTTAGATATGGGATACAATTCAGATAAGGTAATTTAGCAGGGCGTTTCAGAAATAAGTGCAGAAATTTTTGAGATGATAGGTTGGATATAGGTAATTATTTTGCATGTACGAACATGGGATCATTATCGCATATTAACGAAGGTAGACGACGTCAAAAAGTCTTCGGTCCGTCTGGTGGTGCGATAACCGGTGGTACGTATCTGTAAGTCTGAATATCTCGAGTCATTTGTTTTGACTGACCCTCGCGCCCTAACGAGGAAACACTTTACTAGTTCCCTTTCTTCTCATCAGGTGCTGTGTATCTGAAGTGAGCTGTCATTTGCGTCCTCCATTTCCACCTCAACGTAATTCGTAATCGACTGTCGCACCAAAGCTAAGGTAGTATGTTACGGAATAATGATATGCACTTGCAAGTGCAAAAGGAGTGTTTAATCTGTGTTATCATGCCTAGGACGTGGAATGTTTCACGTGCAATGAACTTGTAGACATGTTCTTAACCTCTGGCGCTGCAGGAGCTATGGAAGGAGCACGGTGTTCGTACGCAGAACGTTATCCAAACACACGAATACCAAATTAGAAAACAGTTGCTGCTGGGGATCGTCGCCTCCACGAAAGGGGCACATTAGAGGTAAATTTCCATGCTCTAGGTCGACCAAGGAGTGTACGCAATCCTGGTTTCGAGGAACGATTACTGCGAATGTACGACAGCAATCCTTCAGATAGCGTACGCTCCACTGCTCATGTTATAATTACTAGTTCTAGCAGTGTCTAGAGAACTGTGTGTAACGATCGGCGTCATCCCTACAAGTCGTATGAGGCACAGGTCCTACTACCCACTGATTTTTCGATTCGGAATGACTTTGGCGTATGGTTTTTGCAGCAAAGAATCTTAACTCCCGGTTTCGCAAACATTATTCTCTGGACTGATGAGTCGACTTTCACTTATGAAGAAATGCTCAATAGTTGCAACTCCCATATATAGTCTGGAGAGATCCGATAGACGGTAACGGCCTGTGATGTCTGTGCCATTAGTACGCCAGCACGTCCAAGGCAATGGAGAAACCTTTCCAACGAATGTATACATCTCCTCTTCTTCGATCAGTTAGTGATTATATGCATTTACGTGATTTGCTTGGTTGTTACCGACCCGAGCTGCTAAGATTCAGACAATTATTTAGCATTTGCAAGGTATTTTTGGAATATTTGGCCATCCGTAATGTTTTATGACGGATAATGCTACCACCTCTACATGTGCCAAGTTCAAACAATTTTGCCTTGGTATGCGAATTCGTAACATTACAATAACATCCTAGTATCCTAACCCTTTGTATACTGAGAAAATAATTTGAAATCTGCATTAATAATACACCGTAGTAGCAGTAGAAGTGGATGGGAGCGTTCGTTGCCACGGCACACGATGGTCTTCAATTCTGCTCAGTCGATCTCATGTTGGGTTATAGGTAAGCAACCCCACTCTGCATTATGTGATCCACTGAGGATTTATTACCGTAGAACATGGATTCTCGTCAAGAGATTGCAAATCGGTGGTCGGGAGAAAGGAATATTCTGCGAGAGTACGGGAGGTAAACGTAATAATCAAGGCAGGCAGCCGAACATTTACTGACCATTGGGGACCATGTGTCGATTAAGAACTGTAAAAGAGTGAATAAGGCATGGAAGAGATCAAGAAAAAGTTGGTGCTGGTTTCAAGGGACACATGGAGCTTACGGCAATATTAAGGGGCCTTGGAACCGGCAAATAAATTGGAGCTCACCTCTCCCGTATAAAACCGTGTCCCCGGACGATGACCGAAATCAGAAAAAAGGGTGGGGGGTGGGGGGATAACGTGACATGTCGGAGGTTATCTGGCACGGTGGTCGGCCGCTCGTAGAGTTGAAATGGTTCATAACGAAATGGCATCATTCACATTTTTTTCGAATTTGAGTTGGTCACATCGTTATATAAAGAAATGAGATCAGTTCAACCTCTCCTTCACTGTGATATTGTGATTGGGACGTTATCATTTCGTAAAGCAAGGGCATCAGTCCAGGCGGTTGCCCTACTTTTATGAGATACCCGTAGAGGCGCTGCGTGTTTGTCGATCAGCAGAGCGCTACTCTCTTGTTTCTTATGCATTGTTTTGAGGTGATTTGACGGTGTAACTGCGTCATTATTGTATACTAAAGTATTTTATTATTTTTCGTTATACAGAATCTATAAACCAATATTTTTTAAAATGTGTGACATTGTTGAACGCCATGAACCAAAAGGAAGACGAAAGTCTGATAGATCGCTCTGGAAGCAGAATGTGACAAATATCGGATGAAAGACTTAGAGTACATCAATGCAAAAGGGACAGCTATACCACAAAAAAACTGTTGGGCCTGACTGCACGCAGACTATAATAAACGTTAATTTACCCAATCTAGTACACTGTGTATCTATGCGAACATGCTTATGAGGTTAGGGAATGACATTAATTTACTTGCTGTATGTGGCTATTTTGTTTCTGTTACATCGCAGGTGCAACAACAAATGTGTGCAGAAACTGCATGCTGGTTGTTTAAATTGAAATACTCAGATGTTAAAATAGGCTTCACATCGCACTATCAGTATTTCAAAACAAAATTCAACTTGAAATTTGGTTACGCCCAAGTTAATTGCTGCAGTACTTGTGAGATTCTGAAAATCAAAATAAAGAGCTCGAATCTGAGCGATGTAGCGAAAAGAATTGCTTCCCATGAGATGGTAGCAAACCAGCGGAAAAATTTCTCATAGATTATGTCAACAATGAAGTCCTCGCAGGTGATGAAGAATTACATATTTATTTCGACAATTGCGGGGCCCAAAATAAGAATCATGCCGTCTCCAAACATCTTTGTGCACTGACAGATTGTGAGGTTACTAGGGATACTGTAATAGTATAACTTATTTGCTGGATATGGTAATGTTTACTGTGGAAGAACAGTCGGAGTGTAGCAAGCACAAAATATATTTATGGAGTCACCTTCTTGATAAAGAGAGGAGGCAGCATATAACAGTTTCACATTGAATTACTTAGTTACATAATTGCCTATGTCTCAGTGCATAACTTGGTACATATGTTAATAATGTAAGGTGTGCTTGTCTTGCTAATCATTGGATTCGCTGGGTATCTGATCATTTAAATAGGAGTACTCCATAAACATGAGAGCTCTTCAAAATAGTTCAAAACTCAAATTGAAAGCATAGTAGCAGGGATAATATTTTGGACATTAAAGAACACGTTTTATATGGAAATTAAGTTGTAAGGATGTTTGAGAACCTCTGCATAATAAGTTATTGTCGTTTATTGTGAAGGTACTGTTCAGTTTTCGATCTATGTAGAGCAAAATGAGTATTTCGTATGCCACACCTTTTAAGCAAAGACATGATTAAACAAAAGAAGAGGCGTGAAACTGCCAAGAAGTGGAGTGCCCTTAAATATGTAAATAATCTGATGATTGTCTACAAAATAATATAAGGTATTTAGTTTTACGTATTTTAATATTGTAACATTGTAAATGCATGATGGCCATGTTTAGAAATAATATATTTGAATAATGTAGTGTCACGTGACCGGACACAGGACAGAGGATAGGGGACAAAGGTCGTGGTCTTTTGGTCGTTGTCCGTCGGTGCGGTAGGGTCGGTGCGGCTAACAGCCGCCGACATAGTATCACGTGGCCATCAGTTTGTTTTGTGGATGTGATTTAGTAAAATAAAAACGTTTTCATTCTAAACTGTTGTCGGTTAAATCATTTGTGAACGATCGTGATTTAGACAAATACTTGAATTCATTCACTGCTGTACTTAGGCTAGCTATTTACTCAATACAAGGTGCGAATGCAACTGTGCACAACCGAACCCCTTTTGCAGACGAGTCATGATAAAAGGTTGTGTCCAAGCCCGAGTGAAGTTGCAAGATGCAGAAAGATTTGAAAAAAAACTGAACACATTTTTCCAGTGAGAGGCCAGAGCTTCAGGCCATGCTTTCAAGATTTCAGTATCATTAAGAGGTCACTGAAAGAGTAGATCGTTTATACACAATGAGAGATATAATGTAGAGAACTATTCATAGCTCAAATAATCTCAACAAGTTCATTGTGAAGTGCATTCAGACTGCAGACATCTTCGATTTCGAAAGCTGGTGGCCTCAGTTTTGTTCCAAGACTGCAATTCCCGAGGAGACTGGAGGTAGAATGATCCTTACAAATTTCATGAAACATGTTCAGGGGAATCCTAATGTGCAATCTCTATTTGATGGTAACAATGTTCACATATCTTTTATGATAATTTGTAGTAAAAAGTCCAGATAGTTTTTCTTGATTTCTCAACAGGTGGCTAAATTTGACCGAAGCTCTTTCTTTATGAACCAGTTCAGCTGTTGTTGAATGGAGTGGGGTAGGCCGGAAGCGCGGCGGACTAAGCGTGGCTGAGACTACTGAAAAAGCCTCTTGGAACTGTACATCACTGTTCGTCACGGTGTATCTATTGTGAAATACCGAGTGCTGTTTGTGGTCCGCAGACAAAGTGTTGAATTTAACTGGGGTCTGTCCTTTGAAGCATGTCAATGGTGTTTTAGAAGGATCACTGAAGGGATCATTAGAAGGCGCCAGAGTAATAGACTAATGTTTCACTAGTAGTTTTTGTAGCAGGCTGAAGCTACTGACCTCGTTAAAGATGCTTGCAGTCTATTTGTGAAACTGACGAATTGTTGTTGTTTCCAGTGTGGAACATATGTCTGTTGCAGGTTAATGAAATTAGTGAACTACTGGAGACGATAGTGGCAACAGTTAAGGTGTGTTGCAACAGAAGGAAAGCATTATTGCGTTTTCATTATAGATTTTTTTTTTTTTTTTGAGTGAAGCATTAAAAGGTGTTCACCTATTGGGTTCTACCCTGGATCGAAATGCCAGTGGGTTTTATGATTATGGTTTGTCCGATAAAGGAGATAAATCAAGAAGATTTTATTATGGTTTTATAAAAATAATAATTTCAGATATTGTATTTGTTATTACTTAGGTCTCTTGTCTTAATAACATCCTGCTTAGTATTTGTCTATCAGAAACTATATTATGGAAGTTGAAGGTTGGAAATTGCTCTTTGATAAGATTTTGCTGCAACAATTCAATTTTTGTATTGTATCCTGTTAGTCATCTTTACATTAACCTGCAGTCTTTAGGTTGCACTAGTTATGGTATTTACACTGATGGCCATTATTGTGTAATTTCATCAAGAAATCTGACCTGGTATTGCATACTCAATCAATCGACTCCACGAGTAACTATTTTGGGCTCAACTCTGTGCTTCCATTACAAGTGTTAAATGCAAAGCAAGGTTGTTGAGACTAATCCATAGGCTACAACTTATACAGAGAACCAAATGACTAGAACATGAAGCAGTACAGCTGTGGATGAAGGTGGTGACTGAGGTAACGTACAGAGTGTTTAAACGACAGGTACCTTACCGGGTCACGATTATGTATTCGACTTTCTGAAGGACCAGCTGACTGGTCTACAGTGAGAAACTGTGAAACTGCACTTACCGGGCGAAATTTCGCAGCATGTGATAGAACCTGAAGACTACAGACAGGGCCTCCTTGGTGTGCAGGCTGATGATGCGCGTCATGATATCACGGGCCAGTGCCAGGTCCGGTGCGATTGGCTCCTCTTTGGGAGTCGACCAAGACCGACCGTGGGCTGCTGCTGGTTCCGAGGAGTGATACGCACCACTCCCCGCCCTCTGCCCTTGTCCTCCACTTTGACCTTGTCCCTCACCTTCACCTTGTCTTTGTCCATATCCTTGACCCTGTAGGGGCGCAGCAATCGTGTGACAGACTAACAGCAGGACACCTGTGGGTCAAAGAAACATCCAGTTATATTACAGTGATTTACCACATATTCAGCGATTCAGCTCACATGGTTCAAGTACATACATTGACGCTAGGTGAATGTCATGGAACCGAACACAATAAACACATTTAAAATGGTCCTCTGTACAGAATGTTGGTATGCTGTTGATATAATCAAGGGATGATGGAAGAAGGATGATGTATCAGTTTGATATAGAGAAAGCAAGACTGGAAAAGACTGGACCGATGATAGAAACACTGTTTCTGCACAAGATCTGAAATCATATTCTGCAAAGAAACTTATTCATGCACAAGCTGTTGACTTTGTATAACTAAATAAGAAAGTTGTTGTGGTATAGTGTAATGGTTTCAAAGAGAATGGATTGGGCGAGTGGTTTACTGTTGGATGTGGGTGGACGCATACACGATGGAGGCAGTCAAATGGTGTCACAGTTCTTTTTTATTAACCACAGACAGACTTAGTGCAGAGTTACAGCAGTTAGCAGACAAGAGACAGTGGGTGCTGAATCCTCCAACCAGGTGTGCCACTGTCGACACACCACTGTCAGCTCTTCTCGAGGTGGCGGTACGGTGGTAACCAGTTGGCTGTTGCTGTGTCGGGGTGGCGTGACAGTGGCCAGAGTGAAGCAGGCCGACTGTCGCGTCCTGGCACAGCCTTACTATACCAGAATGAAGTAAGTGCGAACTGAGTTGCGCAATCGGGACATTAACGACAATGGGTTAATTATAAATTGCTGTCAACCTTTATATCGAAGATGAGAGGGAGAGAATCACCTTGGCTTGAAGCAAATCAGTTTCCTGAAAATAGGTTATAGAATTGCAATAGGCAGAAAAGATTGGTTAGTTTCTATCAAGTTTATTCTCACATATACTTAGGTGAGGTGTTGGACCATAGACCCCTTAGTAAGATTCAGTCTATTTATTCGGACTTGCTACTTCAAAGCTAATTGCCGGTACATATAAGAAAAAAGTGCAAAAAAGTCACTTGTTATTGGTTAGCACTGAAATCTTTCTAAGTAATTGAGACAAAGACTGACAGCCTCTGTTCAACAATATTCCAATGAATCTCTAAAAATCCTACTTGGCCTGCAGTTCCTGAGTGTCCACCAGAGTCTAACACCGTCTTCTCGCAGTTGAAGTCTGTATCAGCTGTATCGGCTGCTATGGGCCTACTCGGCCCCGCTGGCGTCTCACTGCGGAATCTCCAAACTGCCGGCACTGGCTCTGAATCTGCATCTGAGTCTCTACTTCTAGCTATTCCGTTGCCTGGCCTTTTATTTCGTTTCTCATGTACTTGGGTGCACACGAGTTAATTTGTTTCACATGACCCTTTCGTTTCTAAGTGACCTGATTGCACAAGAATGCCTATGGTTCCACACGACACTCTCGTTTCTAATTGGTCAGCTTGCGCAAGAATGCCTTCGGTTCCACACGACACTTTCGTTTCTAGCTGCACACAACTTAATTGGTTCCATATGAGTCTTTTCCACACATGACTGATACTCTCTTTTGCTGTATTTTCGCCCTGGTGTTTTCGTCTTCCACTGCGCAAGTTTGATTCATGCTGCTTCGTCTGGCAGAAAGTCAAACACTAAGTTATTTGATCAACAAGCCGTACTTGGCGGCCTCCACCGCTTATCTTGTCCCTACGTCCTGGTGGACTATTTCTTAATGTCAGCTGGCTGTTTGACTATGGAGCCTGGACTCTTATTATGGTCACAAAAGCAAGAATAAAAATTAAAATATTCTATGGTCACAACAGGATGACGAACCACGGACCAATGGCTGAAACGCTGCATCTGGTAGTGTCGAGTTCAAGTAGCGTGAAGCTGGGAGGACTTCAGTTCGAACCTTGGACCATGACGTGGCGGCAGGCTCTCCTTTTGGCGGTCTCGCGAGGATGGTGGCAAAGTGAAGGCGACCTGACGGCCAAGCTACCAGGAAGAAGTCGTCGCGTCAGTTCGAAGCTCGATTGCGGCGCTGGTAGATGCGTCAGAAGAGTGTCGGCAATCCCATGGCAGAGACCGACGATACACGGCAGGCGACGACGAATAGCCCAGCTGTGCCGCTGACCTGCTCGACTACCATGGGTTTATGTATACGGCCAAAGGGGTTTGTTAATGAGGAAGATAAGCACTGCTGCATACTTAAGCGCTGTCGAAACGGCTGATCATTGCCTGGAGAACTGGCTCGAAATTGAGGAAGCTGTCAGCAAGGCTAAATGCTGTCTCGATTGGCTGTAATGCTCTCCCTGAACACAGGATCTGTGCGCTCCGGCCTAGGCCTGCAACGTTACAGTTTGTTACCCTGCTTTTAAGCTAATGAAATGGATTGCTTTTTTTTTTTTTTTTTTTTTTGTGTTTTTAGGGCGCAAAACAATAAATGGATTGCTGTCAGTGTTTATTGTTATATTTCAGTGTTGCATTGCTTCAGTTATGAAGTCATAGCTGCTGAGGAGCGATTAATCGCATGTGTGTTGGTGCACGGACGTTCACAAGCAGGTCAAACTGTGACCGAGGTGATGAGTGCATTGAGTGTTCGCTTTGAAATGCTGTACCTTTAAAAACAACCATGTTTGATAGGAAGAAATGTGCTTTGGTTTTGAGCAGTTTTAAAGATGGGTTGCATAGTTCATGTTAAAAAAAAAAAATAAAAAAATGCGAGAGGACACTTTTGCCACCATCGCTCAATCAGTTGAGCAGTCTCCAATGAAATCCACTAAGTTCCGCAATCAACGATGCATGATCACATTAAAAAAATGGAAAATGAAATAATTTAGACAGATATTTACATGCTTTGTTGGTACAATTTCCACAAATCGTGTTTCCCTCAAGATTGTTATTTTCTGATGAAAGTGCGACATACCACAATTCACACAAGAGTAATGTGGTATTCTGGTTTAAGGAAGGTCCCAGTTATATGTAAGATTGAGAAAGGAATCCATCTCATGTTTTCCACATCTACATACCAGGGCGTGCTGTTCTCGATATCGATCGAGGTATTATATACCATGCATATTACTCGGTCAAGTTTCCCACTTCGCTTGTTGTAACCCTCTGCCACTAGAGGGCTCCGAATTACGGGGTTTAACATGGCAGTGTGTAACACAAGTAAATCGATGCGTGACAAACAGGGTGCTGTAATCGAGTTTCTAACCGTAGAAAACTTCGTCCACACATGTACCACCCTCTCTTTTAGAATGCCAATGTAAGGCCACACACGAACGCTGCCACATCTGCATCAATCCGATGCCTTGAGTTCACTGTCATCGATCATCCTCCATACTTGGCCCCATCCGATTTTCATCGGTTTCCAGTACATAAAGAACACCTTCTAGGACTTCACTTTAGTAATGATGAAGCAGTGCAAGCGGAAGTGTGGCTGTACTCTCCAGACTGAGACACACGGACCCAAACGGGTCACCAAAAGGCATAAGGAAACTGGATTCATGGCCAGTTCACACCGGGCAGAACTAACCCGTAACTCGAGAGATGACTTTCCTGTAACATACACCACAAGGTGGGCTCTCTGGGACCCCTATGTTTAAACCGAGATTTAAGGCAAAAATCATATGAAATTTTTAATTTGTGCTATACAACATTTATTTTTACAATTGTTTAAATGCTCCTAGTTTATTTTATTGCAATAAACAAAGCCAGTAGCATTTTACTATTTATCACGCAAAAGCACATAATTTTGTGTGATTCTTTTAAATAGTACACATAAATGGACTGTTAGAGTACTGAATTTTACACTCTGAAAAATTGTATAATCTCTGTAACAAATAAATTTCCAAATAAATTTAAATTCAAGAGGTTAAATTTGCACATAAAAATTATACCCAATAGGTACAAAAAGAAAGTCTGTCAAATTGACATTCATTGCTGGGAACTACATGTTTCTTATGACACAGAACACATTAGATTTTAACAGGCACTTTACGTATTTCATTCATGAAACGGAAAAAAATGGCTCTGAGCACTATGCGACTTAACTTCTGTGGTCATCAGTCGCCTAGAACTTAGAACTAATTAAACCTAACTAACCTAAGGACATCACACACATCCATGCCCGAGGCAGGATTCGAACCTGCGACCATAGCGGCCGCTCGGCTTCAGACTGTAGCGCCCAGAACCGCACGGCCACTCCGGCCGGCCATGAAACGGAAAGATCCCCATCAAAACTTGCGTGAAGTTCTTCTTCTGAATGATACTCTTGTTCGATAGCTGAACTGTGATCACTGGTTAACGCAAAATAGTCATCTTTTTCGTTAATTTCTTCTTCCATATCGTCACCGACACCTTCCTCCATAGACCGATTAGCAATTTCATAAAATTCGGGAAAGTTAAAACTGACACATTCGTGCGAACACATTTTGAGCCCTAGGGTACTGTACTGAAAGAAACTGGTACGTAGTTCACGAGGAGCGGACTAGGACACTCCAACACCTATCAATAACACGTGTCAACAATAAACACATAAGGCGATAACGCAACCGACAGCAAAACATCGTAGGCTTGGCAGTTTAAGAAGGGTAACTACAGCCGTAATTTTTCTCGAGGACATGCAGCTTTACTGTATGGTTAAATGATGATGGCGTCCTCTTGGGTAAAATATTCCGGAGGTAAAATAGTCCCCCATTCGGATCTCCTGGCGGGGACTACTCAGGAGGACGCTGTTATCAGGAGTAATACTCTCCTTCAAATTCTGAAGGTGGTATGGGTAAAACACAGAGAGCGAATGGCTATTTACAATTTGTACAGAAACCAGATGGCAGTTATAAGGGTCGAGGGACATGAAAGGGAAGCAGTGGTTGGGAAGGGAGTGAGACAGGGTTGTAGCCTCTCCCAGATGTTATTCAAACTGTGTACTGAACAAGCAGTAAAGGAAACAAAAGACAAATTCGGAGTAGGTATTAAAATCCATGGAGAAGAAATAAAAACTTTGAGGTTCGTCGATGACATTATAATTCTGTCAGAGACAGCAAAGGACTTGGAAAAGCAGTTGAACGGAATGGATAGTGTCTTGAAAGGAGGATAAAAGATGAACATCATCAAAAGCAAAACGAGGATAATGGAATGTAGTCGAATTAAGTCGGGTGATGCTGAGGGAATTAGATTAGGAAATGAGACGCTTAAAGTAGTAAAGGAGGCTGGTATTTGGGGAGCAAAATAACTGATGATGGTCGAAGTAGAGAGGATATCAAATGTAGACTGGCAATGGCAAGGAAAGCGTTTCTGAAGAAGAGGAATTTGTTAACGTCGAGTATAGATTTAAGTGTCAGGAAGTCGTTCCTGAAAGTATTTTTGTGGAAGTAAAACATGGACGATAAATAGTTTAGACAAGAAGAGAATAGAAGCTTTCGAAATGTGGTGCCACAGAAGAATGCTGAAGATTAGACGGGTAGATCACATAACTAATGAGGAGGTATTGAGTAGGATTGGGGAGAAGAGAAGTTTGTGGCACAACTTGACTAGAAGAAGGGATCGGTTGGTAGGACATGTTCTGAGGCATCAAGGGATCACCAATTGAGTATTGGAGGGCAGCGTGGAGGGTGAAGATCGTAGAGGGAGACTAAGAGATGAATACACCAAGCAGATTCAGAAGGATGTAGGTTGCAGTAGGTACTGGGGGATGAAGAAGCTTGCGCAGGATAGAGTAGTATGGAGAGCTGCATCAAACCAGTCTCAGGACTGAAGACCATAACAACTACATGGAGGGTATGGAAACATTCCATCACAACTGGCCTTGGGGAGCGAATTCGAAATTTTTCGCTTGGTCTGAAAGACCACACATAGTGAGTTAAGAGTTAACCATCTTTAAGTAAGGTACTGTCTTCATAGATAATTTCAAACAAGTGTCTAGGAGGCTAAAAGCTTCATGATCCAAGTAGGCACCGGATTACACTGCCCCGCTGCTCGTGGCTGCTAACAAGTTATACACATCTCGATGTATTTGACACACGACGATTGACTGATGCACGTCGTAACCAGGCTGCACACGACGAGAGCCGTTCCTTGCTCGCTGGTAGCAACCGTCAACGCTGCAGGAAAACGCGGGCCCCCAGAGCCGAATGGTGTTAATTCGGTGCATTTGGCAGGACGCCGAGAACCCAGACACACCCGTCCAACTCCGTGTCCGACACGCCATCACACAATCCCAGCCCTAGAGGGAACACATAATCCAGCAGAGATGGTACGACAAGGGCCAGAATCAGCGGAACGCGTGCACTAGTGGCGCCAGTAAGATCACGTGCGCTTCCTCACGGAAACCACCACGGCTCGGTTCCTTTATATTGCTATATTCCTTCCACGAAGTGTCACACAAACATTTGCAGTCCTCCAGAAAACCTTTCGTCGAAGTTTCATCCGGGTTGCAATCTTTCATGTTAGTTCTATTTGAACAGCGGCAATTCTCAAACGCTATGATAGAAGACGAACTTCAGTCGGGCAGTTGACACGAAAGAGCTACACATGGTACAGTTTCTTCCCGGAAGTGGTTGGTGGAATCTGCTGTTGGGTGGTCAGACCAAGCCGACTGCCTGACAAACAAAATTAGTCCACCAGTCGGCCTACAAACGTACACACACGCACACACACACACACACACACACACACACACACACACACACAATCTGTCGTTCCGTCGGCAGATAAATCATAGCGTGCGTCTTGGAGCAGGGAACATGCACGTGCATATGGATTCCTGTAACTTTCATCGTCTCCATCTTGCAATTAGGCAAATGCTTTTGCTTGATCTCTACGTCATTAAGCTTTATGTTATGAACTCTGTTTACAAACACTGTGTCACCTGCGGAAAAATGCTCCCATAGGAATAAAAGAGTCTCTGACTGAAAGTGGGGTACCAGCTGACTCATTCCATGTTTCTCAGCACCTACGAAAATTTTCCCAAAAAGTTTGGCATGCAAACATATTCGGTCTCTTTTTAGCATGCAACTCACGTTGCAGTCGCACAAGTTCCCGTAACTATAATTCGCTCACACCCAGTAACGCATCGTTCTAAGTCGCTCATAAGCACCCACTCACACTTACCCATTCTCACTCACTCATTGAGCCAAGCTCACTGTCATTATCGCTTTGTGTCTCTCTGTCACTGTCTCCTGTCCCAAAACCTTCGTTCTGTCCCATTACTACCGTCTCCTCTACTACTGTCTCCTTGCTCTCTTCCGCTGCTACTGTCTCATTCATTCCTTCTCACTGCTTCTGTCTCTCTCACTGTCACTTCTTTCTTCCTCGTTGTCATTGTCATAGACTCTGTCTCTCATAATCACTGGCACTCAACCACTTACACTTTTTCCTTATCTTTTTTCCTCTTGTCTCGAGCTAGCACTGTTTCCTTCATTTTTATGCTAGCTCTGTTTTGTCATTGTCAACTATGTTCCATTGCCACTGTGTCTTTCTATTTCTCTTACACTGCCGTTGTCTCTTTTCTTCTTTCTATAGCACAACCACAGGCTACTATTTCCTACTATGTATTACTTTTCCATTTCTCTCTCAATGCCACTGTCTCCTTCTCCCTCAGCATAAATAAATGAGAATATGTTCACGTGCTAAAATTTTTGAGAAAATTTTTAAAGGTTCTGAGGAAGGTAGAAATAGACATCTGGTACCCCAATTTTCAGTCAGTCCTTTAAACAGAAGGATATTCGCCTTTTTTGTGCTCTGTTTTCCGCTGGTTGCCTTCTTTCCCCTGCTACAGCTGGGCATGTCACTCATGCGAAAAGAACTTTATCGATCTGTACAAGTTTCATAGTTTACTTCCGTGAAATTGAAAAAAAAACAAATTTTGCAACTCAAACCGTACATTAGGCACATAAACAATTTAAATATGCTTCAGTACTACAACATAGCGTCCCCAGAACCCTTCTGATGATAACGGAGACACTGTCAGCATATTTCTCAGTGCTACATTACTTTACAAAATTCGTTTTCGCCTCACACCACATTTTACGTGCGATTTTTAAGTGTTTAGCTGCAGCACTCCGTCTTCAGACTACAAGTGGCCCATCGCGACCATCCGACCGCCGTATCATCCTCAGCTGAGGATGTGGATAGGAGGGGTGTGTGGTGAGCACACCGCTCTCCCGGTCGTTATGACAGTTTTCTGTGACCGGAGCCGCTACTATTCGGTAGAGTAGCTCCTCAGTTGGCATCACGAGGCTGAGTGCAGCCAGAAAAATGGCAACAGTGCACGGCGGCCCAGATGGTCACCCATCCAAGTCCGGGCCACACCCCACAGCACTTCACTTCGGTGATCTGACGGGAACCGGTGTATCCACTGCGGCAAGGCCATTGCCAATTTTAAATGTATAAATAGGATCATTTTTAACTTCTATATGCTGGAAACATGTAAGGATATCATGAAAAATTTCAAGGTACTTCGAGATCGGGCTCTTAAGTATATATCGTAAAAATATCAGCCATTTGTTCTGGAATCCGCAGCTCGTTTTTCTCTTTACCCAAAAACCACATTTTTGGGGCGTTTCTTGATAACGTATGAAGATTTTTGAAAACAGGAAGATGGTGCTTCCGTATACCGATAGAGTTTGAGCAGTTTTCTGCTCTTAGTTATTTAGACACTCGCTGCTGACGGCGAAAAACGATTTTTATGGTTTTCTGAGGAACTGCCCATGACTAAGATGGTGCCTGCACAAGCCCCTTAAGGCGTACTGTAGACACATCTAATGTAGAAAGAACCTACCAATTTGCTCCATTTGCCTATGCTACAGAAGTATGTAATATTATAATTTTTATCCTGTGCTGTTGGGTAGCTAAAGACGATCCTGCTGTTGGATATACAAACGGTTCCTAGCTCAACTTTTCTATCTCCAACAGAACCTGAGGTATGATCGCTTGAAAAATTCAATTTTTATGAACTACTTTTTGGAACATTTAGGTCGTATTTACTGCTGATTGTATAGCAATTGACTGTGTTACAAGAAGGCCTAATCTGAGGCATTGAACCGTTGCGTGCCAATGCAGTAAATCGATGTCATAGGGAGAGAGGCGCCATCATTGTGGTGAACACATATTAAGCAGTAAGAAGACTTGTTCAGAGTGCAAGAACGCTCATTCAGAAAGCTAACAAATGGAAGAAACTAGCCAGTGAAGTTTCGTGCAACGTCGTAATCTAGGGTGTTGAATCATCGGGTGTCAATGGAGCAAATTGATGTAATACGAAGAGATGTGTTGTCATTGTGCTGGCCAGACACTATAAAATATGAAGACTTATTCAGAATGCAAGAATGTTCACTCATCAGGCTGACAAAGCGGAAGAGGCTAGCTAGCCAGTGTCTCTGCAGAGCGAAACTGCACGTTACTAAAGCTCTTGCTAATTTCCTTCAGGAAAGAAATATACTGATACCAGAAAATGGCGAGATCCAGCTACTAGGCCTGTTTCCTATCCCAGGGTGGGATGCTGGAGTGTTACTAACCTGCAGACTCTCATAAATATCCCCGAAACCAACTGCTCACTCTCAGATGTTCTCAGTTGTGTTCAGTCTGCTGATGTCCAGCTACAAGAAGGAGCTTATGTTGTCTTCCATCTACTCATGTAGCCCTTTCAAAGAAACCATCCCGGCATTTGCCTTGAGCGATTTTGGGAAATCAAGGATGGCCGGACGCGGCATTGAACCGTCGTCCTCCCGAATGCGAGTCCAGTGTGCTAACCACTGTGCCACATCACTCGGTCCATGTAGCAGTGTACAAGCTTCTGTGAAACTGCAAATCACACTCTGGGGATGTGGTAATTGTTAGCTGCAGTGCCGCTCGCTGTTGGTGCTGGCTCTGATGTAGCGAACAGTGCACCTATAGACCAGTGGGCCACCTGACGGCCTACTGATGTCGACTGCTACATCAATGCTGTCCACAGGATGCCAACAGCTTTCGGTGCTGCTTCTGACCTACAAGCGCTCACTCTCTCGAGCGACACTCCAACTGCCGGCCGGAGTGGCCGAGCGGTTCTGGCGCTACAGTCTGGAGCCGCGCGACCGCTACGGTCGCAGGTTCGAATCCTGCCTCGGGCATGGATGTGTGTGATGTCCTTAGGTTAGTTAGGTTTAAGTAGTTCTAAGTTCTAGGGGACTTACGACCTCAGATGTTGAGTTCCATAGTGCTCAGAGCCATTTGAACCATATTTTGACACTCCAACTACTGTTGTAGTCTGAATGAGAAATAATTCTACTGTCAATGCTGATTCTCTCACGTGTCAGCGGGTGTCTAACAAGCCTCCACTCACCTCACCACTGCTCATCCTCGCCATGGGTGGTGGTACATCGACTTCCTAATCTCTGTCTACCCTCACCATGACATAATTCAACGGCTTACTAATCTGGTCATTGCAGCTATAACATTGACTGCTGCAGGACAGTATCAGATCAGCTCCAGGTTGCAATAGTTTCTGAGAAGACGCCTCATAAGTGGAAAATTTCATCATTCACGTAAGGGTCGAATTTTAAAATCTCTCTCTTGTTTTTGTTCCTGCAACTTTACTGCAGCAGGTATATTTTACGTTAAAAAACTTCCTGGCAGATTAAAACTGTGTGCCCGACCGAGACTCGAACTCGGGACCTTTGCCTTTCGAGGGCAAGTGCTCTACCATCTGAGCTACCGAAGCACGACTCACGCCCGGTCCTCACAGCTGTACTTCTGCCAGTATCTCGTCTCCTACCTTCCAAACTTTACAGAAGAACTCCTGCAAACCTTGCAGAACTAGCACTCCTGAAAGAAAGGATACTGCGGAGACATGGCTTAGCCACAGCCTGGGGCATGTTTCCAGAATGAGATTTTCACTCTGCAGCGGAGTGTGCGCTGATATGAAACTTCCTGGCAGATTAAAACTGTGTGCCCGACCGAGACTCGAACTCGGGACCATTGCCTTCCGCGGGCAAGTGATCTTCCATCTGAGCTACCGAAGCACGACTCACGCCCGGTCCTCACAGCTTTTCTTCTGCCAGTATCTCGTCTCCTACCTTCCAAACTTTTCATATCAGCGCACACTCCGCTGCAGAGTGAAAATCTCATTCTAGAAACATCCCCCAGGCTGTGGCTAAGCCATGTCTCCGCAGTATCCTTTCTTTCAGGAGTGTTAGTTCTGCAAAGTTCGCAGGAGAGCTTCTGTAAAGTTTGGAAGGTAGGAGACGAGATACTGACAGAATTAAAGCTGTGAGGACCGGGGGTGAGTCGTACTTCGGTAGCTCAGATGGTAGAGCACTTGCCCGCGAAAGGCAAAGGTCCCGAATTCCAGTCTCGGTCGGGCACACAGTTTTAATCTGCCAGGAAGTTTCATGTCAGCGCACACTCCGCTGCAGAGTGAAAATCTCATTCTGGATATTTTACGTTGTTTGATTCTTTACTATGTGCATTGTGCGAGAAACTTATAAGCTTTCACAACACTTTTCCCAAAATCCCTTATCTGTCACTTGTAAGTGTACCTCTGATGTCACAGTAGTCCAACATCTAGCACCCAAAAGGGGAATATGACGCTCTGCTTGACGAAAAAAGTGAAGCATCAAGAAGACATGGTCAGATGTCGGTACAGCTACATACACGTGAACATTATTGGAGGGGGCGGGGGGTGTTCATGATGAGAGTTATCATTTTCTGAGACAGCCAGAATGGCCACCAAAGCACGTTAGTGTTGTTTGTATTGTGCTGTTATCAGGGCTGATAGTGTATATACAGGGCATGAACGACATTGGATATAGAGTGATCACTGTGTATGACACAGAGATGCTGCGTACTACCCGAGACAGCGTTATCGACACCTGAGAGAGAGAGTGAAAGGAGTCTCATCGTTGATCTCCATTTGGCTGTCTAATTGAATCATGCAGTAACCAGATTTGTGGGACATTTGAGTGAGACAGTGGCCCAATGCTAGACTACATGAGAAAGTGAGGGCAGGAATACCGTCATAAAGGTACCTTCATTAAGGTTCCAATCGATCATATCTGTTTGCCACAAGAGGGGATGGCGCTATTGTGCAACAGATGTATTGTAGCCCCTTTGAGATCTGTGTGCCGCATCCGAGAACAAGTAATAGACTAAGTGCAACATTCTGTGTCATCTCGCACCATAGCTCAGAGTCTAGCTGGAGTAGGGAATTACCAATCCACTTGTCGACTGCCGTTAACACCACAACAATAACGGTAACGTTTGGAGTGGTGTCGCGAGGGGGGAAGCATTGAATGCTGGTAAATGGACTCGTATGATTTTCAGCGATGAATTGTGTTTCTGCACTACCCAGGGTGAACATAGCTGGCGAGTATGGAAACCCCATCGGGAATGTCCCTTTCTTCCATTGTTTTGGAGAGGCACTTGTACAGTAGTGTAACTCTTGGAGATATGGTGTCGGAAACCGATTTCAGGTAGCAGCTGGTAATGACTGAGGGAACTCTGAAGACACGACGGTACATGATGGACATCTTTCATCATCATGTGTTATATCATTTTTGACTAGGGCAATGCTTGTTCACACATGGAACATATCACAATGAATTGACGCTGCGATGTTGAGGTACTCCCGTGGCCAACTCTGTCCCAGTATTAGAACACAGAATATCTGCCACCAGTTACAACAGTTGTGGACCAGCTAGCCTCAGCACAGGATACAACGACTTTGTGACAGATTTCTCAACCGAATCAGGGTATGCGTCTAGGCCAGAGGGAGGGAAACGTCATAGTGGTAAGTGGGATCATACTGACAAGTTCTTTCGAAATTTGACTCAATTTTGTAAATAAATATAAACATCACGTACTCTCTTAGCTGGTGCACTTTAGTTTCGTCTCTCCCTCCCTTTTTGGGCGCTTCACTGTTTTTGTCAGGTAATGTGTTTCTGAAAACTCGACATTTAACGTCTGAGAGTGCCGTATTACCAGTATGTGCCTCTATGACACCGAGCAGCATACTAACGGGCAAGACATCACGTTAAGATGTCAAATGTATAACAGTGTATTTCGCTTTAGATTGGCAAGTAACTGCCTCTGCACGTTTCAATGTCAGCTTTTACTCAATGAATACGTGCTCAGTTCATAAGAAATTTTTATCATTAGTAGCAGCATATTTTGGCAAACTATGGCAGTTTTGTTCGATGTGCCTAACTTATTAACGACACTATTTTACAAACAGGAGACCGAAACGCATCGTTTCCGAGGAGAACAGAAAAAAAGAACCGAAAGAATGGTGAGTTTGTGGGAGAAGAGAAGAAAATAAAAAAAGTTTGAAGTTCTTTGGGGTCCATAGCTGGCAAAATTCAGAAAAAATGTTTGCTTGTATAGTATCCTATTTATCGTTTTCTACTGCATCTCATGGCGTTGTTTGACATATGTAACACGCAAGTAAAATAAAGTAGAAGCAATTTTCTGATGTGTCAGTGCCCTTGCCAAGCTAGAATTTTGAAAAAAAAACCAGCAGTAAAGCGAGCATTTCACGCAGTAATTTTGAAACTGTCGATTTTGTTTCTTCTCCAGAAGCTTGGAATATCTATGCCATCCATCAGCTCTTGAATGTGCAAAATCAGAAAAAAAAATTTCTTTTGTATTCTGGTTGCACTTTCTGTTTCCGTGTTGTAGTTCTGCATGTTAGATGTAGAGTTTACATATACAATGTTGACAATAGAGTAATATTTACTACACTAGAGAGAGACACCGCTGTTTCAGTAGCTTTCAAAGTATTTATGGCTGGTAAGCTTGGTGAAGGTTATATAACCGAAAAAACAAAGTGACTGAAAGAAACACTCAATCTGCAACCACCAAATGCTTTACAGTAAGTAATAATTCGAAATACATAAAGACCTTGCAATGTACTACAAAGAACTATTGACGATAGGGTACTACTTAGCGCACACGAAAGATTCAAGATTGTTGCAATAGCTGTCGCACTACTGTGCATTTATTATAAATTGTATAACTGATTAGCACAGGGTGGGTAAGGGAAACAAAATGCAATTACATATGTGGAATATCTGGTTGCTTCTAAACAATCATATTGAAAGATGGAGTCATTTTTCTGAAAATAAGACACTATGCTGCTCTTTCAGTTAGTGCATTCAGATCTCTTTGTTTCTCATACGTAATGCGTACCACATGCTGGTATGTGATCTCATACACTCATCTTTTACTCATGGGGACTATGTGTCATTATATTTAATGATGTTCCCTACTACTCTCTGTGGTGTATCAAGCCAACATATGATTTTAATTCCATCCATAGCTATTGTGAAAGTACTGAAACAACGTTCGCCCTTTGTTATATAGTAGATACGAGACTGTCGAAATTGTTTAGCAAGAAGCTCTGTATTCTACACGTAATTTGTAAGCATCAGCGACTCATATCACTATTTAACTTCACATTGTATAATCCTATGTATTTGGAATTACGTATGAATTTCCTTGGCGAATGTAGGTCCGTTATTTCTTACCACACCAGATTAATGAATGACTTCTTTGAAACAGTTATACTAGAAGACAAAGTTGTAACACGAAATCTCAGTCAGAGAAAACAAAAAACTTGTGACCACGGGGAAAAGGTGCTTTTTTTGTGTAGGTGGTCGTGCGACTGCCACGGTCGCAGGTTCGAATCCTGCCTCGGGTATGGATGTGTCTGATGTCCTTAGGTTAGTTAGGTTTAAGTAGTTCTAAGTTCTAGGGGACTGATGACCACAGCAGTTAAGTACCATAGTGCTCAGAGCCATTTGAACCATTTTTTTTGTGTAGTGGAATGTTGTACTAGGAAATAACGTATCTAGGAACACATGACGTTTCGTGGCAATTTGTTACAACCCAGTGACTGACTGTAGAATCACTTGAAGGAATGGGCACTAGAAACCACCATAAGCTAGTTTCCGGTATTTTCTGTATTTTTTGTTGTTATGAGAGATGAAGTTGCGTTTTACGCCGCGTTTGTAAATCTAACGAGTTCTGCATATTAAAGTGTTTTATAATATATCGAAGGTATTTGGAGGATATTGTTAATTCTCCAGTTACAGCATTTTATGGCGATCAAAATGCCATATACTTCTAAAACTAGGTACATAAGCTCGTCAGTCGTGTACCATCGAGTACACTGAAAGGAAGATAGTCCTCTACCAAGGAACGCGTGACGTTAGCGAATGAGCTCAGTTTCTTTAATGTCGTAACAATTTTCCCTGTCCTGCATATCGAAAATTTTTTTTGTTGCCTGTAGTTTCCATTTCAAAGTGTTTTTAAGTTGTTAACTGGTTTTTATAATACTTCTTAATTTGATTTCGCTTGCTTATTATTGGCGTGTAGCAGAATAACAATGTAACACATGTACCACCAAACATTTTCATGAAAGATTTTATCGATTGCAACACTTTTAAATTCCAATAGAATACTTGTTCCTAGGTACGTTAGCATTAGGTACTTTGAGATCTTACTTGTCAGCATTAATTTTTGTACTTTCAGAAAAAGACTGCAGCACACATAAAGTGAGTGCCATCGTTACGAAACGAAGTAAGAAAACATATTAATCTTCTATTACGGGGCTGGCTAGAGGCGAAATTATCTGAAGTTTTCCAAGATACGACACTCTCCCTAATAATTATGACGGTTCACGAAGCACTCACAGCCAAGACATTTAAAATAATATGTCGTCATGTAATTCAGAACACTTACCTTGCGAATCCAACCCTAGAAACTGACAAGCCTTTCTCCAACGGTCTTGTGCTGATCACAGGGCACTCGGCTCTCACTAAACTTTGACAGTTTTTGTGATAATCCCAAAAGGTTGAGCAAGACATAATGACTGACTGCAGGAGTGCCACCTACAGAATTTTTGTTTTTACTGAGTTAAGAGATTCAAGAACCCCCTCCCCCCCTCCCCCCCCCAAGTCACCTTGTCGATCAATTGCCTTTCACACTGGAATGTTCTCTCCTGTACTACATCAAAGAGTCTGTGCGTATACCGATTCAGCGATACATTGCGATCCAGTGTTACATCTTGATACATGGTGTAGAGATGGAAAGCTGCGATTTATGATGCGGTATTACTCCATAGCAGACCTGTGTAACGCTGTTTAGGCTTATCTTAAGTATCAAAGCCTTTCGCTTGTCACAGCGGCTCATGATCAAGAAATAACTGCGTTGCTGGGTCAAAATTATTCGATATACAATCCCCCTCAGAAACTATTTCTTAACATGCACCTTCATCTACCTGGACAAAACATTTCGAGAAACTGTAAGATTACAAACAGTGTAGTATTTTTGGATGACAGTCAACGTCATCTACAAAACAAAGTCATATTGTAAAAGTTTTCCAGATAGGCATATATGATAACGAACTGCCAATTTTGAACACATAAGGAATTGAAAAACACAGTTTCAACAATGATTTGTAGGGACCTGAGGAGTATCACTTTGATTTTACCTACTGAAGACCAAAACATAGAACTATAACGATATTAGTCAGATTTTTTCGTCTTTGATTGTCTCAAGCTTTTACAACCCTGCAAATTACTGAAAAGTTATTTCTATGGCATAAATGAAAACGACAGTGATTCACAGAAATGTCGTTTATCTGCTGGTTACAGTATTATTACTACTGAACATGTGTTTTCTATGTTAGCAGTAGAGAGACGTTTGATAGAGCTTAGAGGTCTAGCAGCAAAGACGAAAGCAAAATGTCATTAATGTGGCGTCGCACGATAACCTGAAATACATGCAACAGAAATGATACTGACAGCGAATTACCTTAAAAACATTTATACACCCACAGGATAAAGTAGTCATCGTTCTTTCAATCTGCTTTCAATTTGCTGCATATATTTCCACGTCAAAAGGTGTATTTTTGGGTAATAACACTCTGCTACTCGTCACAAGAACATCTCGTTCCTCGAAACCTAAGAATACTACGAACTTTTACATCCACCCAACACATCCACTGTAGTCATGTGTGAGCAATTCTTGACTTTATAAATCAGTCTGAATATCGATGGCTTATAGGTGATTCCACTTTTACATGGTTAATGATTTTTTTCCTATATCTCTTCAGTAATATTCTTATGAATTAGGTAGAAAACGTTGTTAACTGTCTTATTGATCCATAGAAAGCTAATGTACAAATATAAAGCTTTAATTATATATTTTTTGTGAGTAAATGTAAGCCAAGCTGTGCAACGAACTTGCAGATCTAAGAAACAAAATAAAGAAGAGGAAATACGCGGAGTGCTATTACTACTGCATATGCAGTTTAATCGCAGGTAATATACATCGATCGTACTGACATTCTAGGTAAGCACTTTGCTTCTTGAACGTTGAGTTTCTCTCATGAAGTTATCAGGGATGTAACATCATTTGATGGAAACATCAGCTGTTCGTTGTCGAGAGTCTGTTAGAAACATTGTTGTGATTTACTAACCCTATGAGGTCGCATTTAAATACCATACTGGTTGCCGTGAAATCATATTTAATACATACAATCTAGAGCAAGGTTTTCCACTCGAAAGAGCCCCCGAAACAAACATTTGCTTAAATTACAGTTACAGGCTTTACATAAAATCGGGAAATGAAATGAAATGAACATGTCAAACGCTTTTTCATGGGGAAATAAAGGTGAATTACAAAAGGTGATCGAACTGACCGCCCTCGACTTCTAACACAGTTGAACACGACGCTGCAGATTCGCGAATGTTGCTGCCAGAATGTCTGGTGTCACTGCCCGGATGTCACGCATGATGTTCTCTCGTAAATCTTCCAAGTTGCGTGGTTTATTCCTGTAGACCTTGCCTCTTGGACCACCCCAGAGGAAAAAGTCAGGTGACGTTAAATCAGGAGAACTTGGGCGCCACAGTCCTTTCGAAATCACTCTGCCGGGGAAAAATGATTCGACTTCAGCCATGGTTACTCGAGACCTGTGGCCTGTGGCGCCATACTGTTGATACCAGACGGGAGTAAGTTCTTCATCGTACAACTGGTCCACAAATTACAGAAACATTTCGATGTAAACTGCACTTGTCACAGTAGACTTGAAAAAAATTGGTCCGATGATGCGACGCTGTGATGTTGCACAGAACATGCCAATCTTTTGTGAATGGAGTGGTTGCTCCACCAGTGCATGTAGATTTTCATTATACCACAAACGTACGATCTGAGATTTTACGTATCCAGATTTTACGTATCAAATCTCATCACTGAGCCATGTGTATGCAATATTCTTGGCCTCAGAGCAGTGGAAATGAAAATGCCGTCGGGTAGACCGTTCGCCTGGTGCAAATCTTTCGAGATGACGCCACGTCGGCGACTTGCGTGTCGATGGGGACGAAGTGATGATGATAAGGACAACACAACAGGAGAAAACCTCCGACCCAACCGGGAATCGAACCCGGGCAGTTAGGTATGACATGCCGTCGCGCTGACCACTCAGCTACCAGGGGCGGACCTCAGATCAACAAACTGCTGAAGCCTACGGCAAATATAATGCGTTTGTCTTTGTCATTGACATTCAGTTCCTGAACAACTGTGAAGCTATGTGGATGCACGCAGGTTTCTTCGCAGCTCTGTGGCATGTGCTCTGTGACAGAGGTCCACAATCGTTGTTTCACGCCAGTCACTTTTTCTTCTGATAATGGCGGCTTTCCCCAGCCGTGAATATCCAACAACGTTCTAGTCCTCTCCATGTTCTTCACTAACTTTTGTACGTAGCATTTAGACGGTAAACGCTGGTCACCAATCCGTTCAACAAACCTCTACAGACGTGTCTTAATGGAACCAGTAATGTAGCAATGTTTCGCAAAAAACACGCATTCTTCGACAGACTACCGATACATTATCACTAAACACAGAACACTAAGCGCTAGCCACAACAAAGCGCCGAATTATACTGTTGCGTTCAATTCCAACGGAATTACTACACAAGTTTGTGGGGCCTCTTTCGAGTGGGACACCCTGTATAATTGCTGTATGTACCAACTAGTATGACGTTTGGCCATACTAGAGCTGATAACAGTGTTCTACATATAGAGCAACACAACACTTTTTACATTGCCATGCATTTTCACTTTTTTTCTTCTTGAGTAGCACACAACACATCTTTTGTGACTTTTTTCTGTTGAAGGCATGGGCATTGGGAAAAGAGCCCATATTTTGCCTGAAGTCTCATGGGAGTGGTACTCTCTGATGGTCGCCCATGAACAGAGTACTCCGGCGGCTGTGCGCTCCATGGGTGTCGCTGCGTAGCGTTTGAAGTCGTTGTAGCAGGTTTTTTTCTTTCCACTGATCTTGTGATACACAATGAATTACTCCAAAATTTGTAGCCTGCGTTAAGAAAGTAAAAAAAAACCTTTTCTACGCACCTTCATTGCGCTTTAGACGATTGGATACAGACAGAGCTGTCACCTGCTCTTGAATGTCTACGCCACCCATTCCCCTCTGATATTCAAGGGCAGACTTAGCTTTTTTCTTCTTTATTGTTCAGTTTTCCTGCTTAAGCAATGATCTCGTCACAAATCAGTCCGAACAATAGATCCTTATAATCTAAGTTGTTCAGATGGTGGTTGTGATTTATATTTACTCAACCAATCTTCACAAATACCATTGTAAACATTCAAGGGAAAGATAACACGTTA
Organism: Schistocerca serialis cubense; assembly: GCF_023864345.2. Lineage (NCBI taxonomy): Eukaryota > Metazoa > Arthropoda > Insecta > Orthoptera > Acrididae > Schistocerca > Schistocerca serialis. The sequence goes on from NC_064642.1 coordinate 459,922,583, forward strand.
TTTGTTATATTACCCCAGTCCCCTTTACCTTGGTTAGTCCGCATCGTGTACTAACTCGTTTTGAACGAACCGTTACACACTCATCACTATCAACACTTGCATGATAGCTTTTGGAACTAGATTCATCTTGAAACACAGCTTGCCGTTATTCTGAATCCGAATCAGTGGAAGATAAATCTCTTGCTTCATTATCACTATTGAAAACACTTGTCAAATAGCATTTGTGCACCCTTCTCATCATTACCAAGAGCTAATCTCTTCTCCTTGTTCAAATGGTTGGCTCTGAGCACCATGGAACTCAACAGCTGAGGTCATAAGTCCCCTATAACTTAGAACTACTTAAACCTAACTAACCTAAGGACATGCCCGAGGCAGGATTCGATCCTGCGACCGTAGCAGTCGCGCGATTCCAGACTGAAGCGCCTAGAACCGCTCGGCCACCATGGCTGGCTTCTTCTCCTTGTCGATTGTTTATTAAGGTCAGGCGGTGCGTAACACACCATATCTAGACTTCGTTTTAAAATACGTTTAAGAGCACTCTGTTAATTAGAAAGTGAGCTACGTGCATGCATGGTGAGGCGGGCATTTGCGAGCTGAATTCGTCGGACGATGTAAATGCCGTAGCCGCTTCGTGCGAGTAGTGGTCGTCATTTGATTCGAATGGATTAAGAGGGATGTTTGGAGAGAGCTTGACTATTAGCGCATATTATGTCAAGCTGAAAAATCGAAGACAGGGTTTCAGATTTAATGAGATAGAGTAAAATTAAACTCTTGCGAAGACAGTGTGAAATGTGAAGTCTTGTTGAGGCCAGCGTCCTAGCTGTCAAATGTGGAATGAAACTCCTTTCTACTTACGTCGATTACCGATTGTAGGCGAATAAATGAATTTTCACTCTAATGTTATACGCAATTCCAGAAAACAGGATAACAGGTGTTTTCCGGTATGACATGACAAACACCCTATTATTATAAAACTCTAAGGAAAAAAAAAAACACAAAGCTTACCTGCCACTATCCAGCTTCTTGCCTTCATCTTCATGAGCCACTGTACTCAGGGACGCTAACAGTAATGCCTTATTTCTGTAACTAGCAGCGATATAACACGTTTGAAGTGTACACAGGTGTGCACTTTACTGTCCGGACGTTACAGTCGTGTCAAGTGCAGTATGTGTACGTGAGTTCTGCACTGTAACCGGGGCGATTTGTAAACAGTTTCTGGTCCATCTTTTCAACAGAGACAAGTACAGTCCCTTGTAATCCTCTGACTCTGCAGTACGTGTTGTCAAATGTTTTCAGATAATAGTATTCCTTTCAAGCTTAACATTGGAAGGCTTGCGTGTGTATCAGTGTGTTTATTGAAAACCGTAGACTACACATATAAGTGGTTACATTCAAGATCTGTTTTATTCATGATATGCCAGATAAGTAATTCTAATGCCCCAGAAAGTCAGATAGGCGATCTGACTCGGAAATTAAATAGGAAATAGTCACAAAACACGCACTTTCATAAATTCACCGCAACAAAAAGAAACGTGGACCTGCATATCTAAATACTAGCTGCCAAACCCAGCAGTGCTCTGGTATTCATTTTGCCAATTTTCTATTTATTATGAATACAAAAATGATTTGTGTTTGGTGTGTAATATGGAAAAAATGTAATTTTCATGAATTCGTCAAAACACCTTTGCAATTATGAAACAGTCGTACAAAGAAATAAGCTTAATATACAAATGTATGAGTACAGTTGCTTCGCCTGTCTACAACGCTATTTTGTAAACGCTTCTATAGCAACACCTCTTCATAACTCAATAGACGGCTACTGTTTTTGCCTACAGCCTTTTCCGCCTCACAGTTGAAAACTGTCAAAAGCACTTCTAGAGCTCAAAATTTCCTTAAGGTGAGTAGAATGTACGTCTTGGTAGTAAACAATAAATGTAATAAAGCTTCATGCATGATGAGACATTTTTTCATCCATCTCAGTATTTCTGAAATCATATCTCTTAAACTTTGGGTCGTACAATGATGTATTGGTGTAGGCACATTCAGCGGTATACGTGGATACTGCCTACAAAATATGTTGGGAATAGAGTTAACAGCAAAGAAGTAATAAATTTAATTTTCATGAATGATGCGGTAGTTTTTCATGCTTCACAATGTATATGACACAGTATCTCCTGATCATACACAATTTTATAGGTACACTGTCTGCAAAATGTGTTGTGAATAGAGTTAGTAGAAAAGAAATAATAAATTTAAACGTCACGCACACTGCGGCAGTTTTTCATGCATCTCACTCTTTATGACATCATTTCTCCTGAACTATGACAGTTAGGTGGTTCTTATCCCAACAGCTATCGTTGCCTGACAGTAAGGGATATGTTTACCAAGTTTGGTAGATATTGGTCCAGTGGTTTAGGAGAAGATGTCGAACATAAATGCATACATACATCCAGTTTTACAATGTGTGTGGATTTGCAAGCAGCATATGAGGGTACTGGTTCGTGAATGCAAAAGGTTAGCCTTCCATTTGTTGCGTACAGCTGTGCAACGAGGCAGTCTCCTCGTATGCGTATGCATAAATTCAGAATGCAGAAAATGATTAATCAGTAAGGTCATGTAAAAATTCTAATTCCCTTCGTACATAACATTGCACTAGTAAAGTGAGCCGACGTCACATTATGTTCATTGCAACAGCACAGGAATACTTAACTTTTTATCAGCGTACAGAGAATTTCTGTTGATTGTTGTTATTTCTCAATCGCAGCTCAGCAGCTCAGCAGCTCAGAATGACTTTGACCCATGTGGTTAGTGTACTCAAAACAATAAAATGGCAGCCAGCCAGCGTGGCCCTTTCAAGTGAATTAAATACTAGGAATGATGTGGTTCTCGATAAAATGTAGTCTTGAGAGGTGAATTTAACAAGCAGTATATTTTAAATGAACAAAAAAACTTCACAACCACATAGGGATATTTCAGCCGACAATTTCAAGATTTAACTTGACAGACCAACTGATTCCTTCAGGAGAGTCTAACATCTTAGAATTTATAATATCATGGAGTGAAACAAAGCAACATGTGACGCAATACCCAGCTTCTACACAGTTCGTAACAGCAACCTAAGAGCGTCTATTGTTTCTCGGTAGCACGTGATCTGATACTTACTCGTAGAGTAATACAAGGGATACACACAAACAAACGAACCTCGCCACTCAAAGCTAACTTCATCACGGCAAATAAACTGATTTGGTCGCATCTGATTCCTTGAACACTGTAATGTCTGCTCAACAGCGTGAACTTCAGCCAGACAAACGGAGCCTCCTTCGAAACATCAGAACACAGCGTGAAGCGCCTCTTGGACTTTCCCATACCAGCTCCGAGCAAGGAGATAGGAATCAAAAGATAGGAACAAAAAGAATAATGGCGAACTACTTTCAAGCAAAGAAGACGTGATGACCCAACACCCACAAACGAGTATTACTGGTCGAAAGCAAACCGATTCGCTAAGGATCTGTCACACTGATCAAGCAAAGAGGTAGCTTCTGCCGATAAATCGAAACTGATTAGAGCTAATTCTCGTTGAGTGCAGTAAATATAAGCACCGTGACTCACAGAAAGCAAAATATTCTGTGAGGAAATGGAAGTGCTGAGTTAACAGGCACTTTTCAATATGAAAAGGTAAATAACATGACTACTGCATCGCAGCGATTATATAATAATGCACGTAATATGTAGTTACAGTAAGTTGAAACGCTATTGTCTTTCTGTTTCGCTGATGCACAGAAAAGTGCAGAAAGTTGCGCTTCTTCTTCCACTTTCCATATTGAGCCACTTACTGCCTGCTGAGATCCTCTTCCTTACGTTAGTCTTCCCCGAATCATTTTCCTTATCCTGCCAGAATGGTTTAGTTTGATCAGCAGTCTTCTTGGTTCCATTTTGTGTAGGTGTTCTACCTTCTCTAACTGTCATAGAAATTTTATTGCATTCTGTCAACAGTTATGATTATGACTGTCTTGTTACGACCATCTTCATCATCTCAGTGCAGCACTTGTACACTACTTCCTCAATTTTTTGTTGGACATTTTCCAACGCCTGTCTTACTCTACAGTTTCTACTTGTTAGAGCCTCCTCTAAATTAAACGAAACCAAGTCCGCCCGAACAGGCCTCGGAACGTGCAACTGTAGCGACCGAGCATGTAATGCTCACCCGATAAAACGTCACTAGATGAGGATATGGTGGGGCACATGGTCAGCTCACAGCGCTGCCGGCCGTTGTCAGTTCACGTGATCGGAAATCCTCCCTCCAGCACCATGGAAAATTTTCCGCTATGGCTTAACACATATCCTATCATCCTGTCCCTTCGTTTCGTCAATGTTTTCCATATGTCCCTTTCTTCGCCGATTCTGCGGAGAAACTCCTCATTCCTTATCAATCCACTTAATTTTTAAGAACTCCTTAAAGACATTCATCTCTGAGCTTTGCGTACATCCATGGAGTTTTAAATATTCGTATTTGAAACCGATGACTTACTACAGCGTAACAGCAATCGTAATAATTGAAGCGGTGCACTTTTTGTTTAATTTTTCCCAATCTTGTTGAATGTTCTTCATATCTTTCCACGGTTGTTCTCCGTTTTTATTTCGTGATTATCCTGATCATGAGAGATTTCACAAGCCAAATGTTTCAAATGTTTCGCTTTTCCTAACCACAACTTTTGTTCGAACACTGTATCTGCCCCTGAAAGCCATTTTTTATATTTTTGAGCTGATATTTTTATATGAAACCTATGTTATTAAGTTTCAGGAAACGAAGTTTATCATGACGATATCGTCATTTAAAATGGTTTCGGTCTATTCGCTGTTTGAAATTAGAGCTTTCGACGAATACCTGTGTCGCCTTCGTCAGGAGCGACTGACTGTCGTAACTGCTACTGTAGTGGCCGTTTATAACCAGTAGTAGCCCTGTGATTGCCTAACAGACACCGTCGTGACGTCATGCTGCCAGTAATAACGGAGACATCAGCGGTGTTGGAACGCTAGTGGTGGCAGCGCTCCCGTTAAAATATAAATATTTCAACGAATTTCACTGCGTATTCTGAAAACCGAGAGCCCGCTTCCACGCACCGCTAAGATAATAACCGCTATTTCAATCAGAGTTATTATATGTGCGTTAAGATTTTCAGCAAAGTTTTATTTTTATTCAACAACCCATGATACTCCGAGACCTCGTTTTAGTGAGGAGTAGAATTTCTGCACAGGGACCGGAAATAGTACGAATTATCTGAGTGACGTAATCGTTTTGAACTGATAAGGAATGTTGTAAAATCCCAGGGACTCTGAGACCAAGACTATCCTTAATAGGTCACAACATTATTTTTCTCACCGTCGTAAAATAGATCACGCACTCACTACAAACAAAGGATCCTACTTATCTTCCTAGACGTAGCCCTGCAGAAAGGAAGGAGAATGATAGGTTAGTAGTCTAGACTCGTGGTCTAGGGGTTGCGTCTTTCACTCGGTGTCAAAATGTCCTCGGTCCCCGGTTCGAACCGAGGCAGTGCTCAAAAGTAATATAAATATAATCAACAATGGTGGCCAAAAACTTCTGGTACAAGGAATCACCATTGTTCTGCCACCTGCCATGCCAGTGAGCGCGTAGAAGCGGGAGAGTTCCTGGGCAACATCTTGCCCTTGGGGTGAGAAACTGCCCCTAAAAGACGAAAGAATCAGCAATGATCAACGGCATGAGGATGCAGGAGGCAATAGAAACCAATGCATTAAAGACACACAATGTGTACCACAGGACATGGGGCCTGTAGTTTAAAAAGTTAATGGTCTTTCCATTGGCAAACTATTCCACTTGGATCTCCGAGAGAGAGAGAGAGAGAGAGAGAGAGAGAGAGAGAGAGAGAGGGGGGGGGGGGTAGAGGTAACTATGAGAAGCAAACTGCGTAACCAACGAAAGAGTAACATACAAGTCGCAGCGGGAAATGTCGGACGTTTGGACGTGATGGTGAAAATAGAAATCTGAAGAGGGGAATGGTAAGGTTCAGTCAGATAGAGTGGGGATAAGTGACGTGAAATGTAAAGAAGATAAAGATTTCTGGTCCGACGAATACATCGTAATGTCAACAGCAACAGAAAATGGTGTAATGCTAGCAGGATTCTTTGTGAACAGGAAAGCAGGACAAAGAGTGAGTTACTGCGGACAAGTGATAGGCTTGTCCACATCATAATAGTCAGCAAAGCAACGACAACAACAATAACTCAGGCATACATGCTGATTTTACGAGCATAACATGAAGAGATAGGAAAATAATTTGGGGATACTGAATAAGTTATTTAGCAAGTAATCATGTGGGACTGGAAAGAGTAGTAGTTGAAGAACTAGAAGAATGAGTTAAAAGATAATATGGGTGTGTTAGCAGGAATCAAGCACTAGAAAGAGTAATTAAGTTCTGCGATAAGTTTCTGGTAATAATAGAGAATAAGCTCTTTAAAAATTACAATGGAGATATACTTGAAAAATGTCCATAGATATAGGAAGATTCCAGGCCGATTACGTTATGGTCAGACAGAGATTCCGAAATCAGATCTTGAATAGTAAGTCGTACAAAGGAGCATAAACAGACAAGGATCATAATTTAGTAATGATGAAGAGTAGGCTGAAGCTTAAGAGACTCGTTCGGAGGAATCAGTGTGCAAAGAAGTGGATTATTGAAGTAATGAGCAGTCATAAGAAACGTTAGAAAGTCTCCGAGGCTATAGATACTGCTATCATGGATACAGTAGTAGGCAGTTCAGTTTAAGAGTAATTGTCATCTCCAAAAAGAACTGCGCAGAAGTTGTACAGACAGACATAGGTACCTGCGAAGAAACGATGGGAAAAGAAATATTTTAATCGATCGACAATGAAGGAAGCAGAAAAATGTTCCGGCAAATTTAAAAATACAGAAATACAAAGTATAAGTCACCAAGGAATGAAACAAACAGGAGTTAAAGAGAGACCAAGACGAAGTGGCTGCAGGAAAAATGTAAGAAAATCAAAAAAAGAAATAGTCACTGGAAGAACTGATGCAGCACATACAATAGCCAAAACAAACATCGGTGAAATTGAAAGCATGGACGTCAACATTAAGAGTGCAATGTTAAGTGGAGAGGAGAGAGCGAATGGGTAGAAAGAGTACATACACAAGACGCTTCTACGAAGGGGAATACATGTCTGAGAACATGACTGAGGAGGAAATGGAATCACTACGGAAGACATAGGGAAACAATACATTCAGAATTTAAAAGGACTTTGAAAGATTTGAGATAAATAAGGCAGAAGGCATGGACGGTACTCCTTTGGACTGTTTTAACGTCATCGAGGAAAGTGGCAACAAAGTGACTATTCGTGTTTGCATGTGGAATCAATAAGTCTGGAGGCAAACATCAGACTTTTGTAAAAATATTACTTGCACAATCCCGAAGATGGCGAGGGCAGGTAAGTACGAGAAGTATCGCACATTCAGCTCATACATCCAAGCTGCTGACAGGAATAATTTACAGGATAATGGAAAAGAAAACGGAGGAACAGTTACCTGACTATCAGTTTGGAGTTCGACGGGTAACAGGACTGGTAACCAGAGAAGTGGCTCTGTCTTTCCGTTTGGAAACAGAAGGAAGACTTAAAGAAAAATCGAAGTGCTTTCATAGAATTTGTCGACCTGGGAAAAGCATTAGACAGCGTAAAATGGTACTAGACGTTCGAAAATCTAAGAAAAATGGTAGGTTGTAGAGATGGACGTATGATATGCAATATTTACAAGAACAAAGAGGGAACAAAGTGAGTGGAAGTCCAAGAATAAAGTGAAAGAATAAACATGGGTGTAAGTTAGTCTTTCGCCACTTGAGTTCAATCTGCAAACTGAAGAAACATTCATGTAAATAAAAGAAACGTCCAAGAGTAAGATCAAAATTCAGGCTGAAAGGATATAGATGATAAGACTAGCTAATGGCATTGCTAACTTCAGTGAAACAGTAGAATAATTACAAGATGTGTTAAATGAAGAGAACAGTGTAATACGTACGGAATATGGACTGAACGTCAACCGAAGAAAGAAGAGAGTATTGAGGAGTAGTAGAAACGAGATTAGTGATAAATACAGCAAGGCAATGTAAGATAGTGAATCATGGACTCCGAGAAAACTCAAAGAGGAGACAGAAGCGTTTGAGATGTGGTGCTTCGGAGTGATGTTAAACATTAGGTAGAGTGATAAAGTCAGAAGAAGGAAAAACATTACAGACACGTGTGCTAATGGATAACTCTGATGGTACAAGAGAACTGTAGAGAGCGAAAACCAAAAGGGGAGACAGAGACTGGAATACGTCTAAAAAATAAATGAGGACATGGGGTGCAAGTGCAAGTGCACCGCTCACATGAAGAGGCTGGCATGAGAGAGGAATTCGTTGCCGTGGGTTGCATCGAAACAGTCAGAAGACTGATCACTTCTTGTTTTTTAGTCACTACATATACGCGGCGATGCGAGATGCGGCTCGCGAATGTGAAACTTAAAATTGCGATTTTTTTCTGACAAACGGAGAAAAGAATTAACTTCGTCCTGAAACTCGGATACCTTAAAGGGTTGCCAACCAGGAGATAGGGCTCATCAAAGAAATAGACGGAAAACGCATTATTTGAAGTGTGAGTTTATTTAATCTATTCGAGGGGTCTATTACTCAAACACTCGACTAAAAAAACCTTTATTAGCCTAAGTCTACAAATAATTAACGCAGTCATTATTGCTTCTGAGGCTGTAGGTATTGAGCTAACAACCAATCATATACAGGGTGGTCCATTGATAGTGACTGGGCGAAATATCTCACGAAATAAGCGTCAAACGAAAAAACTACAAAGAACGAAACTCGTCAAGCTTGAAGGGGGAAACCAGATGGCGCTACGTTTGGCCCGCTAGATGGCGCTGCCGTAGGTCAAACGGATATTAACTGCGTTTTTTGAAGTAGGAACCCCCATTTTTTATTACGTATTCGTGTAGTACGTAAAGAAATATGAATGTTTTAGTTGGAACACTTTTCTCGCTTTGCAATAGATGGTGCTGTAATAGTCACAAACGTGTAAGTACGTGGTATCACGTAACATTCCGCCAGTGCGGACGGTATTTGCTTCGTGATACATTACCCGTGTTAAAATGGACCGTTTACCAATTGCGGAGAAGGTCGATATTGTGTTGATGTATGGATTTTGTGATCAAAATGCCCAACGGGCGTGTGCTATGTATGCTACTCGGTATTCTGGACGACATCATCCAAGTGTCCGGTCCGTTCGGATAGTTACGTTATTTAAGGAAACAGAAAGTGTTCAGCCACATGTGAAACATCAACCACGACCTGCAACAAATGATGATGCCCAAGTAGGTGTTTTAGCTGCTGTTGTGGCTAATCCGCACATCAGTAGCAGACAAATTGCGCAAGAATCGGAAATCTCAAAAACGTCGGTGTTGAGAATGCTACATCAACATCGATTGCAGCCGTACCATATTTCTATGCACCAGGAATTGCATGGCGACGACTTTGAACGTCGTGTACAGTTCTGCCACTGGGCACAAGAGAAATTACGGGACGATGACAGATTTTTTGTACGCGTTCTATATAGCGACGAAGCGTCATTCACCAACAGCGCTAACGTAAACCGGCATAATACGAACTATTGGGCAGCGGAAAATCCACGATGGCTGCGACAAGTGGAACATCAGCGATCTTGGCGGGTTAATGCTTGGTGCGGTATTATGGGAAAAAGGATAATTGGCACCCATGTTATCGATGGCAATCTACATTGTGCAATGTATCCTGATTCCCTACGTAATGTTCTACCGATGTTACTGCAAAATGTTTCACTGCATGACAGAATGGCGATGTACTTCCAACATGATGGATGTCCGGCACATAGCTCGCAAGCGGTTGAAGCGGTATTGAATAGCATATTTCATGAGAGGTGGATTGGTCGTCGAAGCACCATACCACGGGCCGCACGTTCTTCCTGTGGGTAAAGTTGAAGGATATTTGCTATCGTGATCCACCGAAAACGCTTGAGAAAATGCGTTAGCGCATTTTCAATGCACGTGCGAACATTACGGAAGGCGAACTACTCGTTATAGAGAAGACTGACGTTACACGTACTGCCAAATGTAATGAGATTGGCGGACATCATTTTGAGCAATTATTGCATTAATGTGGTATTTGCAGGTAATCACGCTGTAACAGCATGCGTTCTCAGAAATGATAAGTTCACAAAGGTACATGTATCACATTGGAACAATCGAAATAAAATGTTCAAACGTACCTACGTTCTGTATTTTAGTTTAAAAAACGTACCTGTTGCCAACTGTTCGTCTAAAATTGTGATCCATATGTTTGTGAAGATTACAGCGCCATTTATCACAAAGCGAAAAAAGTGGTTCAACTAAAATATTCATATTTCTTTACGTACTACACAAATATGTAATAAAAATGGGGGTTCCTATTTAAAAAAAAACGCAGTAGATATCCGTCTGACTTATGGCAGCCCCCTCCAAGCTAGACAAGTTTCGTTCTTTGTAGTTTTTTCGTTTGACGCTTATTTCGTGAGATATTTGGCCCGGTCACGATCTTTGACCACCCTGTATATGATGACTTTTGAACATTATTAAGGCAGTTACATTGTTTGCTAACTATGCCTATCAGTAGTTAGTGCCTTCATTAGTTAGAATCTTTTATTTAGCTGGCAGTATTGGCGCTCGCTGTATTGCAGTAGTTCGAGTAACGAAGATTTATGTGAGGTAAGTGATTCATGAAAGGTATAGGTTATTGTTAGAGTAATTCTTTTGTAGGGATTATTGAAAGTCAGACTGCGTTGCGCTAAAAAATATTGTGTGTCAGTTTAGTGAAGATCAGAATAAGTAAAGAGAGAACTGTCTGAGTACGTTCAGTTTTACTCAGCTGTCTTTGTATCAAATAACGTAGAAGTTTACTAGCACAGTCATTCATAATTTTTCTAAGGGAACGTTACAACACCACGACCGGGAAGTAATAGCAGTCCAGCAAAGATAATACGCCAGGGCCTATATCGATAAGCGCTGCTGCTGCCGTTTACGGGCAGACGAAGCAGCAGCCCAGTGACACCAGTAATTGAAAATTAACATAAACGAGGTGGCCGTACGGTAAAAATAAGATGTAAAATAAGAAATGGCTCGAACACGAGACACGCACGGCTCACAGGTCTTATTGCAGATGAGGCCACGTACGCGACGCACCAAGCGCTGTCGAAGTGTCTCGGAACGCCGGTTGTTCCCCCAGCGATGGCCGGAGCTGCTGGCGCGACGTATTAGCTGAGCTTTGGGTGCCGAAGAGTGCCTGCATTTCAGCAACATGCCCTGGCCCGATCCTGTGTCGCTACATCATATTGTGTCAAGCAACACAATACTAATGCTGTATTAGAACATTAAAGGTTTATTTTTGCTACTCATTTGCGTTTAGATTTTTGTGCACTGGCTGCGATTCATCACACTAACTAGAAATTTTGTCTAACGGTAAGTCATCTTGTATCCTCCTGCAGCCACTCAGCTTCGACATCTTCCCCCACACCACAGAATCATCAGCAAACAGCCGCAGACTGCAGCATACAATAGCCGCCAGATCGTTCATGTTTGTAGAAAATAACAGCGGTCACATGAAACTGCCCTGGAGCACTCCTGACACTTGAAGAATCTGGTGTTCCGTGCGAAAGACCTATCAAATGGCCCTCTCTAATTAAATTCTAGTGGGTTTAGGTTTGGAGAGTGTGGAGACCAAGGAATTTGTTCATCTCTGCCTATCCGTCTCTGACAGTATCTGTTATTTGGACGACTGTGAACACTAACACTGAAATGAGAAAGTATACCATCGTGTATGAAGTACATATTTTCTCGTACGCGTAAAGGCACAAATTCTTGCACAACAGGTAGATTATTCTCTAATAAAACATAGTAAGTTTCTTCGTTAGCTTGTTGATGATGTGGTTCTAGAGTGATTTTTCAGCGCAATAGTGATTTAATGCGACGGCGATTGATTCATATATCCTTGTTAACGGATGGCGTTATGAACATTTTGTTTATGAAAGTGCACACTTCAAAAATGTTCTGCATCACCTCGGTTCCGAGATCTCCTGAACATAGACATTGATTGTGGATATTGTATCACAGACACAGTTCCTGTGACTGTTCAGAGATGTCACTAAACCCGCCCAAAGATGTAAACAACCATGCATGAGCAGCGCGTATTAGAAAGAGAGGGTCCGACAGCCGATCAGTTCCAGTCATTCCACAGGAAGGAGGTACACGGCTCGTGTTGTCTGTAGTTCAGCCATGCCTAGACGGTCAATACCGCGGTTCGATCGCGTCCGCACTGTTACATTGTGCCAGAAAGGGCTCTCAACAAGGGAAGTGTCCAGTCGTCTCGGAGTGAACCAAAGCATTGTTGTTCAGACCTGGAGGAGATACAGAGAGACAGGAACTGTAGATGACATGCCTCGCTCAGGCCGCCCAAGGGTCACTACAGCAGTGGATGACCGCTACCTACGGATTATGGCTCGAAGGAACCCTGACAGCAAAACCACCAAGTTGAATAATGCTTTTCGTGCAGCCACAGGACATCGTGTTACGACTCAAACTGTGCGCAATAGGCTGCATGATGCGCAACTTCACTCCCGACGTCCCTGGCGAGGTCCATCTTGGCAACAACGACACTATGCAGCGCGGTACAGGTGGGTCCAACAACATGCTGAGTGGACCGCTCAGGATTGGCATCACGTTCTCTTCACCGGTGAGTGTCGCACATGCCTTCAACCAGACAATCGCCGCAGACGTGTTTCGAGGAAACCCTGTCAGGCTGAACACCTTAGACGTGGAGTTTCCCTGCTGTTTTGGGGTGGCATTATGTGGGACCGAAGTACGCTGCTGGTGGTCATGGAAGGTGCCGTAACAGCTGTACGATACGTGAATGCCATCCTCCGACCGATAGTGCAACCATATCGGCAGTATATTAGCGAGGCATTCGTCTTCGTGGATGACAATTCGCGCCCCCATCGTGCACATCTTGTAAAGGACTTCCTTCAGGATAACGACATCGCTCGACTAGAGTGGCCAGCATGTTCTCCAGACATGAATCCTATCGAACATGCCTGGGATAGACTGAAAAGGGCTGTTAACGGACGACCCACCAACCACTCTGAGGGATCTACGCCGAATCGCCATTGAGGAGTGGGACAATCTGGACCAATAGTGCCTTGATGAACTTATGGATGGTATGCCACGACGAATACAGGCATGCATCAATGCAAGAGGACGTGCTGCTGGGTATCAGAGGTACAGCAGTCTGGACCACCAGATCTGAAGGTCTCGCTATATGGTGGAATAACATGCAATGTGTGGTTTCCATGAGCAGCAAAAAGGGCGAAAATACTGTTTATGTTGATCTCTATTCCAGTTTTCTGTACTGGTTCCGGAACTCACGGGACCGAAGTGATGCAAAACTTTTTTTGATGTTTTTATTACATACTCTAAGTAAGTGAGTATTTTGAACATTTCGTGTAAGTAATTTTTTGTAATGGTGGTATGTTCCGTTTCTGTGTGTTCTCCACGATTAATGTGCTTGTGAAGAGAAAGAGACAATGAATTATAACATGGAAATAAAGTGTTTCGGGAACCATGCCCACATGACATATTTTCCTCCATTGCGTGTGAGGAATTAACCGAGAAATTTGGCTCTACCTTTTTTCTACACAATCATGATTTAAACCTTTTTTCATTTCGTACATTACTACATTAGTCCCTTTGGAAGCCTACATCCCTGAACACCCTGCACAACCCACTGACAGTCGTCTCTTTGCTTCACAACAAGTAATTTTTCGATGTGATCGACCATCAGATAAAACTGTTTGCTATTCCGTTTAATACATCTTAGTACAGCTGAATCTCTGAAATTCGTCACTGTAGCTACAGTGTGCGTGGAACTGAATGCTGTACTGTTCATGCCAATCAATTTCATCAGCAACACTCAGTTGTAGCAAGCGTTGGGTATCTCCATCTACGACAAACAGTAGTTTCAATTTGTTACTAAATTTGTCAAAAGTCGTGTATTATTTTTTCGTACTGGGCATGACATTCTTAACGTTTTTGAATTGTGAACGATCAGCTAAATGTACAATCATCTTCTCTTTAGAATTAAAAGAATATGGGCAGCGCTCAGATGTTTCTGTTGGAATGTTGCTCCATACTAGCGTCGAAACGCTTCTTATTTAACAGGCTTACATCTTTCTCAGGTTATCATGTCTCATGACATACAATGACATATTAGCATCGAAAGGTTTTTTATTTCAAGGTTTGCATGTTTCTGAGCTTGTGATGTTTCATGACATACTCTATACTTCGTATTCCTTTTGCTATCTTATAATCACTCGCTCGTGCGCTGAATACTGAATACCGTACACATTAACAGATACACTTTCCACGTTTTTCGTAAATGTGTGTACATGTTTTACTTTAGTAGAGGGACAAATTTAGTAAAGTGTAATGCCTGCACCACTTTCCGGACAGCCAGTTGTCCTACCTACAATGACATCATCAATGGCGTCACTGGAGGAGGGGTGGTGGTGGATGGTGGTTGTCCAACTGCTTATGTACTTGGTGTGAAGTACACTTTGCGCAACAGTATCTGGCATGCTCACGCATGTACATACACTGATGGAAAAAGATCGAAGCACGAAGAAAGAGTTGTGAGACATGAACGAAAGTTGGTAGGCGTTTTTCAACATCTGGAAGATGATGGCTATTCAGATTTCGCGCCAGGCGCATAATGTTGCATTAGTAGCGCCACTATGAGGATGCAAATTAGGTTTGCTTTAGATACACACTGTAAAGGTCGTTAGTGTTAGTTGCCTTTGAGACTGAACGTGGTGAGTTGATGCTAGTCAAGAATGCCTTTAAGACAACTGGAATTTCCTAGGATATGGGACCAGAAGAATACCTTCAAGAACAATAATTCCATTTACTATTAAATACTATAATGTTAACAATCTGATACGACAACTTATTCATTTATATCTGCTGCCTTGCTTTCAAGTAAAGAAGCAAATTTCAAACAGTCACTAAACGCAAGGAACGAAACTTGTTACAAGGCAATATAATTACTCATGTAGAATTTCCAGAAGAACAGCAGGATAGGAGTTGCAAATATACTTAAGAAAAATTCTAGAGTAACAGTAGTTAAAGTGTTCAATGGTTTTACCAAGCGGCGAGTAAAACGCCCTTACAAAAACATCGTTACTTTAACAATAAACGGATTAACAATGAATGGACAAGTCCCCAGAACAGATACAGAGTAATTATCCAAACCAGTTACGGTAACAAAAAATGGGCAGGTCCCCAGAACAGATACAAAATAATTATCAAACCCAGTTTATTTAAGCTCAAAAGAGCATTACTGACAATTACAAGACCTCAAGTGAATAATTCAGTTTATCCTGACAATGAAATAATTGACAAAGAAGCACAATCGGTTACAATAAGTTACCTGATTAACCTGTGAGTTAATAGAAAAACAATTACAATGTAAGTAAAATAAGAAACTTTTAAAAATATAAGCATAAAACATCCTCCCTTAAAACCCAACTTTGCAGTTACAGAATTATTCAGAGAAGAAGAGGTATTGAAGAATCCCAAGTTAACTGAAATAAGAATTGCACTCCAAAATAACTTAATGATGACCAATGTAGACTGGAACAAGGCAAGAAACTCAGCTTTGATGTCTCAGCGGAGAACTGGCCAAGACACAAGAAGGGAGGCTGGAATCAAATCGCCACGCTGGCGAGAGTAACACGGATCTACATCTACATTTATACTCCGCAAGCCACCCAACGGTGTGTGGCGGAGGGCACTTTAAGTGCCACTGTCATTACCTCCCTTTTCTGTTCCAGTCGCGTATGGTTCGCGGGAAGAAAGACTGTCTGAAAGCCTCCGAGCGCGCTCGAATCCCTCTAATTTTACATTCGTGATCTCCTCGGGAGGTATAAGTAGGGGGAAGCAATATATTCGATATCTCATCCAGAAACGCACCCTCTCGAAACCTGGCGAGCAAGCTACACCGCGATGCAGAGCGCCTCTCCTGCAGAGTCTGCCATTTGAGTTTGCTAAACATCTCCGTAACGCTATCACGGTTACCGAATAACCCTGTGACGAAACGCGCCGCTCTCCTTTGGATCTTCTCTATCTCCTCCGTCAACCCGATCTGCTACGGATCCCACACTGATGAGCAATACTCAAGTATAGGTCGAACGAGTGTTTTGTAAGCCACCTCCTTTGTTGATGGACTACATTTTCTAAGGACTCTCCCAATGAATCTCAACCTGGTACCCGCCTTACCAACAATTAATTTTATATGATAATTCCACTTCAAATCGTTCCGCACGCATACTCCCAGATATTTTACAGAAGTAACTGCTACCAGTGTTTGTTCCGCTATCATATAATCATACAATAAAGTTATATTCTGACTAAAGTTCAGTCTTGATCACATCATGTATGTTTTAATGATATAGGTAGCCGGTTTCGGTTCTTTCTACAAAACCATCATCAGACCTGTGGATAAACTTTAAGAAATACTAGGTACCAATCTTTAAATAAAATGAAAGTGTCTAATGATGTCAAAATTTAACAAGATAAAATAAAATTAATTATACACATGGCTCCCTTAGGATGGTAGGCGGAGCTCTCCTTGCTGCTACGCAGTCAACTGATGGTTATGAGTGCTGAGCACGAGCTTAAATATGCAGAGGCTCCACCTACTTCCTGTCACACTACTTCACAACTGCCAATCAGCGTTCATAATATGACGCCATCGTCAAAGTATAAAAGTAGGAAATACACTAATAACATAAAATTGATTCATTTAAATGTCTGATTAACAGATAGTTAGTATGCCTACAGCTTATTTATATTTTGGATAAAATCAGTGAACTACGATGTGTAATAGTTGTGCCCTCTATGGGCAACCTTAATACTATTACAGTGCCAGTTACATCAAAGATGTGAAAGTCCTTGGCGTTGTGGTATATATCGATTATACCGAGTCGCCTACATCACAATTGCATCTTTGTTGGATGCTGCAGAATCGTCTTATTTTAACTGTAGCTTTTATAACAATATTCTTTATAGCAGTAGGGTAGCAGCCAAGAGTACGTTCCACATTGTGTACATCTGAATAACTGATGAGACTGCTAATTAATTTTTTTTTAAATCATCAATCTAATAGTTTTTATAATAATCAATTTCAATTTAATAAATTTTTTTATATGTTGTGCAGCATATTTTATATACATTGCTTTTGCCATGGGTATAACTAGTCTTATATTTAAAAAAAAACAAGAGTAGATGCTTTTATTATAAAATTTCGTCAAAAAGGTCGTAATAATATTTTTCGTGAAAATCTAATTGTTCATTGAGCAGCATTGATGATTTGGTTTTCAAATGAGCATATATCTCGATTTCTTCAAGGATATTCATAAGTAAGCCTTTATTTGCATAATGAAGAACTTGTAAATTCTGTTGTACTGTCCCCTCAGCATGATTATTGAATGCTATATGATGGCGAAATACAGACTTTGTTCGTGAGGTACCCGACGTATGTTCTTTGTACCTTACTGCAAAATTTCGACCTGTTTGGCCGATATATATTTTCTCACAGTCTCTACATTGGATCTTGTACACTCCTGATCTGGTAGATTTTCCATTATCTTTACTTACGGTATGTCTTAATTTTTGTTGTAAAGTATTGTCAATTGTAAATGCTATTGTTATTCCAGAATTTTTGAATAAATTAGTAATTACATCTGGTATGTTTCCCATATATGTCATCTTCATATATTTTGGATTACCTATTAGTGGAGTACTTTGTGATTGTTGTACTTTATTAAAAATGATATCTACCTGTCATGTGTCGAAAGAGTTGGTTTTTGCAATTTGTTTTAAGATGGTCATTTCCTTTTTGATCTCATTAGCTTCTAGCGGCAATTTTAGTATTCGGTGTATCATAGACTTAAAAAATGTTTTTTTATACTTGTCAGGATGACATGATGTGGCATTAATAATAACATCAGTGGGTGTAGGTTTTCTGTATATGATGAATAAATGTTTCCCATTGTTATTAGTTATAGTGAGATCTGGGTAGTTAATAGATTTTCGATTTTCATGCTCAACTGTAAATTGTAACTTCGGATGCATAGAGTTTAATTTTAGAGCAAGTTTCTCAATTTCATCTTTTGAACCATTATAAAGCAATAATGTATCGTCTACATATCGCTTGTAATATATGATTTTATTTGCGATATCAGGGTTATTTTTCAGGAATTGCATCTCAATGTGGTTCACGAAAATAAATATAAAATAAATATAAAAACTATTAGATTGATGATTAAAAAAAATTTATCAGCAGTCTCATCAGTTATTCAGATGTACATAATGTGGAACGTACTCTTGGCTGCTACCCTACTGCTATAAAGAATATTGTTATAAAAACTACAGTTAAAATAAGACGATTCTGCAGCATCCAACAAAGACGCAATTGTGATGTAGGCGACTCGGTATAATCGATATATACCACAACGCCAAGGACTTTCACATCTTTGATGTAACTGGCACTGTAATAGTATTAAGGTTGCCCATAGAGGGCACAACTATTACACATCGTAGTTCACTGTTTTTATCCAAAATATAAATAAGGCGTAGACATACTAACTATCTGTTAATCAGACATTTAATGAATCAATTTTATGTTATTAGTGTATTTCCTACTTTTATACTTTGACGATGGCGTCACATTATGAACGCTGATTGGCAGTTGTGAAGTAGTGTGACAGGAAGTAGGCGGAGCCTCTGCATATTTAAGCTCGTGCTCAGCACTCATAACCATCAGTTGACTGCGTAGCAGCGAGGAGAGCTCCGCCTACCATCCTAAGGGAGCCATGTGTATAATTAATTTTATTTTATCTTGTTAAATTTTGACATCATTAGACACTTTTATTTTATTTAAAGATTGGTACCTAGTATTTCTTAAAATTTATCCACAGGTCTGATGATGGTTTTGTAGAAAGAACCGAAACGGGTTACCTATATCATTAAAACATACATGATGTGATCAAGACGGAACTTTAGTCAAAATATAACAATTAATTGATCACTGCTTTCCAAAAATGTTTACCAAAATCATACAATAAAGGATCCTTGTTTCTATGTATTCGCAATACATTACATTTGTCTATGTTAAGGGTCAGTTGCCACTCCCTGCACCAAGTGCCTATACGCTGCAGACCTTCCTGCATTTTGCTACAAATTTCTAATGCTGCAACTTCTCTGCATACTACAGCATCATCCGCGAAAAGCCGCATGGAACTTCCGACACTATCTACTACGTCATTTACATATATTGTGAAAAGCAGTGGTCTCATAGCACTCCCCTGTGGCACGCCAGAGGATACTTTAACGTCGGTAGACGTCTCTCCATTGATAACAACATGCAGTGTTCTGTTTGCTAAAAACTCTCCAATCCAGCCACACTGCTGGTCTGATATTCCGTAGGCTCTTACTTTGTTTATCAGGCGACAGTGCGGAACTGTATCGAACGCCTTCCGGAAGTCAAGGAAAATAGTATCTACCTGGGAGCCTGTATCTAATATTTTCTAGGTCTCATGAACAAATAAAGCAAGTTGGGTCTCACACGATCGCTGATTCCGGAATCCATGTTGATTCCCACAGAGTAGATTCTGGGTTTCCAAAAACGACATGATACGCAAGCAAAAAACATGTTCTAAAATTCTACAACAGATCGACGTCAGAGATATAGGTCTATAGTTTTGCGCACCTGCTCGACGACCCTTCTTGAAGACTGGGACTACCTGTGCTCTTTTCCAATCATTTGTAACCTTCCATTCCTCTAGAGACATACCTCGGAGACATACCGCAGCGAGTCAATACAAGTTCCACTTCACTGTCCCTTGGTCCCGTCGCCTGTCTCGCACGAGTACACAAAGGCCAGAACGGCTACAAGAGAGAGGAAGCCGCAATGAGTTCCACCCACTGTCACGTGAACAAATGTGCATAGTTGGTGCGCACCAGGATGTCAGCTGTCTCCAACCAGGAAATGACAAGCACGTCGAGACACAGAAAGCAACACGTGCTGAACGCAGGTCGCGCACCGCCACGCCGCGCCTCCTGTGCGGAAGGCTTCCCAACTTCAACTCATCTCTGTTCCTGCTGTTACGGCTGCTCCCCAAGAGCGAAAGCGCCACGTCGCGGAGCGGAAGCACGAAATGTCGCGCAGCATATCTACAGAGCAATCGAGGCGAGCCAGCATGGCTCAGCGAAAAAGACACCCTTATCAACACCGCACTGGGTTTGGACGACGACGTGTAATATGGCGACGAGGAGCTGGATGTTCCTTCTGCAATATTGCAGAGCGACTTGGCAGGAACATAGCCACTGTGCGTGATTGCTGGCAGTTCTGGTCATGGGAACATACGAAAGCAAGACGATCCCGATATAAATCGGTTTCTTCAAGGACAGCTCCGAGACAGAGCACGGTAGCGTGTATTCCACTGACCCCAAACCACCGCCATTTGCGGCTTCAGGTGCGTCAAGGGAGAGCTCATTGGAAGGTGGGCGGTGGTCCGTTGTGTTTTCTGATGAAAGTTAGTTCTGCCTCAGTGCCAGCTACGGCCATGAATTAGTTAGAATGAGAGCAGTTGAGGGTCTACAACGAACCTGTCTGCATGCTAGACACATTGGGCCTACCCCAGAAGTTATGACAGCAGGAACACTCTAGGGGTTATCCCATGCACCCTGACTCTGCACCCTGACTCAAAAATTGGACGTCAGTCTGGTTATTCGACCTGTTTTGTTGCCGTTCATGAACAGTACTCCATTGGTGTTTTCCAACAGCATAACGCTCGCCCACATACCGCTGTTATAACCCAACATGCTCTACAGAGTTCTGACATATTGCCTTGGCCTGCTCGATCACGAGTTTCGTTTCCAATCGAGTACATATGGTTCGTCGGACAACTCAAACGTCATATACAACCAGCGTTAACTGTCCCTGTATTGACTGACCAACTGCAACAGGCATGGAATTCCACAGGCGTCCAGTACCTATAAAACACAATGCATGTACGTTTGCGTGCTTGCGTTAAACATTCTGGCGATTACACCGACTATTAATCTGCGAGAAATTCACATTTGGCATGGCTTGTCTTACGGTTACATTAATCTGTGATGTTGCGACGTTAATCACTTAAATATGTTACCTGCACATAAGTATTCGCGGAATTTTATTACTCTGTATTAATAATTTTTGTAGTGTTGTGATTTTTTCCCGTCAGTGTATACATGATACACCATCAACATCATCATCATCAAGATCCTGGGACAGCGTGGTCAGCTTTCGTATACATTTATTCACAGCAGTCCGCGAGACCTCATGCTGACGAATCTGAAAATGGAGTGGGTTGCACAAAATCGACATTAGTCGATTCTGAAACAGCAGCGACGCTGGTATAAATGTTAGGTTGGAGATAAGATTAGGCTCAGTATAATATTATTCTTCGACCCATCTCATGAAATGATAAGATTTGAAAAATCGTCTTTTAAGATAAAAATCATTTGTTACCTAGTTTAATAGTAGTTTTATGCTCTCTTATGCACACACAACAATTATTGATCTTCCCATTCTTCTTTATCCTAACGAGGTGTAGCAGTGGAAACCCATATGACTCTAGATTTATAACTGCAGCGTTCTTATAAACACCACATATCCATCATGATTTGTCAATACGTTTCACATAAACAGGCGAGTCATTATGATCAGATCTTCGCAATAATGGCACCATATCTTCGAAAGACCTTCTCCAGTAAGTGCACATGGGTCCATGGGGAATCCGACTATTGGCGAGGTACACCAATGCCGATCATTCAAAGACTCAGTAGGAAACTCACATTAAGAACTGGCAACCCTGTAGAGATTTTACATTACCGTGGACATTCCGATCCGTAATTAGAATCTGTAGAATAAGAGTCCTGTGCAAATTTAGTGACTGAAATTGTCGATTTGCTTGAACATTTATCAACATTGAGATAAATTTTTAATGAATTCCAGTCATGACTTGAACAATAATTTGAGATTTAGGAATAATTATAATAAATCACCGTATTTTTCTTGCAGCATTTTTTATCCTGTGATGGTTTATAGTGGTCCATCTTCCTGCTGTGAACAGCGTTGAAATCTGAAGTGCTCTTTTGGAGGGGTAATTGTTTCGGTAATTGTGGAGTTTTCTAGTGTGGTTTTGTACGTGAGGCTATGAAATTTGCGAAGTTAGTGAATTTTTTTTGTTCTAGTTTTATTATGTTTCCAATTTAAAAATTTTGTAGTATTCTTAGGGAACCCCAAAGCTGACAGGGGCAGGAGCAAGGAGTTTAGGTTAGGGTAACTGCAGTGAAAAGAGGTTCTGGGAAGATAATAAGTGTAGACACTGGCTTTAATATGGGGAGCGAATAAGAAAGTGGTCAGCAAGATAGCTTCGGAGAATTGTAGGGAGGTAATTTATGGAGCATTGATAGTATGGACGCCAGTCTGCCGGATATGCAAAACTGTGGGGAGAGTTTACGGCCTGATTTGACAATTAATGAGGGAAGTGAGGTAGTTCTACAGGCGACGGCAGAGCTTGCCGGTCTAGGGCATGACGAAACGGTTCCCGGTGCCAAGCGAGCCAACTCCTGCACTCGCTGCACTTGATCTGCAAGAATTTTTGTCCAAAAATTCAAAAAGAATGAGGAACAAATCCAAAAATAATGGTGAGTGAGACAATAAGAGTGAGAAATATTTTAAAAAACTAACCCAGGCGAATGATGAGCAAAGCAAGGAAAACAAGTATAGTTTGCAAACACAGACTAGAAAATTCATGTCTTAAGTAAAGAGAACGAAGAACATAATAAATAAATTTCAGATAGTTTAACTAAGGAAATGGATGAGCAGGCACAAGAATTCGATAGAAAGTTTCAAACGTTTGTTCAAGAAACACGTGGGTCTAGGGAAGAATTAACGAAGGAGATCACGAACGTTTAGAAGAATCTTTAGTCAGTTGGTATACGGTAAGAATATGTTACAGAGCAAAAAAGAAAAAAAACAACATTACCTTGGACAAGTCACTCTCAGTGAAAACTTGGGCAGCGAGTTATTAGGAGCTGGGAGTAGAACATGGTGAGATTAACAAGGTCAGAGTACTGACAACTATCGTTCCGTGGTGATGCAGTCTGACAGAACCGTTCCAATCAGATGACGAGGAGATAAAAGATTTACTGCTGTTTAAGGAAACACAGGTGGACATTAATCAGTAAAACTGAGAAGCACTGCATCAACTGCAACACGATAAGGATAACAGTAGTAGTACAAATAAAAATGAGAAAGAGGTAGAATCAAGCATCTATTTGAGGATGAGGAGTTACCCATCTAACTGACGGACTTCGTCGCATCTGAAGCACATGGTTCAGTCACCTGCACATGCTGGAATAAACTACTAGGAAAGCGATGAAGATGAGATCTGCAGACATTTTGTCACAGTATCACAGTGATTAATACCGTGATTAAACACTGTGAGACTGCGTTACTATTGTGAGTGCTGCACTTTAGTATTGACTATGTACTTTCACTGTAATAACTTTGTTGTCACATGATCCCATGCGGAACATGAAGTATACTTTCACCAGGTCTGTTTTCAAGTTACTACCTATGATGATGGTCTACTACCGAAACAGGTAGACACACAGATTTATAACAAACAGCTCATGTCTGATGTTCCACAACTAGGTGTAAGTTCCAAAGACTAGCATGTTTTTTTAATTTTTAAGTTCAATTAAAACATGACTGCTGTAAACTTTGATTATAGCTTTCTTGCAAGGTAACTTTACGGCCTTTACAAATTCATTCTGATGAAGATATCATCGGAGGTGTCGAATCCTGGGTCAATGTATTAAACAATTATTTTCTACTGCTTGGCTGCGTTATTTCTTCGATGAAACTTATAAACCGTTGCTGAAAGTCATCCATGTAAACCGTAAACAGACCATTCGTAATAACGCTTTTTCTCAAGAACTTAAAGACTGCTAGTTGTCACTTAACCAAAACTTTAAATTTCTATATATTTTGATGAGCAGTTGTTAAGTTTTGTAGTTTTTAAGAATATTACTTTCAGTAAGCCGGGTGCCCTTTCAAAAGTCTCTACCATTGACCTGTGCTGCATTACTGGTTAAACTTACAGATACAATATCCAGCTTATACGGTGTTTCTTTGTTTACTACGTATAATGGTTCAAATGGCTCTGAGCACTATGGGGCTTAACAGCTGAGGTCATCAGTCCCCTAACTAAGTACATCACACACATCCATGCCCGAGGCAGGATTCGAACCTGCGACCGTAGCGGTCTTACGGTTCCAGACTGAAGCGCCTAGACCCGCTCGGCCACCAGCGGCCGGCTACTACGTATACTTTATCGATGTAATGTTTAATGAAATCGATAATATGATCTTTACAGTTATTTGCCTTTGAGAGTCGTCCGAGAGATTCTATAACAGGTCTAAATGTTTCTCTGAGTGTTTGGTCTCTCTTCAGTTCCCTAGCCTCAGGAATAATAGTTTATCTCAGACAGCCATGTGTGCTTCAACGACTTTATGTTTTGTCGACACGTTGTTATATACTGAGCAAGTTTTGGAACAGTATACAAGTTGTGTACAATCTCGTTTGATTTCTTGTCTGTTACATCAATCCTTGCATGCAATTTACTGACTAACCTCAAAATAGCTTGAGAACGACTATTTGCTTCTCTGATACTTCTGCTAAGTGCTTCAGGTCTAGTTCAGTGTACTGTCATTCTCTATATCTACATCTACATGGATACTCTGCAAATCACATTTAAGTGACTGGCAGAGGGTTCATGGACCCACCTTCACAATTCTCTGTTATTAAAATCTCGTATTGCGCGTGGAAAGGACGAACAATCATATCTTTCCGTACGAGCTCTGATTTCCCTAATTTTATCGTGGTGATCGTTTTATCCCTATGTAGATCGGTGTCAACAAAATATATTCGCATTCAGAGGAGAAAGTTGGTGATTGGAATTTCCCGAGAAGATTCCTCCGCAACGAAAAACGCCTTTCCTTTAATGATGTCCAGTCCAAATCCTGTTTCATTTCAGTGACACTCTCTCCCCTATTTCGCGATAATACTAAACTTGCTGCCCTTCTTTGAACTTTTTCGATGTACTCCGTCAGTCCTATCTGGTAAGGATCCCACGCCGCGCAGCAGTATTCTAAAACAGGACGGACAAGCGTAGTGTAGGCAGTCTTCTTAGTATATCTGATACATTTTTTAAGTGTCTGCCAGTAAAACGAAGTCTTTGGTTAGCCTTTCCCACAACATTTTCTATGAGTTCCTTCTAATTTAAGTTGTTCGTAATTGTAATTCCTAGATATTTAGTTGAATTTACGGCGTTTAGATTTGACTGATTTATCGTGTAACCGAAGTTCAACGGATTCCTTTTAACAGTCATGTGCATGACCTGACACTTTCCGTAATTTAGGGTCAACTGCCAATTTTCGCACAATACAGATATCTATTCTAAATAGTTTTGCAATTTATTTTGATCTTCTAATGACTTTCTTAGGCGATAAACGAGAGCGTCATCTACAATCAACCTAAGATGGCTGCTCAGATTGTCTCCAAAATCGTTTATGTAGATAATGAACAGCAAAGGCCTTATAATACTACCTTGGGAAACGCCAGAAATCAGTTCTGTTTTACTCGATGACTTCCAGTCAATTACTACGAACTGTGACCTCTCCGACAGGAAATCACGAATCCATTCACATAACTGAGACGATATTCCATAAGCACGCAATTTCACTACAAGCCGCTTGTGTGGTACAGACTGATTGTGGATGGAGGTGCACACGAATTTGTCCATAGTGTAATAACGTATAATGACGCAATTACTAGGTTGTTTCACTACACATACACACACACACACACACACACACACACACACACACACACACACACACACACATTCGTATGTGTACGCAAAATTTTAAAAGAATACATATGCCATCATCTTTTAAAAACCATTTGAAAATCTGCTGAAAGTATCTTCAGTACTGGCTTTCATCCATTTGCCTCGTTTTATCGACGACCAAAAAGCTCTACTGTGAATGATTCCAGCGATCTTTGCATATAGTAGGTAATTCGTCTATTATTTCATCGGATCCTACCCGTGCCTGGTAGATGGGTTTAATTTCATATTATCCTGTTTGAAGACAATAAAAAGTCTTAGATTATTTCTTATCAGTTGCTTTGGGATCCTAGAGTACGCTTGATTCAGGTAAAAAAACCATCAACCATTCTATTTTGTTCCTGATTTCCCATCACGATATCGTCAAACACGATCACAGTTTTCGGTTTTACACCTTCTTGTCGTTGGACATCATCATTTTCTGTGGAAGTTCTGTATCTAGTACCATCAATGTTTGAAAGTACCTCTTCAGTTCTGTGGTATTTGGGCTGGAACAGTGTTTCTGAAAAACACATAAACATTCTCGAAGTGAGCGTCATCTGTATACGTTAATACAGATGTGAGGACGTTTGTCTTTCTACAGTCAGATGGACTGACAATGGTCCATATGACTCTGTCTGGTAATAGTGAACCATTCTTCTTATTCTGCTTTTCTGCGCTACTCTCAGACCAGCCAGTTACCACGAAGTCTTTGTAAAGAAGATATTTCGTACGCCCACTCTTGGTGAAGACTACAGAAATACACTAGCATACATGAGGTTTTATAGGGTGACAAAGAAACATAGATATCATAGTCACACTTCTGTTGTTTCTAAGTCTAACTGGATGTATATACATACACATATATGAGTGCAGTTCTATGCCTACATCAACTTTTGTAAACACATATGTAGTTCGACATGCAGACATGCAATACACATCGAAATACTGTGCTACATTTTCTTCCATGGGATTCAAAGTTCGCCACGACAGTTTTAGTAAGTAGGTCTATAAGGTCTCATAGAAACTATAAACGTGAGGCCGCCAGCTCAGTCTCCGGTTGAGCGCATGCTGTGCGATAAATTATTATAAGATGCTCCCTACTTGTGAGCAGATTTTGTTTCGTTAAAAAGTTTAACTATTCATGGGAAGTTACCTGTGCTTATCGTGTGATCTACTAGCGGCACTGTAGGTGTCTGAGTATTTCGAGCAAACACTTACAGGTCGAACTGGAGGAAGACATGGAAGTAAGTCAGAGGCGAGCTGCTAGATTCCTTACCGTTAGGTTCGTGAACTGAAATGGAAATCTCTGGAGGGAACGCAATGTTCATTTCGCGAAACACTGTTGAGAAAATTTAGAGAACTGACCTTTGAAGCTGACTGCAGACCGATTCTACTTCCACCAACTTAAATTTCGCTTGAGGACCATGAAGACACGGTAAGAGAAACTAGAGCTCTTATGGAGGACTAGAGACAATGGTTCTTCTCTCGCTGTGTTTGCGAGGAAAGGAAATGACTAATAGAGGTACAAGGTACCCTGCGCCATGCACTACACTTAAACTTGCGGGATATGTATGTTGATGTTATAATTTCTGTAAACTCTACTTCCAATTGTGAACTGTCCTGCTCTCCGGTTCCACCAATCAGCGGGCTTCCTCGAAATTTTCTTCCACTCGGGAGACAACCAAGGAGTGTCCTCTCTGCCACCACACTGCACAATCATTCATCACTAATATAAAATTCAGAAAATTTTTTATCGCCTCTCAAATGAAGTGTGATGAAATGAAGTATGATCGACACACATGAATGACACAGCATAAATGCTACACGTAGTCTGTACCCTTTTTGAATCAGTATCATGGTGATGCAACACTCCTTATCCAGCCTTTTATTGGGACAGTCATTTCGAAGACGTCCACCGACTTACAAATTCTTCATGGTTGTGGTTGCTATATGATACGTGCGCTCTATATCCACCGATAAACGAGTGCAACGGGATGGGTTCAAATGGCTCTGAGCACTATGGGACTTAACATCTATGGTCATCAGTCCCCTAGAACTTAGAACTACTTAAACCTAACTAAGGACATCACACAACACCCAGTCATCACGAGGCAGAGAAAATCCCTGACCCCGCCGGGAATCGAACCCGGGAACCCGGGCGTGGGGAGCGAGAACGCTACCGCACGACCACGAGCTGCGGACAACGGGATGGGCTTGCATAAGTCTATTCGAATAGATAGGACACCGTTGTCGACGAGATAGTAAAATGCATTGTACTATTTTTCACTTACTACACTAAGAACACGTCCCTACGAACGGAAAGCATTAGCTATTTCCTGGCTCGGATATTCGAAAGGTACAGTTACAATGCCATAACCTGCGTGTTACACAGTAACAACAGTAACATTACTAATTTTGCAATATGTTTGAAATATCGTTTTCCGAAACTAGCCTTTCACAGATATCGTAGTTTACTAGCTTGAGAAAATATGATTGCAGGTAGAAGTCTGACTGCACAGATACTATTTCGTCTCGTGGCAAAAATAAAATATCTCACATTCTAACGTGGATTTCGAAACCTGCTGGCTTTTACGTGTTTCTGTTGGTTGACTGGCTGATTTTGGAGGATCCAAACAGCGAGGTCATCGGTCCCATCGGATTAGGGACGGATGAGAAAGTAAATCGACAGTGCCCTTTCAGAAGAACCATCCCGGCATTTGCCAGAAGCGATTTAGGGAAATCACGGGAAACCTTAATCAGGATGGCCGGACGCGGGTTTGAACCGTCGTTCCACCGAACGCTAGTCCAATGTGCTAACCACTGCATCCCCTCGCTCGATCGCGTGTCTGTCGAAAGTGCTTTGCACCAAAAATTGCCTGCAGGCTTTTGCAGCCATTTAATTAACTGATTTTCGAAAAAGTCACCAGAAACTCACGAGCGCAGTTGGGTGTAGCGAAGTGGCCTCCATGGAGCCACTGCACGGTGGGTGCTGACGTAAGCGTTGCCGTGCTTCAGAAGGTCACATCACGGACGTGCTGACGGGCTGGCAGCCAGCGAAGTACTCACCGGGCCCCACGTTGCTTAACTGAGAACCGGTGTTTCCAACGTGGCAAGGCCGTTGGCTGTTGAGATGATGGGAATGGTAACACTTTCAGAAAGCACATTAGGAGCGGCAGAGAATGAAAAGGAGGCTCAGGATTTGAGCGGACGAACTGAATCATAATTTCTTTAATCTCATGACTAAATAGCGAGCTGTGATTGTGAGACCCACGGTCTGGATATACAGGGTGTCCAGAAAAGGACACCCTCATTTCAAAATTAAATATCTCGAAAACAAAGATCGATAGAGGAATGCAGTAAACGGTATGTTTATTGTGAAATCTGTAAGAAGTTTATACAGCAGTTTGAAATAATAGTTACAAAAGCTGCTAACAGATGGCGCTGCAATCGCCATACGTAATGCCTAGTATAAATAGTGATCCGAAGCCCAGAGCTATCAGTTCCACTATTGAAACGTGAAAGGAGTTTAGCGTGCCGAAGGAAGAGATTAAAACCATGTACTTCATTGAACAACGCGTTTTTCTGGTGCTAGAGTACCACAGGTTAGAAGAGAGTCCTACGGCAACAAGGCGAAGTTTTCAAGCACGATTTAATGTTCCAAAAGGACCCGATGCGAAAACCATTCGTACGCTCTTCGCAAAATTTCAACGAACAGGCAGCGTAACTGATGATCTAGTGGGGCATGTTGGCCGCAAGCAAACCGCAGTTACGCCTGAAAACATCGCCACAGTTTCTGGAATTATTCAGCGAAATCCAATGTCATCCGTCCGTAAAATTGCATCTGAGACTGGTTTGAAGCGTTCCAGCACGCAGAAAATACTGAGAAAGAGCCTACACATGCTTCCATTCAAAATTCAAACGCACCAGGCCATACCCGTACGAGCTGTGCAACAAAGGGTTGCCTTTGCTAATCAGATGCTCACAATGATTGATAGTGAAGGATTTGATGTTGGCTGCATCTGGTTCACAGATGAAGCACACTTCCACCTGAATGGATACGTGAATAAGCAGAACTGGCTATTTTTGGGGTTCCGAAAAGCCATATTGGTGTGAAGCGAAACCCCTGTATTCTCCTAAAGTTACTGTATGGGTTGCAGTATGCAGCAGAGGCATTATTGGCCCTTTTTTCATTCGAGAAACGGTCACTGGTGCACGTTACGTTGCAATTTTGGAACAATTTGTTGCCACACAGCAAGCGTTAGAGTATCGACCAGGTACTGAATGGTTTATGCAAGATGGAGCCCGACCACATCGGACCGAACAAGTGTTTCGCTTTCTTGAGGAATACTTCGGGAATCGAGTCATTGCTTTGGAATATCCCAAATTTACTGGTGCAGGCATGAATTGGCCTCCATATTCGCCAGATTTGACTCCCTGTGACATTTTTTGTGGGGCACAGTGAAAGACACGGTCTACCCGAAGCATCCCGCCACGCTGGATCTCTGTGGCATGTGAATCCATTTCGGTTGAGACACTACGAAATGTGATGGTGAATTTCATTCTTCGTTTGCGCCACGTCTGTAGTGCCAATGGCGAACATTTTGAAAACATTGTGATGTGATTGTTTGCAAAGGTTGTTTTCATACGATTATTTCACTTATGTATGCTGATATGAGCTGTACA
Organism: Schistocerca serialis cubense; assembly: GCF_023864345.2. NCBI lineage: Eukaryota > Metazoa > Arthropoda > Insecta > Orthoptera > Acrididae > Schistocerca > Schistocerca serialis. The sequence goes on from NC_064642.1 coordinate 459,953,424, forward strand.
GCGTACAGCGCCATCTGTTAGCAGCTTTTGTAACTATTATTTCAAACTGCTGTATAAATTTCTTACAGATTTCACAATAAACATACCGTTTACTGCATTCCTCTATCGATCTTTGTTTTCGAGATATTTAATTTTGAAATCAGGGAGCCCTTTTCTGGACACCCTGTATGAGCAGAAGCGAAATGCATTACACAGTTCCCTGGTAGGTATCATCGCTACCTTAACTGTATCCTTCTTTTAACCTACCGTACGAGCCAGAATAGTGGGCTGTGAGGTCCGCCAGTTATGCAAAACATCGTTTTTTTCTCAGTACCCAAACATGTTTCGGCAGCACTGTGCCATCATCACTGGGTTTTCGTTTCTATTTATTCTGCAATGTGAACATTTTTGTTAAATTATTATAAAATTATGTGCATCTTTAGTTCAAACAACAGATCGTATCTTTTTGTAACACCTTTATATTTGGTGTGCATGAATTTTCTGGATCACTTGTGTCTCAGTTACTACTGGTAGTAACGATGTTGATGAGAAAGTTTTTTTGCTGGAAGTTAACCTATCTTCTAGGATGTAATTTAGTTTGTCGCGACGTTTCCGCGCCTATATTCGTACTGACTTATAGTCAGTGTACATAGAACAAACATGCAGTAACTTTAAAACCAGATATTCAGATCTCAGAGCTTTAAAAAGCAACAGCTCCCATAGCACATTTGCTGACCACCTTATAGCCAACAATCACCACCCAACCACAATAGAAACAGACCTAAGAATACCAAAACCCAGCCACAGCCTATACAGCAAACTGACCACTGAGGAGAACTTCCATTTACAGAAGGCAATAGCCGAAGGAAAACACTACACTCTGCAAGGGCACACTATTTAACACATTAAAGGAACTTTACAAATAAAAACAGCACAAACAGATAAAGTCTATACACACACACACACACACACACACACACACGAACGCACGCACCTACGCACACACACACACACACACACACACACACACACACACACACACACGATAAATAGCTACACTAAAATCTGCAAAGACGCACCATTTACACACAAAAGGAATACCATATAAAAGACACCACACACAGCTGAGAAGCGCACAGAAAACACACACACACACACACACACACACACACACACACATACACGTACACACAAAGATAAAATGCAAACTAAATTCAAATTTGGCGCCGAACTCTCTGGTGAACAAATGAACACTGACTGGGCTGCGACACACAACAAACCACAATAACACTGTGTTTTGGTGAAGTGAAAAGTTTTTGCTGCGCTATTTGTGGAAAATACTTGTTATAGTTACGTGTGTATCACAATATCTCAGCATGATTCGGAGAATGGAAGTGCATGCCAGACGAAAACGTAAGTAAATTGGCGGACCTCACATCCAACAATTTTAACTGCAAACACGGCCAACACAAGGAGCTTCAAATCAAAATGATGAATATGTACGAGCAAGGTACATACGAGTGTTCCACTAACCGATTCGAAGCGTCATTGTGATAGAGCGTATTTCGTTGTTCACAATGATCGAAGGTCAAAGCTCGACTCGTACACTGCGAATTACGCTGAGCAAATTTCAGAATTTGCGACACATCTAAAATCCCTTCCTTTTTTAATTTTCAAGCCGAAAAAGCGTTGCTTTTCGTTTAGATCACTCACATTTTTTAGGAAGCTGTCCTACGTTGACAATTTTCAGTAGCTTGCAATTTATACTACACAAGAAACAAGGAGAGTTCAGGTCATTATCTTAGGCATTAAACTTGAAGTCAGTTGTGCAAAAACAATTCATTTAGACAATGAAATACTCCACAAGGGAGTTCGATATTGAAATAGAAGCAACAGATTCTGGGCTGGTGAATAAAAGAACCCAATTATCGTATAGTGTCCAAAGGCTTCAATATTTATTTTCAAGTTTTGGAAACTATTGAAACATAATTTGTATTGTTGTTCATACATTTATTTGCCTTGTTTCCTAACGTATACATAAATTTTAAACAATTCAAAACATACTTGAGAAGTCTTGTAAACTGACATAGATAAAATAACTAACGTTTTCTTATGGCTTATTGGTTTTAAATACACGTGAAGTATCAGTCAAATGAAACTAATGAAAATTCTGGAGTTGCAGTCATTGAGTACGAAGAGGAAATGAATGTTGCATTGACTGCTGTGGCGTATTTCAGTATTAATTTCTATGTGAACCACAAACTGTACATAAAAAAGTTACTCTAACAGATGCAAATATTGACATCATCTACAATATTATTTAACCTCGTATCATCAGTCTGAAGACAAGTCTTGCCATTTATTCTATATATTCATATTACAGACTATTAACATTTTGTATTTTGTGGCGTTCACTATGGAAGTATATGGTCCTTTATCCCTAAAAAGACCAGACCTATGGAGCGTGGAGGTTTGCGAAAGTTTCCGTTGGTCCATCACTGGCGATCTAGGAACATCCTGAAACATGATCAGAATGTGTGTTTTCAAATTCTGTTGTTATGTGCAAATGGTTCAAATGGCTCTGAGCACTATGGGACTTAACATCTGAGGTCATTAGTCCCCTAGAACTTAGAATTTCTTAAACCTAACTAACCTAAGGACATCACACACATTAATGCCCGAGGCAGGATTCGAACCTGCCACCGTAGTAGTCGCTATGTTCCGGACTGAAGCGCCTAGAATCGCTCAGCCACCACGGCCGACCTGTTAAATGTACAATTTGAACAATATTTATCATAGCTAAGGCTGTTAGTGTACATTTAAGCAAACGTCACAGATGTACAGTCTACCGCCCAGTTTTTCTATATTGTCCATAAATTTATTGTTTTGAGTCCACCAAATTTTCCAACAGATCGTTTGGTGATACACGAAATCGATCCCCACAGGTCCTGCCATATAAAGGGTGATTCAGCTCCCCCCACCTATGGGTTTTATGTAACCTGCAACTCCTTCAAAAACCACCTGCTAGATTTTCATATTCTCACTCTTGCTAAAAGAAAACAGTTAGTCCTACCATTGAATTTCCCACAGAAAGGTCAACTTTAGTTTTTGTGTACGGTTAATAGTTTGCGTGTAGCGAGAAAGATGATATTTCAGTATTAATTTCTATGTGAACCACAAACTGTACATAAAAAAGTAATTCTAACAGATGCAAATATCAACATCATCTACAATATTATTTAACCTCGTATCATCAGTCTGAAGACAAGCCTTGCCATTAATTCTATATATTCATATTACAGACTATTAACATTTTGTATATTGTGGCGTTCACTATGGTAGTATATGGTCCTTTTATCCCGAAAAAGACCAGACCTATGGAGTGTGGAGTTTTGCGAAAGTTTCTTTGGTCCATCACTGGCGATCTAGAAACATCCTGAAACATGTCCCTCCGTAGACATTCAGACAGAATAGAGCTGAAGCCTCGTAAAGGCGAAGGGTAGAGACGCCCCATATTAATGTCCATTAACAGGTGTCTGGATACTTCTGAGCAGATAGTATATATGGACAGCAAGGGGAGTAGACACGATTGCTTAAAGTTCCTAATCACCATACATGGCCAATTCTCCTGGATAAAATTCCAAACCTTTTGCAGTGTTGTTGCGCTCGGCCTCCCATGGCCATTATTCCAGAGGAGCATTCAGGGTGTCACCCTTGGGTTTCACCCTATCCAGTTTCTTATCGTCATACAACATAGAGATGATAGTACACTGTATGCACATCTGTTTAAACATCAGTATTTTATCACGAACAGAAGACATCTTTTATTTTCATTTTTAGATGGTACAGTACCTTATTCCAAGTTTTCTGGTTGCAAATAGACTGCCTTAAATCAGGCTAAGCAAGTTTCATTTTGTAATGATATTCTGTCACGTTGCGACGTAACCTGATAAAAATGAGAAAATCCAGTTTTTCTTGATTCAGGGTGCTTCGTACCTATATTGTGTGGCAGAGGGTGCTTCATAGCAATATTACGTCGCAGGGGGTGTTTTGTACCAATGGTCCTCGGCAGAGGCTGCTGCTTACCAATTTTAAATTGCAGAGGCTGCTTCATAACGATGTCTTATGGCAGCGTATGCTTCATACTAATGTTGCGTGGGTAAGGGTGATGTGTACCTATGTTGGGTGGTAGAGTATGGATCGACACAGAGTGCTTTGTACCATGCCGCAATGTGGAGGGTGCTCCGTTCCGACTGAGCACTGCAGTAACTGCTTTTTATCAATGTTGGGTGGACGATAGAGCTTTCTGCCAATATTATGTGCCACAGATTGGTCTGTGCGAACGGTACTCTATAATGATTGAGCACGGCAGATGTTGCTTCATAGCAATGTTACGTTGGGAAACGAGTGTAGCTGGCACCAGACGGGGGCAGGGCGGCTACCTAGTGGCCATAGCTCGCATCGAACTTGCACTGCAGTTGGGTGGGCTGGGCAGAGTGGGCGGCAAGGTAGCTCACATCCCCCGTCACTGCCACGAGACGCCTCTTCAAATGCCAGTTACATACGGAACAGTTAACATTCGTGCCTCCTGAGAACTTTCCTGGCGTGCTCTGCTTAAACTGTTCGAGTTACAAGAAAGCGATTAGATTCAGCAACCTAACACTGCTCTCTGAATTCATAATTCTCTGAATACATAATTATACGCAGTGACCCATAAACAAAATTACCTCCTACGGCAGATATGTCATCTGACTGTAAATACTTAATGCTACCCGTGCGAACATGCGACAGGTCGCTAATCCAGAATATCAAGCAAAATTTTTTCAGTGTTGCACAAAGCAATGGCAGCATTCTTTGCAACACTCAGAGGCCCCGTTCACAATAGGCTAGTATCGAGTGACCTACTAACTAAACATATTTGTAAGAAATAATTTTTTTACGTGGCTTGCATGAGACGAATATCATAATAATGGATTCTAGCATCCATTTTTTCCCTTGTACAGGGGAGTAAAATTTCTATATTAATAATGTGAAATGGTATTCTCTTAGTTCTTCATTTGTGAGTTCTACAATGAGCACATCTATGAAAATTTCGTTGACCATTTTTTCTCACACCGACTATCACTTCTTTTTATTTGCTTTCTCCTTCCACTTATCCCCTCTCACTATGTGTATCTTTCTCAATGCACATTACTCAGTATTCAACAACTGGTTGTTTACTAAACCGGGTCAGAACGCACACTAGCCCATTTCATAATTTCTCTTTTAGCAGATACGCTGGATTACTCGGCACGAGACTGAATCAATGGCTTACTCTGAACAAGCCCGAAGAAGTTTCGTATGTTCATTTTTCTCCATGAACTCTAATGTCCCATCGCCTCTTGGCTAATCGAGCAGACGTTGTCCTCTACACATGACAAGAAACGAAATTCCTTTGCAGCGGAGTATCAAGTATTAAGTCTGGTCCGCAAGTTCTCATTAAAAATCTGCAATATCTTTCAGATAATTTCTTGATTAACAGTTGCTATAGCGTTCGTCTGGTTACTAATTGTTTCGGCCACACAGTCATCCTCAGACAGCGTCTTCCTCCATGTCTAACGAGTCATACCGTGCAAGTAACGACCGCTGCAGTATCAGCCTCCCAGACGACGTCTGTGGACGAATTATGGGTTGTTAGAGCTTGAGAACTAGGCTGTGCGAAGGTGAACACAGCGTCGCAAACAGTAATAGCTGCAGAAATCAAACCTGAAAGTAACTGCGAAAAATGTTTTTATAGTATCTGAAAATGGCTGGTGTGCCGTCTCCACACAGCAGATACAAATTATTTCATATTTAAGAGCAATGCGTACCTCCAGAACTCAACAAAAGCCTCTATTATTTCCCATATGAAGTTCGTCGCCTTGGCAACTGGATTACCCTCGTCTTCGTATGAATCATCAGATTCTTTGGCTACCACCTCTGCCAGCAGGAGAGCGAGAATAGCCACTGAAACCAAGTGAAGACTAAAATTAAACACAGTTACGAAAACAGCATATTTGTGAAGGTGAGTATTGATTGGTTACATACTACACAGCTACTATAACTCATGAGGAGGTATTGAATAGGATTGCGGAGAAGAGAAGTTTGTGGCACAACTTGACTAGAAGAAGGGACTGGTTGGTAGGACATGTTCTGAGGCATCAAGGGATCACCAATTTAGTATTGGAGGGCAGCGTGGAGGCTAAAAATCGTAGAGGGAGACCAAGAGATGAATACACTAAACAGATAAAGAAGGATGTAGGTTGCAGTAGGTAATGGGAGATGAAGAAGCTTGCACAGGATAGCGTAGCATGGAGAGCTGCATCAAACCAGTCTCAGGACTGAAGACTACAACAACAACAACAACAACAAAATACTACCTAAGCTAACCACTGTCCCCAAAATTAAATACACTCTAAGACAAAGAAAGAGTGTGTGTGAGAGAGACAGAGAGAGAGAGAGAGAGAGAGAGAGAGGAGAGATGTGTGAAAAACAGAAGATGAAAATTTCAGAAAAATTGAATGATTATTCAAGAGAAAGAGCATCACAAACTGAGCAAGTCAATAACGCGTTGGTCCACCCTGCCCCTTAAGCAATCAGTTATTCGGCTTGAAATTGGTTGACAGAGTTGTCAGACGTCATCCAGAGGAATACCGTGCCAAATTCTGTTCAACTAGCGTTTTATATCGTCCCGAACTCCTTGGAGGGCGCTGCCCATTGTACTCGAAACGTTCTCAGTTTGGGAGAGATCGAGAGAGCTTGCTGGTGAAGGTAGGGTTTGGCAAAGCGTGTGCGGTTGGACATAGCCTTCCATAAATTGACGTCCAGGATGGGTTGCTACGAAGGGCAACAAAAACAAAAAAACGTGCGAAAAATATTGTGGACGTACATCTGTGCTGTAAGGGCGCCACAGGTAACAACTAATGGTGTTCTGTTATGAAAAGAAGTCGTACCCTGGACGGTCACTCATGGTTGTTAGGCCATATGGCTGGTGACACACTGACAGGTATGTCACAGCTGTCTGGGGCGTCGACAGACACGTCTTCACTGGTCATAGGGGCTCAGTTCAAAGTGGGACTCGTCAGTGAAGACAATTCTATTCCAGTCAATGTGGTTACAGGCCAAAGACGTGTCTGGAGACGATCCAGACAGTGGTGGGATAACAACCTATCTGTCTCCCTCCATGCAGCCCGATGACCAAGACTGATGGCCTGTGATGCCATTTCTTTTCATAACAGGACCCCTATCGTTATCATTCGCGGCATCCGTACTGCACAGTAGTACGTCGACTATATTCTACGCCAAGTTATGTTACCCTTCATGGCCATCCATCCTGGGCATACATTTCAGCAAGATAACGCCCACCCCCACAGGGCAAGAGTTTCTACTGCTTGTCATCGCGGTGCCAGACCTTATCTTGGCCAGAAAGTCAGCTCATCTCTCCCCAGTTGAGAACATTTGGAATATTAGGGGCAGAGCCTTCCAACCATCTTGTGATTCTGACGATCTAACGCTCCAATTGGACAGAATATGGCACGATATCCTCCAGAAGGACATCCAACAGCACTGTCAATCGATGTCAAGGCAAATAACTGCTTGTTTAAGGACCAGATGTGGACCAACGCGCTGTTGACCTGCTCAGTCTGTGAAGCTCTTTCTCATGAATAAATCATCAAATTTTTCTGGAATTGTAATCATTTGTTTGACTGTACATGTACATGACATCTCCCCATTTCCGTCCCATTCGGAAGATTTCTTCGTGATACATCACTTTTTTGTCTCAGAGTGTTTGATACCTATCTCTGTCTTTGGTAACTGTACAAAGCTTTATTCTCCACGACGTAGTGAATCATTTAAATAAGTTGTTGTTTTCAAACACATATCGGTATATTCTGATGTACATGAAAATGCTTGTATGTATATGTCTTCGGGTGCAGGCAATGTTATGTCATATGACTTGAGGCTTAGTTTTAATGATTGATGGGTTTGCTATTCCGAAATGTATGACAGATACGTGAACAAGCGGTCCTGCCATTTTAATGTGTTATATTGTTCGAGACATAATTAAGCGTCTTAGAGAAGCCGCATTACTCATTTCTGCCGCAGGTGAACGTAATATGAGATTTTTGAGAACTCGACCACCAAAGGTAACATTTATAGACACGGAAGCGAGTTGGAGGAATTTTATATGACATTAGAATCATAATGCCCTGCAGAGATCTCTTTAGTGAACATAGTACTTCTATAACCGTTTCATAGTACATATACTCGTTAACTTACGTTTTCTTCTTTTATTTAATTTTTGGTTTATTTGGCCATAAGATAACCGCTGACCAAAGAACCTTTGAGTCTAAAGATATTACCGTGGTCATAGCAACGACACGAAATGTTTTCTTTTACGATAAATACACTACAACCAACCTTCAACTACTTAATTATAAAATTTATTTACTACAAAGTAGTAATTATATACGTATGAAACAAAGAAGCCCACTGTACGTACACACAACGGTCATCGTACGATACAAAGTCTTCATGGGTACTAGGCATCATGAGAAATTTCACATGTAAAAGTGAGATTTCATTTACTTTCACAAAATACAGATGGACAAAGTACAGAAGGAGTACAAGAAGGATTTGGATTATCAACTACTTTTATATGTATATATGGATCATATAACAAGACACTGGAAAGCAGTGAGTAACACGGGAATTAATGTTAATATATCAGTATTAATATATTATTGCATTAGTACTAATAGAAATATAGCAATAGACTGTTTGCAGATGATACTCGTATTTAAACCATACATAATATGAGAGGACTACAATTTGAATATACCTCGGAGTGAAACTCTGGATATAGGTTTGGGGAAGAAAAATCCTGAGAAACAAGATAGGTTCTCAACAGTTCACCCATAGAACAAACTGTAGCGATTTTCGTGACCTGAATAACTACACATTTGACTGGAACCCAGATACGGGTATTACACTGGCCAAATAAAGGCAGTTATGTGGAACAGTCGAAAGAACGTTAAGAAAAGAAACAACACAGGAAAAAGATTAAAGTTTAACATAACAACTATCCTCCTGATGCTGATTTGCGTCAGGGTAAAATGGTTTTTGACAGACAGGATCTTAGGAGAATCATAATTCCTGGGCTGAAGCTTCTAAGATGCATTAGAAGAATTACTTTAAAAGTAAGTTATAAAGCATTATAACATGGAAAGATACAGAAATATTTGCTGTGTCAGACAATCAGAAGAACAAGAAGAAAATATAAATTTATCTATAATGAATAAATATTATAAGACGTTTGAAAAAATAGTATGATATGAAAGGTGTATAGAAATTTAACAGGTATTTCTAGCGTTTGGTTCCACTAGAATTTAGTTTTTGCAGGCCTTGGTTGGCTTTTAATATTAGAGTCCAGGAAGACACAAGTGATCAAGGAAATCAGTCCCTTAATAGTAATTATATTGCAAATTACATAATGTCTATAACTGTCATACAGGCAGAAAATCTCATATCAAGAGCACTAGTGTTATATATCAAATATGTAACAGTTAAATGCACAAACACAGATAAAATAAACAGTTTGAGAGTGGTTATAAATAACAATCTCTGCACAAGGGACATTTGAACATTAAGCATCACAGCCCTCATACTGTTTCTAGTTCATACCATAATGTACACACTGATACCAATTACCATCACAAATAACACATACATAACATATATTTTAAATAAATATTAAAACCTGGTAAGAGTTTAAGGATGCAAGAGACTTAACATTAATAATACCTAAACATCATCAAGGATGAGTAGACACCACATTAAAAATAATATCATAAATGAAGAATAAATGATGACATAAAGAAATGACCAACATTACAGTAGTTGAAGAGAGTGAAAGGTGTACAAAGATTGTAGAATCACATACAGTGTATATAACAGTGTCAAATATTAACGATTACTAAATTTCAGTACACAGAATTTATTAACAAATTGTTGTCCTGTAAAGAAAACCAGGATATTAAAAAAAACAAAGGAGAAAAAGGGGACGTCAACTATAGGATAAAGAATTATTTGAGCAACAGAGGTATTAATGTCTCTAAATGACAATAATAATTTTTTCTGAGCAAATATAACTCGAAAACAAAACTCCAGATTTATGACAACCATATGTTAGATATAGACAACAGTTCTTTTTCTTTTTTGAATCATCTCTGTCTAATAATTTTTATTATCTCTTTCCTTTTATTCATAAAGTTAACTACTAGATCTGTAAAACAAATAGGTTCAGTAATTTTAAGATTTTACTGTTGTGGCTAAAATATTTCATATTTTCGTGAGGATTGTTTACTACACTATTTGTTAGCTACGATCTATTGGAGGTGGTGTAGGTGGGCATAAAGCTTCACGAAACTGAACTTTCTCACATGCATATACAGTTCTGTCACCACATACTACAAACCAATGTTCAGTTTAGTGGTCTTTCTTGTATTGTGTTGTACTGAAAATAGTTCTTGGTTCTATAATTTTAGGGCTCCTTGTCTCTACGAAAAGCTTGACTCTCTCCATAGCTGAGTTCAGTGTTCATTCATTCTGAGTAATTTAATGTAACTTTCTCTTGTTGTCCATACTGTTTTAGTGTCATTTATTTTGGTAACTGTAACCTCCATACATATCTCCTTCTTTGATGAAAAAGCCTGAGTGGTGCTCAGTCACGATCTTCGATTTGTGATAAACAAAATTTATTGTTTATACCGGAGTTTTGGGTTACTAGTGTGTTACTGTACCCCTTAGAATTTGTCCTTTATAAGTTGTCGAATGCTTTTTTTTTGTATCTGTAGAGACTAAATGGTTTTCATCATTGTATTTTATATAAATTGGTTTATAACAACAGAAGAAATTCATTAACGTGTTAGGGTTGCTCTTAAACATGACACACTTTATTCTTATTATTTATTTTCTCTTTATCAAATTTATACAAGACCTGAAGGTGGGCACTGACCACCTCTGACATTTCAGCGACTAAGTAAATGCTCATGGAGGCACAAACACACAAAAAGTCTTTTTGGTATACCAGGAGCCTATTGAGAATATAAAGGTATTACGACTCTTTACTGCTAAGGCGACTGACGTGGTTATATTTTTGCTTGGACTAAATACTCAAACTCGAAACAAGGCCCATTCAAAACATTTTTAAAGTGAGAAATAACCACTTTTCTGCGGATACCGATAGTAGTGGGGCTGAATGCGTCCAAGTCCTATGATGCTGTCCTATGATGCTGTTAGTGCCATCATGCGTTGTTGCTAAATTACTATCCCATTCCTCTGATTTAGGGTATTTCCCCTTTGTATAAAAAGGTGCGGAATTCAAATATTTGTGGGAAATTCAAAATAATCCAATTGTGCTAAGTGTACAATGGTGAGAAATTAAAAAATTCGAGATGCCCAACTATCCTTTTTTGTTTGAATCATCAGCCTTTTCGCTGGTTGCATGTAGCTGGCCACGAATTTCTCTGCTGTGTTAACCTCTTCTTCTCTGAGTAGCATTTGCACACTATATCCTCAATTATTTGTTGAATGTAGTGAAATTTCTATCATCTCCTATAGTTTTTCCCCTCTACAGCTCCTTCTAGGAGCATGGAGGTTATTTCCTGATGCCTCAGCACATGTCCTATCAGCTTATGCCTTCTTTTTCTCAGTGTTCTCCATATATTCCTTCCTTCACTGATTCCGCACAGAAGCTCCTCATTCCTTATCTTATGAGTCCACCTGATTTTCAGCATTCTCTTGTAGCACCACATCTCAAATGCATCGATTCTCTTCTGCTTGGTTTTTCCATGTGCCTTAATTCACTACCAAACAGTGCACTGCTCTAAATGCACATTCCAGAAATTTATTCCGCACGTTAAAGCCAATATTTCATACCAACAGATTCTCTTGTTGGGGAATGCCTGTGCTAGGCTGCTTTTTATGTCCTCCTTGCTTCGTCCGTTGTGTGTTATTTTGCTTCTAAGGTAGCAGAATTCTTTAACTTCATCTCCTTCGTGAACACCGATTTTTATGTTAAATTTCTCGGTATACTCATTTCTGATAATCTCATTACTTTTGTTTTTTTCGGTTTACTCTCGCTCCATATTATGGACTCATTAGACTTTTCATTTAATCTGACAGATCCTGTAATTCTTCTTCACGTAAACTGAATATAGCTATGTTATCATTGAATATTATCATTGATATCTTTTCACCTTGAATTTTAATAGTATTCTTGAAACTTTCGTTTTTATCCGTCATTCGTCCTTCTATGTATATATTGAAGAGTAGGGGCTTAAGGCTATCCCTATGTTACACCAGTTTTAATCGGAGCATTTCTTTCTTCGTATTCCAGTCTCATTATTCTATATTGGCTCTAGTATAAATTGTATATTACCTATGTTTCTCAGTGGCTTATTCATATTTTTCTCGGTATTTGAAACGTTTCAAGTGATTTTACATTGACAAATGCTTGTTGCAGCTAGATAAATGCTGTGTCTTGATTTTTCATCGCACTTGCTTCCATTATAAAGTGCAACGAGAGAACTGTCTCGCTAGTGTACTGTGTTTACTTTCTCTTAATGCAAACTGACCGTCGTGTAACTGATCATAAGTATTCTCTCCCATTATTGTGTGTATTATTTTTATCAGCACCTCAGACACATGAGCTGTTAAGGCTGATTGTGCGATATTTTTCGTACTTACGTGCCTTGCTGTCTTCGGAACTGCGTAAATGACATTTTTCTGGAAGTCTGATGGTATGTCGCCAGTCTCACAGATTCTACACGTCAACTCAAAAAGTCTTTTGCATCTCACTTTCCCAACGATTTTAGAAATTTCTATCGAAAGTTATTTATCTCTTCTGTCTTATTTAATCTCAAGTCTTCCACAGCTCTTTTAAATCCTGAATTTAATACTATATCTTTCTTATTGACTCCAATATCTTCCACGAACGTGTGATCAAAGAAATCCTCCTCCTCACAGGGGCCTTAGTGTGATCTTTACAGCTCACAGCTCTTTCTTCCACTTTTATATGTGGAATTCCCACTGTACTCTTGATGTTAACACCCTTGCTTTTAATTTAACGAAAGGGTGTTATGACTTTTCTACATGCTGAAGCAGTCCCATCGACGATCTTCTCTTTTTCGAGTTCTTCGCATCTATTCTGCAGGCGCTTCAGCTTCACTGCCCTGCATTCGATTTGCTGTTACCTTCCTTGTATTTATGTTCACCTGTCCATCATTAGTGTTAGTTAAAGGATATACTGTCATCTATCAAAGAAAAGTGTATGGTCATTGCGTTAGTTGAGAATTTATGATATTAATCTGCTACTGCTACTACCACAACTACTACTGACACAGCTAGTTGGGAACCTATTTGAATCTACACTCCTGGAAATTGAAATAAGAACACCGTGAATTCATTGCCCCAGGAAGGGGAATCTTTATTGACACATTCCTGGGGTCAGATACATCACATGATCACACTGACAGAACCACAGGCACATAGACACAGGCAACAGAGCATGCACAATGTCGGCACTAGTACAGTGTATATCCACCTTTCGCAGCAATGCAGGCTGCTATTCTCCCATGGAGACGATCGTAGAGATGCTGGATGTAGTCCTGTGGAACGGCTTGCCGTGCCATTTCCACCTGGCGCCTCAGTTGGACCAGCGTTCGTGCTGGACGTGCAGACCGCGTGAGACGACGCTTCATCCAGTCCCAAACATGCTCAATGGGGGACAGATCCGGAGATCTTGCTGGCCAGGGTAGTTGACTTACACCTTCTAGATCACGTTGGGTGGCACGGGATACATGCGGACGTGCATTGTCCTGTTGGAACAGCAAGTTCCCTTGCCGGTCTAGGAATGGTAGAACGATGGGTTCGATGACGGTTTGGATGTACCGTGCACTATTCAGTGTCCCCTCGACGATCACCAGTGGTGTACGGCCAGTGTAGGAGATCGCTCCCCACACCATGATGCCGGGTGTTGGCCCTGTGTGCCTCGGTCGTATGCAGTCCTGATTGTGGCGCTCACCTGCACGGCGCCAAACACGCATACGACCATCATTGGCACCAAGGCAGAAGCGACTCTCATCGCTGAAGACGACACGTCTCCATTCGTCCCTCCATTCACGCCTGTCGCGACACCACTGGAGGCGGGCTGCACGATGTTGGGGCGTGAGCGGAAGACGGCCTAACGGTGTGCGGGACCGTAGCCCAGCTTCATGGAGACGGTTGCGAATGGTCCTCGCCGATACCCCAGGAGCAACAGTGTCCCTAATTTGCTGGGAAGTGGCGGTGCGGTCCCCTACGGCACTGCGTAGGATCCTACGGTCTTGGCGTGCATCCGTGCGTCGCTGCGGTCCGGTCCCAGGTCGACGGGCACGTGCACCTTCCGCCGACCACTGGCGACAACATCGATGTACTGTGGAGACCTCACGCCCCACGTGTTGAGCAATTCGGCGGTACGTCCACCCTGCCTCCCGCATGCCCACTATACGCCCTCGCTAAAAGTCCGTCAACTGCACATACGGTTCACGTCCACGCTATCACGGCATGCTACCAGTGTTGAAGACTGCGATGGAGCTCCGTATGCCACGGTAAACTGGCTGACACTGACGGCGGCGGTGCACAAATGCTGCGCAGCTAGCGCCATTCGACGGCCAACACCGCGGTTCCTGGTGTGTCTGCTGCGCTGTGCGTGTGATCATTGCTTGTACAGCCCTCTCGCAGAGTCCGGAGCAAGTATGGTGGGTCTGACACACCGGTGTCAATGTGTTCTTTTTTCCATTTCCAGGAGTGTATATTATAAACATACTACTACTGCCTTACTGAATTCAGCTTGGAACCCACTGCTTGAATTTATGGAGTGAATGTACTATTACAACAATGACAAGAAGCTAAAATGACACTGTTTTCTGATGATGCAGGCATCATTATTAATCCAGTAACAGAAACTCCAATAGCAAATGATGCAAATGATATCTCTGGAAAAGTTATTGACTGGTTTTCTGCGAATGGGCTTGCTCTGAACTTTGAAAAACACAGTACATGCAATTTTCTACTGCAGGGAGTGCAGTTCCTTCAATATATATAACACATCAACAGAATCCAGTAGATGGAGTAGAGCATACTAAGTTTTTTATGAGAATCTTAATTGGAAATTTTGTATTTTGGGTCTCCTAAAGTGATTACGTTCAGCAACTTTTGCAGTGTGAATAATTGGCAAATCTGAGGATATAGTAATTAGTAAGCTAACATACTATGCATACTTTCACTTTCTGATGTCATACGGAATAATATTTTGGGGTAACTGAACACGTAGGCAAAAAGTATTCACTGTGTAAGTAGGCTGTTGAGATTTTTTTATTGGTAACGCCACGTAGCACTCTGTATGAAAATCACTGGCTGTGCTGTGTGCAGTCTGTGGCTGGTTTGCATTGTTGTTGGCTACTGTAGTGTTGGGCACCTGGATGTTAACAGCGCGTAGCCTTGCGCAGTTGGAGGTGAGCCGCCAGCAGTGGTGGATGTGGGGAATTCGTCTGTACAGAATTCGCGTTAGTATTTTGCAGCTGTGACTTATTAAATTGATAGTTCGGTAATTTTCACATCTGTCAACACAAGCTTTCTTTGGATTGGAATTATTATATTCTTCTTGAAGTCTGAGGGTATTTCGCCTGTCTCATACATTTTGCTCACCAGATGCTAGAGTTTTCTGAGGACTGGCTCTCCCAAGGCTGTCAGTAGTTCTAATGGAATGATGTCTACTCCCGGGGCCTTGTTTCGACTTAGGTCTTTCAATGCTCTATCGAAATCTTCATGCAGTATCATATCTCCCATTTCATCTTCATCTACATCCTCTTCCATTTCCATAATATTGTCCTCAAAAACATCGCCCTTGTATAGTCCCTCTATATACTCCTTTCACCTTTCTGCTTTCCCTTCTTTGCTTAGAACTGGGTTTCCATCTGAGCCCTTGATATTCGTACAAGTGGTTCTGTTTTCTCCAAAGGTCTCTTTAATTTTCCTGTAGGCGTTTTCTATCTTACCCCTAGTGAGGTAAGCCTCTACATCCTTACATTTGTCCTGTAGCCATCCCTGCTTAGCCATTTTGCACTTGTCGATCTCATTTTTGAGACGTTTGTATTCCTTTTTGCCTGCTTCATTTACTACATTTTTATATTTTCTCCTTTCATCAATTAAATTCAGTATTTCTTCTGTCACCCAAGGATTTCTACTAGCCCTCGTATTTTTACCTGCTTGATCCTCTGCTGCCTTCACCACTTCATCCCTCAAAGCTATCCATTCTTCTACTGTATTTCTTTCCCCCATTCTTGTCAATTGTTCCTTTATGCTCTTCCTGAAACTCTCTACAACCTCTGATTCTTTCAGTTTATCCAGGTCCCATCTCCTTAAGTTCCCACCTTTTTGCAGTTTCTTCAGTTTTAGTCTACAGTTCATAACCAATAGATTGTGGTCAGAGTCCACATCTGCCCCTGGAAATGTCTTACAATTTAAAACCTGGTTCCTAAATCTCTGTCTTACCATTATATACTCTATCTGAAACCTGTCAGTATCTCCAGGCTTCTTCCATGTATACAACCTCCTTTTATGATTCTTGAACCAAGTATTAGCTATGATTAAGTTGTGCTCTGTGCAAAATTCTACCAGGTGGCTTCCTCTTTCATTTCTTATCCCCAATCCATATCATCTACTACGTTTCCTTCTCTTCCTTTCCCTACTATCGAATTCCAGTCACCAATGGCTATTAAATTTTCGTTTCCCTTGACTATCTGAATAATTTCTTTGATTTCATCATACATTCTTCAATTTCTTCGTCATCTGCCGAGGTAGTTGGCATATAGACTTGTACTACTGTTGTAGGCGTGGGCTTCGTGTCTGTCTTGGCCACAATAATGCGTTCAATATGTTGTTTGTAGTAGCTTACCCAAACTCCTATTTTTTTATTCATTATTAAACCTAGTCCTGCATTGCCCCTGTCTGATTTTGTATTTATAACCCTGTATTCACCTGACCAACAATCTTGTTCCTCCTGCCACCGAACTTTGCTAATTCCCACTATATCTAACTTTAACCTATCCATTTCCCTTTTTAAATTTTCTAATCTACCTGCCCAATTAAGGGATCTGACATTCCACACTCCGATCCGTAGAACGCCAATTTACTTTCTCCTGATAACGACATACTCCTGAGTAGTCCCCGCCTGGAGATCCGAATGGGTGACTATTTTACCTCCGGAATATTTTACCCTAGAGGATACCTTCATCATTTATCCATACAGTAAAGCTGCATGCCCTCGGGAAAAATTACGGCTGTAGTTTCCCCTTGCTTTCAGCCGGTTGCAGTACCAGCACAGCAAGGCCGTTTTGGTTAATGTTACAAGGCCAGATCAGTCAATCATCCAGACTGTTGCCCTTGCAACTACTGAAAAGGCTGCTGCCCCTCTTCAGGGACCAGATGTTTGGCCTCTCAACAGATACCCCTCCATTGTGGTTGCACCTACGGTACAGCTATCTGTGTTGCTGAGGCACGCAAGCCTCCCCACCAACGGCAAGGTCTATGGTTCATATATCTATACACAAACAATTTCACTTTCGTTTATGATGAGGTAAGTACATTGACTTCAGCAGAACTTTGCTTACAGAGGACGATAACTATGACACTCCCACAGATTTTTCTTACAGCAAGACGCACATTTACCGCTACTGGACACGCATTTGAGTGATTAATTTTGTACTTGAACCATTTATTTTTCAATATTTTTGAATTACAAAGAAAGTTTTCCGTGATACATTTCATTCCATTGCTGTAATCTGTAACACCTGAAGGTATAATTACATTAATCCTTGGGGGGGGGGGGGGGGGGTGTACACGCTTACTTGGTGTATCATGTGTTTGGCAAGCACAAGGAGCCCTAGCTAATATGGTATTTGCTTACACAACTTTTCACATTAGTACCATATTTCTCTAACACAGAATTACACAGCGATCTGATCATTTAACTGAGAGAGACAAATATTTATTTTACTATATCAGTGACAGATGTTTACGTAATTACACAGTTGGATAACTTCACACATATGAAATTGTATTTTGTCTGTACTTTGTGAACTGTTCATATTTTTTCGGAACCATTGTGATACTATGAGAGTTTTCAATGATGTATATGGTATGGGATCATGATTTTTAAAGTACGTTTGAGGTAGATGACACTTTTGACATGAGCAGAGAATTTTTTTTAGGTTTTAAAATTATTGGAGGAAGCTACGACGATGTTGAGATTTGGCTGAGGTTTTATGATGTTATGATGACGATGTGTATTACACTGTTGCGGTATGTTTATGATCTATAAGCTGATGGTATATGAGGAATTTGATTATGCTATTATTGAAAAAGTGACGACGAACATTTATATGTGTAACAAGGTAAGGAATAATGAATATTGGTTAGGGACTCTGACTTGTGAAAAAGGATGTTGGAAACCGAGAATCGTAGTTTAAGAGTTATGAAATGTGTGTATATGCGTGAATGTATCACTATGCTGGCGAAAACTTTTTGGACATTGTTATATTTACAGGATTTTGTTTCTACAGATTTGCAACACAAATTCTCGACCTGTGAAATTTTTATAAGAGACTGTCACTGTAGTGCAAACTGGTGTCGTAAATATTTCGGTAAGAATGTTAAGTGACCACCTTCACGTAATGCGTCATGGGCACCCAGCTGCACGACAGTCGCCTGGAAAAAAGCATTAGTGTGTGCCTTTCAGAGGCACAGGTGGAGAAAAAAGGAGACCATTATCCTCGCTATTGACATTTCTTTGTAGAAAGCATTGCAAATACGACACGCTCAATCTTGAAAACATATGATTACAATGTGGAGCTCTTAATTTATGATATTTACTAAAATGCCAAATGAAATGAAGAGACACATTTTACATCTATTGTCTTTCTAGTTGAGAGATTTTTTACTGCCTTTGGAGACGCCATTTGCCTAGTGAAAGACGTTTCACGCCTTGCCTTATGTATTTATTTGCTAATTTTGTTTAATATCTAGTTTCTAGCTGCACTGCAGCATTGGTTAAAATAAAATTAATAGATGTACTAATAATACTATTTTCTGT
Organism: Schistocerca serialis cubense; assembly: GCF_023864345.2. Taxonomy (NCBI): domain Eukaryota; kingdom Metazoa; phylum Arthropoda; class Insecta; order Orthoptera; family Acrididae; genus Schistocerca; species Schistocerca serialis. The sequence continues at coordinate 459,972,616 of NC_064642.1, forward strand.
CTACAGACCAAGTAAAGAATACGTTTATGATGTACGTTCTTAGAAAAGAGAGCACAAATAGACATTTCCCTTCACAGGAATTGCATAAATAATTTTTTTACAATTTGGTAACTTGTCTGCTAGAGTAAGTTATCGTGATGCTTCACTCTAGTGTTAAGATGTGACATAGGTATTAGATATGGCCATTTTTTCTGCTTGAGCTTTGTCGTGTTTAGGTATAAGTTATTGCATTTGCTGCTGCTGTTTGCCAGGCATAGTTCTACTGAATTTTACATTGTATTAAGCTAGTTTTACTACTGATTTATTTTTCTTGTTGCTGCTCATTGCCTCATATTAGTTGTATTTGCTTTGCTAATTTCTATAATGCTGCTTCCTTTGCCGATTTGAATTTTTTGTCATTGCTGGTTGTGTTAATTGTTTTGTGCTGCTGCATTGCCTCGTCCCTTAGTTTAGCATCTGAACTCAGTAGATTTAAGTTAGCTTAAGATGGGATAGGCTATATGAGAGAACGAGTTCTGATGAATTGGAATAAATGCATTGAGAAGCTATAAGAAACTGGTTTGGCCAAAAAAGAATTTTGAAAGAGGATATGAACAAAAAAGTAGGGTTCAGGGACAACAGGTTTAGGTAGGATTTTCTTGGAAATAAATAATGAGGTAAGAAATATGTGAACATATAAATACAGAAAGCATGCTTTGAAAGGTTTTTTTTTTGGTGGAAACAAATGTGGAAATAAGACGAAAGATCTATGGAATGAAGTTTTAGGTTGGACTCCAGTACCAAATGTTACACTGAAAACAAACCCTGTCTTTCCTTTGTATTATTCCGCTATGTGTTTATGTACCCTTGTGTATTTGTCTTTTTCCTGTCTTTATGTGTTTAGCTGATGAGACTTACGTTGTAGAATTTTTCTAATACTATGTTATTTACTTTGTAAAGATGTTTAGACATTATTTATCTGTTCTGTATTGTTGCTTATGTGTGAAGTTGATGTTTCGAAAGCTATTCTGATCTTTAATATATTTACTTATGTCATAATTCCTGTAACACTGATGTATATGTTTATTTCTATTCTTTTGTAAAGCCTGTACTACTACAAATGTTATCTGTATTGTTATGTTCTTTAATGATGTATTTTGTACCTTTGTAATTGTATTATTATGTTATAAAATTGTAATTGACACCAGTTCATCAAATTATTAACTTGTAAGCATTCATTTCATTGCACACATTTCAGTTGGTCATAGTATATGCACAATATGTGAAAAAAAGAGGGCTGTTAGTGTTTGCACATGTGTTAATAATTCAGCAAGGGACTGGATAACAGCATTGCTGGTTCTAAGGACATTTCAAAAAAAATTTTTGTGCGTGCACAAGTGGTGGTTCATGGACTTGCTATATCGTCTGCTAGACTTCTAAGGACAATTCCAAAAACTTTGTGAGTGCACAAGTGGTGGTTTATGGACTTGCTATATTGTCCGCAAGACTCTTCGATGGTGATTGTGCACCTGCACAGTCGCAACAGATGGCTGCTGGCCGTCTCTACAAGGACTACAGTGGGTCTGCATCTCTGGTGGCCCACCAATACCATTATTTCTACAAGGACTGCTGTGGGTCTGCACCTCTGGTGGCCCACCAATACCATAATCTCTACCAGGACTACAGTGGGTCTGCTCTGTGACGACCTACCTACCAATATTCTTCAAAACTTCGACTGACTCTGTGGTGGGTTTGCTCTGCTGTGGACCAATACCTGTCTGCATGTCAAAAGTCAGCACTGTCTTTCCGTTGGAAGGACAACACTACTTCTTCAAGACTGCATGGAATTCCACTACTTCCGTGTGCATTCTCTTTTACTGCTCAGACTTTGAGAAAAAAACACTGCAATTTTACTGTGATGAATGATCAGAACTGCCCTTATGGACTGTGAGAAAATTTTAGCTTTTGACCAACATTGTATCAATAAGTGTGTGCATTTGATATCTTTGTTATTGTAGTTATAAAAAATTTTATCAAATCATTATTGGCCACTGCCCAAAACAATTTGTAAAATTTTTTGTGGGGAGCATGGGGGCTATGTTAGTAGGCTGTTTAGGTTTTTTTATTGGTAACGCCACATAGCGCTCTGTATGAAAATCGCTGGCTGTGCTGTGTGCAGTCTGTGGCTGGTTTGCATTGTTGTGTGCCATTGTAGAGTTGGGGAGCTGGATGTTAACAGCGCATAGCGTAGCGCAGTTGGAGGTGAGCCGCCAACAGTGGTGGATGTGGGGAAGTCAGATGGCGGGTTTTTGAGAATGGATAATCTGGAGGTGTGTCCATGAGAAACAATACATTTGTAAGAATGGATGTCATGAACTGCTATATATATTATGACTATTACATTGTTCTGTATTAAAATCTTTCATTTGCTAACTATGCCTATCAGTAGTTAGTGCCTTCCGTAGTTTGAATCTTTTATTTAGCTGGCAGTAGTGGCGCTCGCTGCATTGCAGTAGTTCGAGTAACGAAGATTTTTCTGAGGTAAGTGATTTGTGAAAGAGATAGGTTATTGTTAGTCAGGGCCATTCTCTTGTAGGGATTACTGAAAGTCAGATTGCGTTGCGCTAAAAAATATTGTGTGTCAGTTTAGGCACAGTCATGTGTAATTTTTCTAAGTGGACGTTTCAACTGCTCAAAATAAAGTGGTGATAATAGTGTGTGTGGCTCATAGTCGCACATCTTGTAGGTATCTGTTTAAAAGGTTAATAATTCTTACAACAGCCTCACAGTATGAAATTTGTTGTCAACAGCCTCACAGTATGAAATTTGTCTCAAAAACAAGGACCAGTTTAAAAATAACAATGACATTCATTATTATAATGACTGAAGAAAGAAAGATTTACACTATCCTCTATTTAACTTGTCTTTGGAACAGAAAGGGGTAAAATATGCTGCTGCAAAACCGTTTGATAAATTACCAAATGAATTAAAATGTCGGACAGACAGCAGTAATAGTTTCAAAAATAGATTGAAATCACGTCATCTTGCCAACTCCTTCTATATCATAGATGAAATTTTAAGCTTTTTTTGTTTTTTAGAAAAGACAACCTTGTGTGCATTTCTTATGCACTCGACACATCCCACATGATAACGGTCATCGTGAGACCGATTAATGGAACACATAACTAACTAACTACACTCTACCAACTGCTGCACCACATCAGCCACACATCTTTGAGAGCTACTGTAGCGCGTCTGTGCCTTGGCCCTTGGAAGCACCCTTAAAACTAACTGTGATGTAAGACTCAAAGAGTACTGGAAGCACTCTTGTAATTGACTGTGGTGTAAGACTCAAAGAGTGCAAGGTGGGTTGAACAGCAGTCATTTTGATGCCTTAGCCAACAAATTCGTCTGATCTTAAAGCATTGGGGATTCTAATGAAGGTCAGCTCTACACCCGCAATTTACGTGAATTTTGTGTAAAAGTACGAAGTCAGATACCTCTGGAAAACTAGAAGAATCCGTTGTAGCATGTCTGATCAGTTGGCAACCCTAAGCAGTCATATGGAGTGCAGTGTAAGCTGCAACAGCAGAACATTGTTGAATGAAGCACAACTATATTCGTCTGATATGATTTAGAAATCCTATGGAAACATCAGATGTCTACATTCCGCTAATAGGTGCATATCCTACACACCAACGAAACTAGCCTTTTCCATTGGAATTCTTCTCTCTTGGAATCTTTCACACGAGCTGATTTACTGTATGTGTGCACTATACTAAGGTGACAGAAGTCGGGGATAGCGAAAGGCACATATACAGATGGAGGTAGTATTGCGTATAAAAGGGCAGTGGCGGAGATATCTTTAGTACTCAGGTGATTCATGTGAAAAGATTTGCAAAGTGATTGTGACCGCACGACTAGGATTAACAGACTTCGACCGCATAATGGTAGTCGTACCTAGATGCATGGGACATTCCATTATGGAAATCGTTAGCGAATTAGCCGGTTCAAACTCGCATTGTGCAGGAGACAGCAGATTGCGGTAGACCGCTTGGCCTAATACTGAACTGTACCGAGCGGCGAGGCGAGCTGTCGGCTCGCAGACGGCTGACGCCTCTCTGCGGCACATGTATATCATCATGCTAAAATAAAAACGGAAGTGCGTACCTCTCCCAGTTCTATCCTACCTGACGGTTATAGCTAAAGTGCAGCTACTCACGAAGGTCCAATGTAGGCTGCAATCATTATATGGTAGCAAAACTTGGTACATACACTAATGCTTTAATACGGAACCAATTTACGCTGAAAAAAAAATTGTTAAAATTTTGGATAGCAGGTGCAAATCTGGTGCTGTACATTGTTTGTATGACGGTATGACATCCACGCTGTCATTTGACAAGCCATAACGGAAGTGAATAGAATGGATATCGAGAAGAGGGTGTGCTGCATTGGGAGATTATCGCCGACTGAACGCCCCAACGTCATTAAGTGGCTTGAAGAGGACGATTACGAAATTCAAAACACGGGTGAGCTTGGTGTGGCACCTGGAAGTGGAAGGTACTGAAAATGTTTTTGTTGTTGTAACTGCCCATGCAGCACGTGCTTAGGATAGTTCTAGTGCTCATGCAGTGTCACGAGAGCTGTCCATCCCATGGTCAATGGTACAGAAAGTTTTACAGTCTATGTTGCACTGGTACCAGTGTAAGATCCAGGTGGTGCAGCAACTGAAACCACATGATCTGCAGCAACATTCTGAATTTGCTCTTCGGTTTCTGGCAGGGATAGGTGCTGATGACATGTGGCCGAACAATTTTCTATGGAGTGATGAAGCACATTTCACGCGACAGGATACAGTGAATACAAAGAACTGCCGAATCTGGGGTAAGTTAAATCATGTGTTGTGCGCAAAAAGACAATGCGCTCACCATATCTGTTGTGGTGTGGATTCATAAGCACCTTTATTCTCGGTCCATTCCTTTTTCGAGAGAATATACACAGAGGGCCTGTCAGGTATACCGCGACGTCTGCATGTTATCGAAGCCTCCTCGTACAGCATTTGATTCCTGCTTTGGAAGGGCAAAACTGTGTGAAAATCATTTTTCTCATGCATGATGAAGCTACACCTCATGTCGTTCGCCTAGTGAAAAATCTGTTTAATGCTACGTTCCACAAACGTGTAATCTCCAGAGGTCTTCCAGGTCTATGGCCTGCGAAATCACCTGATCTGAATCCACATAATATTTAGCTCTGGAGATATCTGAAAGAAGGCGTTTACCAGGAACACATTCGGTCTCTACCTGGGCGGAAGGCTGATACACAAGAACACGTTGCTTCGATTCCACCGCAACTGATGCGAGCCAATGTTGATCATATCGTTTTATGGATTCAGCATCTCGTTAATGTCTCTAGTCGTGACAGTGAACAAATTCTGTAATTGGTGATTAATGATAATGTCAACGTTATGCGTTTCTCACTCTTTTGACGTTTTCTGCTCACGTACAGTTCCTAATCCATTACATATGGAAACTTTTCTATATGTGTATCCTACATTCACAGCGTCATATTTGCACCTGGTGGTCAAAGGTGGAACAATTTTTTTCCATCTTAAATCGGTTCCACATTAATACGTAGCATATCAACTAAGTTTCACTGTTATACGATAATTTACAGCCCACAGTGGTCCTCTGTCAGTAGCTGCACACGAATTATAACTGCCAAGTACTACTCACAACAGTCGAAATTGTTTGACAAATGCACATGCTGCACCAGTGAAGCATTCGTTTCTAAAGTTAGGAAAAGTTGGTGTAGTTCCGAGAACCAGAGAACTTCCCAACTTTTTGTACTTAGGATAAGTGAATTCCTCGCCATTTTAAATTTAGAGCAGTCCAGTTCTTGTGTTTCAAACTCAGTGCGACAGCTGTTTAAGCTGTGAAGTCAGAGGTGCAATTTGACATCAGAGCTAGCAACATTTCGAACTTAGCGTGAGTGAACTGTAACGTCATAGGAGTGGGGAAAACCAATTATTTTTAATTTTTTTCTATTTTACACTTTTGCAAAATTGGGATACTTTGAATTTCCCACCAATTTTTGAATTTTCGCCACTTTATACTTGAGTCAATTGGCTTATGTCAGTGGGGTTGGTGGAAAGGAAGTGGGAAAACTGGGAACAGCACATAAGGAAACAGCACATAACGTCATAGTGGTGAGGGGGGATGGGGAATCTGCCAACAATGCAGAGTATGCTGAAACCAGTCCATCATCTCGGATTCTGACATTGTAGGTAGGGGGGAAAACCCAGTGGTCATATTTTATCGCCATCTTAGGTTCTGACATCGTAGGGTAGGGAAAATCTTACAGCCATGCAGGCTGCACCTGTATCCCTTTGTCTGCATACTGGGTTCTACACTTGGCGCAAGTCACATGCATGGCTTCTGAACCAGTAGGATAACTGCCCATAGTAGATATTTTAATTTCTCCTCTTTTCCGCTTAGCAAATTGGGATATTTAGAATATTCTACCAATTTTTTCTAATTTCCCGCCATTTTATAGGTACAGCAATTGGCTTATGTCAGTGGAGTGTAGGGAGAAATTGGCAATAATGCATGATATCATAGTAAAGGAGGGTGTAAACCTGGCAACAGTGTTGTGAGATCCAACACACTTAGCTCCAGTGCTGCGACACCCTGTGCGTAAATGCATCAATGAGAATGACCTTAGGTACAATCTGCTACTTTTTAACAAAGATATGCACAAGACATTCAACTGGTTGTGCACAGTACGATGCACGATTGTTAAGGTAGATATTCTCGCTTCTAAATGTGGACGCCCAAGGAAGAAGAGGTCAGTTCCCGAAAAAAAAAAAAAAAAGAACCAGGCTAAACGAGTATTTTTAGAAATTCTACGGCTCAACGAGTATTTTGGTGAACGTCTGAGTGGAAATATTTCCGAAGTACATTCTGCAAGTTTACTTAGAAAAGTCTTTGTAGGAAGTATAGATCATACAGATGAAGGAACTCTTTTGCTTGTTCATAGTTTCCATTCTTACCACCAAAAAACTATACTGAAACTAATGGTACTCAATTTGTATATGAGTATCGAGATGTTCATAACCTAAACAGTAAAAGACGAACGACTATATAACGTTAATTTCTATGACATCTAATGTTTTACATCAGATTTCGCTTTGAAGATCGTTCAAGCAAGGTAAGGTAAGGACTCCTTTCTGTAGTTTTCATTATATTTGGAGCTATTCAGAAGAAAACTGTGATACTCTACCCTCGGAAAAAGGCTGGCTACGATACTGAAATGAACAAATTTAATAATGTTCTCAAAAATTTGTTTGACGGTACTGCGTTACTGGTGATTTTGAAGAGTTCTTTCTTTAAAGTGTAAGCACTACTCGCGTCTGATCTTAGTTACATCAATGAAAATCCTCATTATCAGCTTTGGACATAAGATTGCCGACTCGTATGTGAATGAACCTTGTTGAAATCGATATGTGATTCGATAGAAGAGTACTCACCACCAATCAGAAAGAATACAAGCCTCATTCTGATACCGAATGGCGTCTTCCGGCGTTCGCTTTCTGCGCCTGTTTCAAAGTTGTAACTAGGTTGCGAGACTATAGTGCATGGATGTCTCTCCAGGGCGAACGTGCCATCGGCAGACTGATAGCGCGTGTACGTTATGCCGAGTTTAAGGTTCAGCACGTAGCGTACGTGCAAACGATTTGACTTGTTTGGGAGCGTGAAACGTGCCACAAAAAGTATGTATTTCTATGGCTTTTGCTGTAGAAAGTGAAATGTTAAACTGGAGGAAAACCAGGGACATGTTTGTGTTGACGTCACGTTCTCACAGAATGCAGGTGACGTTGTCTTTAGAGAAATGTCACCGTGTTCTAAGAAGGTGTAAAGAGACCGTTTCCAGCTTACTTCAACAAAAAATAAGCTCAACGGATTTAAAAAAAAAAAAAAAAAAAAAAAACTCATCCTTAGAGATATCATTAAAAGCACCATTTAATACCGTCTAATTCCGGCCTTCGACATTACAGCAGCCTTGTTTCGGTTAGGAAATGAGTCCACAAGGTTGTGCAGGTATGTCCCGCGATGTTAAGCCACTCGCAGAGGATTTGATCGCGCAGTTACAACAAATTCCGAGGATGTTGATAGCGGCGTTTTACCCGATGTTGCAACATGTCATAAAGATTTTTTATGGATTCCGAGTCGGCTGATTTTGCAGGCGAATCGAGATGAAGTAGAGTGGGAAATAGTTCAGAAAACCGGTAACATACGCGGTGACGACTCCAGGTGTTCATTACATCCAATTTTTTAGGTTAGAGGGACCCCCCGTTGGGCGAAACGATAAAATACCTGACGGCTTACCAGAGAGGACATTATCATCGTTGATAAAGAACGTCCGTCCTCAGAGACCAAAAACAGGAAAAGTTAACGTAATATTGGTAAACTGCAGGAGTATCCAGGGCAAGGTTCCTGAATTAGTATCTCTTATTGAAGGAAATAGTGCGCATATAGTATTAGGAACGGAAAGTTGGTTGAAACCGGAAGTGAACAGTAACGAAATCCTAGACACAGAATGGAATATATACCGCAAGGATAGGATAAACGCCAATGGTGGAGGAGTATTTATAGCAGTAAAGAATTCAATAATATCCAGTGAAGTTATTAGCGAATGCGAATGTGAAATAATCTGGGTTAAGTTAAGTATCAAGGGTGGGTCAGATATGATAGTCGGATGCTTCTATAGACCACCTGCATCAGCAACCGTAGTAGTTGAGCGCCTCAGAGAGAACCTGCAGAACGTCGTGAAGAAGTTTCGTGATCATACTATTGTAATAGGGGGAGACTTCAATCTACCAGGTATAGAATGGGATAGTCACACAATCAGAACTGGAGCCAGGGACAGAGACTCTTGTGACATTATCCTGACTGCCTTGTCCGAGAATTACTTCGAGCAGATAGTTAGAGAACCAACTCGTGAAGCTAACGTTTTAGACCTCATAGCAACAAATAGACCGGAACTTTCCGACTCCGTGAATGTAGAAGAGGGTATCAGTGATCATAAGTCAGTGGTTGCATCAATGACTACAAGTGTAATAAGAAATGCCAAGAAAGGAAGGAAAATATATTTGCTTAACAAGAGTGATAGGGCACAAATCGCAGAATATCTGAGTGACCACCATCAAACGTTCATTTCTGAGGAAGAGGATGTGGAACAAAAATGGAAAAAATTCAGAAACATCGTCCAGTACGCCTTAGATAAGTTCGTACCGACTAAGGTCCAAAGCGAGGGGAAAGATCCACCGCGATATAACAATCATGTACGAAAGGTACTACGGAAACAAAGAAAGCTTCATCATAGGTTTAGGAGTAGTCGAATCATAGCTGATAAGGAACAGCTGAACGAAGCGAAAAAGAGCGTAAAGAGAGCAATGAGAGAAGCATTCAACGAATTCGAACATAAAACATTGGCAAACAATCTAAACAAGAACCCTAAAAAGTTTTGGTCATATGTAAAATCGGTAAGCGGATCTAAATCCCCTATTCAGTCACTCGTTGACCACGATGGCACCGAAACAGAGGACGACCGAAGTAAGGCAGAAATACTGAATTCAGTGTTCCGAAACTGTTTCACTGCGGAAAATCGTAACACGGTCCCTGACTTCAGCCGTCGCACGGACGCCAAAATGGAAAATATTGAAATAAACGATATCGGAATTGAAAAACAACTGCTATCACTTAGTAGCGGAAAAGCATCCGGACCAGACGAGATACCCTTAAGATTCTACAGTGATTATGCTAAAGAAATTGCCCCCTTTCTATCAGCAATTTATCGTAGATCGCTGGAAGAACGTAAAGTACCTAGCGACTGGAAGAAAGCGCAGGTCGTTCCCATTTTCAAGAAGGGTCATAAATCAGATGCGAATAATTATAGGCCTATTTCGCTTACGTCAATCTGTTGTAGAATAATGGAACATGTTTTGTGTTCTCGTATTATGACGTTCTTAGATAATACAAATCTCCTTCATCATAACCAACATGGATTCCGCAAACAGAGATCATGTGAAACTCAGCTCGCCCTATTTGCCCAAGAAATTCACAGTGCCGTAGACACTGGCGAGCAGATTGATGCCGTATTCCTGGACTTCAGGAAGGCATTTGATACGGTTCCGCACCTACGTTTAGTGAAAAAAATACGAGCTTACGGAATATCGGACCAGGTTTGTGATTGGATTCAGGACTTCCTAGAAGAAAGAACACAACATGTCATTCTTAACGGTTCAAAATCTGCAGATGTAGAGGTAATTTTGGGAGTACCGCAGGGAAGCGTGATAGGACCTTTATTGTTTACAATATACATAAATGACTTAGTTGACAACATCGGTAGCTCCGTGAGGCTATTTGCAGATGACACGGTTGTCTACAAGAATGTAGCAACATCAGAAGACTCGTACGTACTCCAGGAGGACCTGCAGAGGATTAATGCATGGTGCGACAGCTGGCAGCTTTCCCTAAACGTAGATAAATGTAATATAATGCGCATACATAGGGGCAGAAATCCATTCCAGTACGATTATGCCATAGGTGGTAAATCATTGGAAGCGGTAACGACCGTAAAATACTTAGGAGTTACTATCCGGAGCGATCTGAAGTGGAATGATCACATAAAACAAATAGTGGGAAAAGCAGGCGCCAGGTTGAGATTCATAGGAAGAATTCTAAGAAAATGTGACTCATCGACGAAAGAAGTAGCTTACAAAACGCTTGTTCGTCCGATTCTTGAGTATTGCTCATCAGTATGGGACCCTTACCAGGTTGGATTAATAGAAGAGATAGACATGATCCAGCGAAAAGCAGCGCGATTCGTCATGGGGACATTTAGTCAGCGCGAGAGCGTTACGGAGATGCTGAACAAGCTCCAGTGGCGGACACTTCAAGAAAGGCGTTACGCAATACGGAGAGGTTTATTATCGAAATTACGAGAGAGCACATTCCGGGAAGAGATGGGCAACATATTACTACCGCCCACATATATCTCGCGTAATGATCACAACGAAAAGATCCGAGAAATTAGAGCAAATACGGAGACTTACAAGCAGTCGTTCTTCCCACGCACAATTCGTGAATGGAACAGGGAAGGGGGGATCAGATAGTGGTACAATAAGTACCCTCCGCCACACACCGTAAGGTGGCTCGCGGAGTATAGATATAGATATATAGATAGATAGATAGAATTATAGTCGCAATATCTTCTCGCTAACATTTTGGAATGGACGTTCATTCACTGCCTGCAGCAATTTCTGTTGGGTTCGGAGGCGATATTTATTCACAAGCCGTGAAATCCGTCTCGTATCTGTCTCAGTCAGGATCTCTTTCCGAACACAAGTATTGTGTTTCGTAGCCACACGTGTTCCAATACTACTTGTAGATATGTCGAACAGTGCGCCACGAAACATCAACAAACCCAGCAGCTTCACACACTGATTGGCCATGGGAACGGCCAAACACGATGGCGGTTTTTTGCCATTCTGTCACGGCATTACATTTAGGCATGTTTACATACCATGTCCGCTTGAAACAAAAATGGCTCAGTGATGGCTACTGCCTTATGCTCACGTAGTAGCAACGCGCGCGGTTGCCATCTGCGCCATCTTCGCGTGCTCTCTGGGATGACTACCTTTCTGTCTGGCCAGCCTGGATATTGCCAGATGAAGACATAATGACTCAGAAAGTGCCCACGATCACTTTTTTGCACTTTTTATTACAGTGGCCCATCAACATCGCATTTTAATTTCTTTTTTATTACTCTTTTCGGCTATCCCCCCATCGTCAGAATCAGTGTAATGGCGGCATTACCCAAACCTAAGATGTTAATGAAATTAAAATTGCGATCTCGACAGAACATTGTAATAAATCGGTAGGTGTGATAGTCCGCTGCAGTTGATGTAAATAATCGAAATATTACTTTTCAGGTATATGAAAATGAATAATTGTTTGCTTGTCTTATATGCGTTCTTATACTGTTCATCTGATTACAATGAATGGTGAGTTGTTGAGTGCAAGGGCACCAAGGTTTCTGAGTTAGTACTACTATACCCGTACCAGCGCTCTATGGTAAGGCTGGGTTTGAGGTGGAAACTAGTGACATCTGCGTCTATGTCTACATGATTACTCTGGAATTCACAATTAAGTGCCTGGAAGGCAGTTCACTGAACCACCCTTAAGCTACTTCTCTACCCTCCACTCTCGAACAGCGCGCTGGAAATATGGACACTTAAATCTTTTGTGTGACTTCTGATTGCTCTTATTATGATGATCATTCCTCCCTTTGTAGTTGGACGCCAACAGAATATTTTCACACTCTGGATGGAAAGTTGGTTATTGAAATATCATGAGCAGATCCCACCGCAACGAAAAACACTTTTGTTTTAATGATTACCACACATATTCTTGAATCACATGCGTGATAGTCTCTCCTCTATATCGCGATAGTACAAAACGATCTGTCTCCTTTGAATTTTTCTATTCGAGAATTCAAACTCAAACGGATCCGACACCGCACTGCAATACTCCAGAAAGAAGCGGACAAACGTAGTCTCTTTAGTAAACCTGTTACATTTTCTGTTTCGCCAACAAAGCGCAGTCTTTGGTTTGCTTTCCGCACAACAAGAGGGTTGCCGAATTTAAGTTAATAGTAGTTGTAACCCCTAAGTACTTAGTTGAAGTGACAGTCTTTAGATTAGTGTGATTTATCGCGTAACCGAAATCTGGCGGATTCCAGTTTGTATTCATTTGAATGACTTCACATTTTCCATTATTTAGAGTCAACTGCCACCTTTCACATTACATAGATGTCTTGTCTAAATTATTTTGCAAGAGGTTTGGATCAACTGACGACTTTACAAGACGGTAAATGACAGTACCATCTTCAAACAATGTAACTTGGTTGAGCAGATTCTCTCCTAAATCGTTTCTCTAGCAGCAAGATCAGAAGGCCTATGACGCTTTCTTAGTCAACGCCAGACATTACCTCTGTTTTACTCCACGACTAGCCGTCAATTACTACGAACTGTGCCCTTTCTTACAGGAAAGCACGGATCAGTCGCACAACTGAGAGATACTCCACAGGAATGCAATTTGATGAGAAATCGCTTGTGAGGAACGGTGTCAAAAGTCTTTTAGACATCTTAAAATGTGGAATAAATTCGACATCCTCTGTCGATAGCATTCATTACTTTGTGAGAATAAAGAGCTAGTTGTGTTTCCGAAGAACAGTATTTACTGAATCCTTGTTGGCTGTTTGCCAACAAAACATTTTCTTCGAGATAATTCCTGATGTTCGAGCACGGTATATGTTCCAAAATCCCACTGCAGGTCGACATTACCAATATGAGTCCGCAGCTCAGCGGATTACTCCTAATTCCTTTCTTGGGTGTTGGTGTGACTTGTGAAACTTTCTACTGTTTAGATACGCATCTCTCCACGAGCGAGTTGTTGTATATGGTTGCTAAGTATGGAGCTATTGTATCAGCATACTCTTAAAGGAGCCTGACTGTTACACATTCTGGGCAGCAGGCCTTGATTTTATTAAGTGATCTAAGTTGCTTCATTAGACCGAGGATATCTAGTTTTGAGTTACTCATGTTTGAAGTTGTTCTTGATGCGAATTATGAAATATTTACTTCTTCAGAGAATAAATTACGGAAAACTGTGTTTAGCAACTCAGCGTTAATTGCACTTTCATCGCTAACATGACTATTGCAATCACGCAGTGAACGTATTGATTGTGTCTGGTGTACTTTACATACGACCAAAATCTCTTAGGGTTTTATGCCAGATTTCGAGACGATGTTTCATTGTGAAATCTATTAAAAGCATCTGACTTTGAAGTTGGCCCTAAATTTCGAATTTCTGAACTTCGCCAATCTTGGGTGTTTTGCATACTTTTAAATTTAGCATGCTTTCTTTTGTTACTTTGGCAACAGTGTCCTGGCAAGTTTTGTGTACCATGGGGAATCAGTACCATCTCTTATTAATTTAGATGTATATATCTCTCAATTGTCGTCAACAATATTTCTCTCAATTTAAAACCACTGTTCAAATGCTCATTACGAGTGAAAAATGTTTCTTTTTTGGAGGTGATAGATTTAAGCTAGGTGAGCAAAAGTTACATTCGAGCGGTACGAGGAAACCAAACGAAGATCACCGTTGGAGACACTCTCCTTGGCAGGCAGCTTTAATTTGCGTGCATAACGACCTGGACGCATAACTTCGATGCTAATTAAATCAGAAACGGTGCAACCTATCGATTTTTTTCCTTAAATCTATTTCTCAACACAACCTAACCTACAACACGTTTACAAGCTTTTCAGACTGTTCCGGACCGCCATGTGTACATGGCTTATTTATATAAGTATTGTGGGAGTGAGAAAGCTCCACAACCCCGATGGGTGGAGGTGGGAATAAGAAGAATGTATTTATCTGACTTGGAATATTTTAAAGATATGAAGCGCAAAATTTGCTGTTTAGTGCGTCACCATGGCTCGATAATGAGCACTGAAGAGGAGATAATTTTGTCAGCATGTTTTGGGGCCAAAGATTACACAACACGACTAAATAACACATTTATGCTTAACGTTCACTCTGGAATTGCGTAAAACGGCAGAAACCACACAGTTTCCTCAGGATTAAGATGAAATGATAGGGAAAAGTTCACTGTACATGCATATGAAAAAATGAAAAATGCTTCAAATGGCTCTTAGCACTAGGGGACTTAACATCTGAGGTCATCAGTCCCCTAGAACTTAGAACTACTTAAATCAAACTAACCTAAGGACATCACACACATCCATGCCGGAGGCAGGATTCAAACCTGCGAGCGTAGCGGTCACGCGGTTCCAGACTTATGCGCCTAGAACCGCTCGGTCGCAGCGGCCGGCGTACATGCATATGAAACATATGAACAAGTATCTGTGGAATATGTTAAATATATGCGAAATATGTATGTAAACGTGAAACATATGTGACGTATCTGTATACAGGCGAAGCCGCGGGTAAAGCTGTGGGAAAAATGATATTTCGATGCAATTTAGACGTCGCAGTATGTTGGAGTCAACTGCTGCATGTAACCGATTGGGCTAATGCCAGAAAGTGCTGTGCTAGTAGCTATACTAGAAACTGAGAAAGAAGGATTTTGTTAAAAAAAAATTTCTTCAGAAAAACGTGTTGCTACATATTTCTTGCAGTCCGCACGACAACCACACACTGGCGAAATAGTATAATACTAAAAAATGAAAAATACTTTTTCAAAATTTTTCAACAAAACTTGATATGTTAAAAAAAGTAGACTTCTATCCATTGAGCCGGCCGCGGTGGTCTAGCGGTTCTGCCGCTGCAGTCCGGAACCGCGGGACTGCTACGGTCGCAGGTTCGAATCCTGCCTCGGGCATGGGTGTGTGTGATGCCCTTAGGTTAGTTAGGTTTAAATAGTTCTAAGTTCTAGGGGACTTATGACCTAAGATGTTGAGTCTCATAGTGCTCAGAGCCATTTGAACCATTTTTTTCTATCCATTGAAATTGCAACTTCTTGAAAACGTTATGGATCTACCGCCCATTTGGCACGAGGATTGGTTCAATGCTGCTGTCCACGTTACTCTATCCTGTGAAAGTCGTCTCCAGATGATTACTGCAGCTTACATCCTTTTGAACCTGCTTACTGTATTCATCTTTAGGTCTTAACAATTTTTAACCTCCACAGTTCCCTCCAATACTAAACTGGTGGTCCACTAATGTCTCAGAATTTGTCTTATCAGCCATATTTCTTTCGGTAAAGTTGTGTCATAAATTGCTTTTCTTCTCAGTTCTGTTCAGTACCTCCTCATTATTTACATGATCTACCTATCTAATCTTCAGCATTATTCTGTAGCACTACATTTCAAACGCTTCTTTTCTCTTTTGTCTGAACTGTTTATCGTCCACGTTTCACTTCCATACAAGGCTACACTACAGGCAAAAACCATCACAAAAGATTATTTTCATCGTGGCAGCAACACCAGCAACCATTACGAAATTGTCTCGAATGAAAAACACCCCACAGTTGCACTAATTATGTTTATTTTAAACCTTGCCCATGGTTTCTGCTATAATAATATTGCCTTCTCCAGATGCCATCAACTTTTTAAAATGAAAAATGTAGTAGCCCAGCTGCTGCGTCAAGATCAATAAAATAAAATAACTTCAACAGACATAAGTCTGTTTCGATCATAGGTAAAATTACATATGGCACCGTTTGTCTTCCGTCACGACATCTGTTATACTAGGGGCACGGTCGTCAAATCTTTTACTGGTCTTGTCGCAGCCGCTGGGCTAAGACATTTTTCATTTTTAAAAGCTTATGACTTCTGAAGAAGACTGTATTATTATAATAGAAACCATGGTCAAGGTTTAAAATAAACGTAATTAGTGCAACTGTGGGTGTTTTTCATTCGACACTCACAAGAGTTCCTAACATATAGATCTATATTTGGTGTTAACAAATTTCTCTTCCTCACAAACGCTTTTCTTGTTGTTGGCAGTAAACATTTTTTAGCCTTTGTTATTTTACTGCCCAAATAGTAAAACTCATTTACATCTTTTAGCGTCTCGATTCCTAATCCAGTTTCCTCAGTATCATCTGATTTAATCTGAATGTATCACATTATCCTTGTTTTCTTTTGTTAATGTTCTTATTACACTGAAGTGCCAAAGAAACTGGCCTAGGCATGTGTATTTAAATGCAGAGATATATAAACAGCCAGAATACGGCAATGCGGCCAGCAACGACTATGTAAGACAACAAGTATATGGCGCAGTTGTTAGGTCGGTTACTGCTGCTACAGTGGCAGATTATCAAGATTTAAGTGAGTTTGAACGTGGTGTTACAGTCGGCACACGAGCGATGGGACACAGCATCTCTGAGGTAGCGATGAGGTGGGGAGTTTCCCGTACAACCATTTCACATGTGTACCATGAATATCAGGAATCCGGTAAAACATCAAATCTGCGTCATCGCTGCGACCGGAAAAAGATCTTACAAGAATGGGACCAACGACGACTGAAGGGAATCATTCAACGTGACAGAAGCGCAACCCTTTCGCAAATTGCTGCAGATTTTAATGCTGGGCTATCAGCAAGCGTGAGCGTGCAAATCATTCAACGAAACATCATAGATATGGGCTTTCGGAGCCGAGGGCCCACTCGTGTACCCTTGATGACTGCACGACACCAAGCTTTACTCATCGCTTGTGCCCGTCAGTACCGACATTGGCCTGTTGTTGATTACTAGAAACATTTTTGGTAAACATTTTTGGAATACAGTGATCATTAGATTATTATATTTTGACTAAAGGTCAGTCTTGATCACACCATTTATGTTTCAATGATATAAGTAACCGGTTTCGGTTATTTTTACATAACCATCATCAGACCTGTGGATTAATTTTAGGAAATACTAGAAACCAATCTTTAAATAAAATGAAAGTGTCTAATGACGTCAAAATTTAACAAGATAAAATAAAATTAATTATATCCAGGGCTCCCTTAGGATGGTACGCGGAGCTCCTCAGCTGCTACGAAGTTAACTGATGGTTATGAGTGCTGAGCACGAGCTTAAATATGCAGAGGCTCCGACTACTTCCTGTCACACTACTTCACAACTGCCAATCAGCGTTCATAATATGACGCCATCGTCAAAGTATAAAAGTAGGAAATACACTAATAACATAAAATTGATTCATTTAAAATGTCTGACTAACAGATAGTTATTATGTGTACAGCTTATTTATATTTTAGATAAAAACAGTAAACTACGATGTGTAATAGTTGTGCCCTCTATGGGCAACCTTAATACTATTACAGTGTCAGTTACATCAAAGATGTGAAAGCCCTTGGAGTTGTGATATATATCGATTATACCGAGTCGCCTATATCACAATTGCATCTTTGTAGGATGCTGCAGAATCGTCTTACTTTAACTGTAGTTTTCATAGCAATATTCTTTATAGCAGTAGGGTAGCAGCCAAGAGTACGTTCCGCATTATGTATGTCTGAATAACTGATGAGACCGCTGATTAAATTTTTAGAACTCATCGATCTAATAGTTTTTATAATAATCAATGTCAATTTAATATAATTTTTTTTATGTTGTACAGCATATTTTACAGACATAGCTTTTGCCATGGGTATAACTAGTCTTATATTTTAAAACAAAAGAGTAGGTGCTTTTATTATAAAATTTCGTCAAAAAGGTCGTAAAAATATTTTTCGCGAAAATCTAATTGTTCATTGAGCAGCATTGATGATTTGGTTTTCAAATGAGCATATATCTCGATTTCTTCTAATAGGTAATCCAAAATATATGAAGATGACATATATGGGAAACATATGAGATAGAATTACTAATTCATTCAAAAATTCTGGAATAACAATAGCATTTACAACTGACAATACCCTACAACAAAAATTAAGACATACCGTAAGTAAAGATAATGGAAAATTTACCAGATCAGGAGTGTACAAGATCCAATGTAGAGACTGTGAGAAAATATACATCGGCCAAACAGGTCGAAATTTTGCAGTAAGGTACAAAGAACATACGTTAGGTACCTCATGAACGAAGTCTGTATTCGGCCATCATATAGCATTTAATAATCATGCTGAGGGGACAGTAGAGCAGAATTTACAAGTTTTTCATTATGCAGATAAAGGCTCACTTATGAATATCTTAGAAGAAATCGAGATATATGCTCATTTGAAAACCAAATCATCAATGCTGCTCAATGAACAATTAGATTTTCGCGAAAAATATTTTTACGACCTTTTTGACGAAATTTTATAATAAAAGCACCTACTCTTTTGTTTTAAAATATAAGACTAGTTATACCCATGGCAAAAGCTATATATGTAAAATATGCTGTACAACATATAAAAATTATATTAAATTGACATTGATTATTATAAAAACTATTAGATCGATGAGTTCTAAAAATTTAATCAGCGGTCTCATCAGTTATTCAGACATACATAATGCGGAACGTACTCTTGGCTGCTACCCTACTGCTATAAAGAATATTGCTATGAAAACTACAGTTAAAGTAAGACGATTCTGCAGCATCCAACAAAGATGCAGTTGTGATATAGGCGACTCGGTATAATCGATATATACCACAACTCCTAGGACTTTCACATCTTTGATGTAACTGACACTGTAATAGTATTAAGGTTGCCCATAGAGGGCACAACTATTACACATCGTAGTTTACTGTTTTTATCTAAAATATAAATAAGCTGCACACATAATAACTATCTGTTAGTCAGACATTTTAAATGAATCAATTTTATGTTATTAGTGTATTTCCTACTTTTATACTTTGACGATGGCGTCATATTATGAACGCTGATTGGCAGTTGTGAAGTGGTGTGACAGGAAGTAGTCGGAGCCTCTGCATATTTAAGCTCGTGCTCAGCACCCATAACCATCAGTTAACTTCGTAGCAGCTGAGGAGCTCCGCCTACCATCCTAAGGGAGCCATGGGTATAATTAATTTTATTTTATCTTGTTAAATTTTGACGTCATTAGACACTTTCATTTTATTTAAAGATTGGTTTCTAGTATTTCCTAAAATTAATCCACAGGTCTGATGATGGTTATGTAAAAATAACCGAAACCGGTTACTTATATCATTGAAACATAAATGGTGTGATCAAGACTGAACTTTAGTCAAAATATACTGGAAACATGTTTCCTGGGCGTCCGGGTCTCGTCTCAAATTTTATCGAGCGGATGGACTTGCACGGGTAGGGAAACAACCTCATGAAACCATGGAACCTGCATGTCATCGGGTAACTGTTCAAGCTGGTGAAGGCTCTGTAATGGTGTGGGGCGTGTGCAGTTGGAAGTGATATGGGACCGCTGATACGTCTAGATACGACTCTGACGTGACACGTATGTAATAATCCTGCCTGATCACCTTCATCCATTCATGTCCATTGTGCATTCCGACGGTCTTGGGCAATTCCAGCAGGACAGTGCGACATATCACACGCCCAGAATTGCTGCAAAGTGGCTCCAGGAACACTCTTCTGGTTTTAAAAACTTCCGCTGGCCCCCAATTCGCCAGAGATGAACATTATTGAGCGTATCTTGATGCTTGTTCAGAAGAGATTGTCATCCCCTCGTACTCTTACGGATTTATGGACACTCTGCAGTATTCATGGTGTTAGTTCCCTCCAGCACTACTTCAGACATCAGTCGAGTCCGTGCCACGAGGTGTTGCGACACTTCTGCGTGCTCGCTGGGGCCCTGCACGATATTAGGGAGGTGTACCAGTTTCTTTGGCTTTTCAGTGTATATTCTCTTTTCAAGACAATGGAATTTCATTCAACTGCTCTTTCAAGTCCTATACTGTCTTGACACTGGTGTGCTATATAATTTGACTAGCTGAGTTCTTGGCCTCGCCTGGGTACGTATTTATTCCAATGGTATTGGCCCATCCCCTCCTTTCCCTTTGTCCATCTTCTCCGCCCTCTTTTCTGACTCCCTCCTTCTCCCCTTCTCTCTGTCCATCTCCTCCTGTCCCCCTCTCTGTCCATCTGCTACTCCCCATCATCCTGTGTATCCGCTATTCCCCTTGCCTCTGTCTATATCCTCCTCTTTCCTTCCTCTGTCTTTCTCCTCCTCCCCTTTTCTCTGTTCATTTCCTCTCTTCCTTTTATCTGTCCATTTCCCGTCTCCCTCACTTTATCCATCACCTCCCCTTTCATATCTCTTTCCAGGTCCTCCTTCCCTCTCTCTGTCTGTTCATTCACTCACAACCTTCTCGTCTGTCCATATCTTCCTGCCTACTTCTCTCTCCAAGTTTTCAGCCTCGCCCAAATAGGAGGTTGATGGTTCTTACCCATATATAGGGTTTCTTTCCAGACAGTAATATCTGTAACCATAACCTACATTACCTACATGCGGTGTTGAGTGGCATGTGGTCAGCACTCAGCTCTCCCGGCCGTTTTGTCGGCTTTCCAGATAGTAGAGCTGCTACTTCTCATTCTAGTGGCTCCTGAGGTAGCATAATGAGGCTGAGTACAACCCATAGCAGTCCTACCACCTAGGAAAATCCTTGTCAATGACGTGAATTGAACCAGCGTTCTCTCCATGGCAGCCACCTACGCTGTCGATTTGTTTCCCTTGCACTCCAAAGGTATTATGTTAACTTTTTTTGGTTTCTGAAGGAACGTAGAACAGTCAGCTTCAGGCCGATGGCTACAGTGTGGACAGGGGTCGAAACTCGTGGCCTGGCCACGATGCCCTCTCCTTGTCGTCCATGAACCGCCCGTTCGACTTTTCTTTTTTTAGCAGAAGGCAGGTTAAACAAAACATTTTTATTCGTACTGTCATGCTCTTTTAGGTACAAAGAAAATATCTAAACAACAAAAACAAAATTAAAGTATAAATAAATTGTAAAGGCTTCTCTTTTGGCGAAACCATCGTTAGATACTGCACCTGCGGCTACTAGCTGCATGATGTCTACATGTCCTTCTAATCCACACCTGGGGTCGGGAACGCCTTTACAGATTCTGTCATTTCTTCTGGTCCATAAAATTGACAGGTACATAAGGTTAATTCTCATACATGGCACAACCAAACCAAACAGTAGGGAAAGTCCAAGACGGCACTACGTTAGTAATTAGCAGAGTATTGGTGCAGGTCGTTTTGGAGACGAGTGAGTCATTCCAATAGAAAGATGTAAAAACTGATATAGTCAACATCCCAGTAAAAATACAATATGGTCAAACAGTTGATCCAAAGCAGTGCATGCTTTATATGCGTAAAATATAAACTCTGGAACAAGACGAGATGTTGGTGTCACCGTAGTTCGGCGTCATGTACTGGATGAGGGCTAACATCAGTCTTGTCAACCTCCACGCCTACATGGCAGACCAACATACCAGATGGTGTTCATCTGTTACAGGTAGATGGCACTGGAGGCATAATGGAGAGTCAGCCATAGGTATGGAATAGAGTCTCTTGTGATTTATGTATTTGTGGTTGGCCACCAAATAACGGGCCACTCTGGCATCCAAATGAAGAAGAGTGCCATGTAGTGAACGCCAGACCATTGACCAAGTAACCAAGAGTAGACAGCTTTTAGTCAGATTTCGGGGATGACCTCGCATCGTCCGGCAATAAACATTGCGGCTGTCTGCAGTCGCTCATTCGTCAGGTCGACATCGGAGTAACTGAAGTATACAAAAATGATATAATATGAAGGAAATGTGCACCACTGCAATTGGTTCTTCATGAGAGACAGAGACCAGTTCCTGTAAAGCAGCGCTCGTGGCTAGTACACACCACCTTCATCGAGACGACATATAAAGCAACTGCTCTAACCCACACATTCCAAGGCTGCTCTCTGTGATAGGTGGGGTGGGTATATCATATCACACTTTCATGAACATTACCTCACTGGTGAAATAACCAAATACTATCCGTAAACTGCATGCTATCGTCTTCAGCATCAGAAGAACTATAGAGAGGTATGGTGTCTTGGATAACTGGTAGATGCTGACATATGCCACCTGCTGTACCATGTTCAAAGATCGCAGCAAGCTGCTATGGACAGCCATACATATGCCTTGTAGGAGACGAGTATAGGTATGGTGAGCCATCCCTCAACTGTCACGTGTAAAGATGTCTCTGAAACATTTGATCATATTCCAGAGTTGGTGTAGGAAGCCACTGAAAATGGCCATCACCCCACTTCCCGAAGTTCACGCAACTTCCGACTGCGGCACTGTATTGGGTAATCCAGTTCAGTGATCTTTGGACTTCACCTAGTGTACACCTAAGAACACAGAACGTCCACATATGTGAGGCAGATGAAGGTATGGTCTCTCAATGTAAGTTCCCATGCTAGTTCATGTAACAGCAGCTCCATGGTAACGTCATGCATAACCGCCGGCAGTGGACAACCTTGCCTCACTGAGCAGGTAATAATGATTGTACCCACAGTGAAGCTGCGCCATGCAGAAGGCACATGCTGATTTTAATGAAAGACTGGGGGAAGGCCAGATGTTGCAGCTCCTCCACAAGATATTCGTGGTGTATCCTTTCAAAAGCGTGGCCAAAGTCCACCTACACCAGTTCCCTGCATAAGCGACGTACCTACGCCAGTCAGGGTAATAATAGTCGGCGTCTGGTTTTTGCTGTTACCGCCGGAACACATCTGGTCCGTAAAGACGGCCTAGGGCAAGACACTCCGAGTGTGGGCAACTAGAAACATCGTCAAAACCTTGAAATATCTGTGTATCAGAGAAAGGGGCCAGTAATGGTCAACTGTCCTTTCAGAAGATGGCTTGGGGACTGATATAAGGATGCTGTCGACAAAAGCAGGCGGTATCTCCATTGCAGGGGTCATCAGATCTTGGTACATCATAACCTGAACCGTTGAGCTATAGATAGCTTGCGCCACGTCTCCTGGAACACAATATTAGGCGTGAAGGGGACGTGACCCGATTGTCGCGAATGCCGTTGAGGTCGTTTCTGAGGAAGGCAGTCAGTGAAGCAGCATGGGCAGCTCAGGTCTGCTGGGCATCGGGCCAGCTGTTTGTTCTAACGGCCCAGTGGCTTTCTAGTTGGTCTGGCTGAGTATCTTCCGGACAGGACAGACGTTCACCGGAAACAAGAATGGATTGCTTCAGCCGACCAGATTTGAAGACGAGCGGTGTGTCGTCGTCATCCACACATCTCCTGACAGCTCCAAGCTTTTCCACTGCTTGTCACCTCCCAGCGGCTTTGCGTGCTCTGTGAGCTACTTCTAGTTCGTTGCTACGGTGCCGGCATTCGTAAAGACTGATCTTCCTCCCCGCTGTGAGCATGATAATTGTGACTGGTTCGCTTACTGCGCGTTTTTGTGCCCTGCTGCGTCTATATAGACTCTGTTCAGCCTCCTGTTGTTGTTATTTCCTGTTTCTGGCCAGGCTATTTAAGGAGTATGTCGCTCGTATCAGAAAATAACAATTTCCATTTGGTAATTGTAACAGAATTAAGATTTGATTATATGTTTTAAATGATTAAGATTTTGTAAATTTATTTCATATTCATGTCCAAAACATTTTTCATGCCTAGTACCTTGTGTACTAAAACGCCAAGTCTCTCTCTTTAACTACTTGGAGCCCGCAAGCTTGTGCGTCTCACCAGACCGAATCTCGTTGCTTGGTGAGGTTCGTCAGCCAACTGTCCGCATCTTCCTCAGAACTGTTTTCCGCGCGACGGTATTACAAGTATTTACAATTTCCGCCTCGTGGCGTAGTTTCAATCTCGTTTGGCCGCTGAACTTTTTTACTAGCAGATGTAATTGGGGGAAGGGATTGCCTTGGAAAGTTACCTTACTATTTTTAGCTTCTTTTCACAAACGTTTTGTCTACACTGCCAGCGTGTAATCTGATGACTTAAGTTATACTTGTTTCACTCAAAAAGTATTTTTCTGTTCATCAGGCTATCATGGTAAGTTCGCGCTTTGTGTTGTGTTTCCACGGTTGCTTCGAAAAGGAGTGTGGTTAGCAGCACGTCGGGCCTCCCCTAAGTAATTTCGGGTCCATTTGTTCAGGCCACATTGCCCGCTGTGAGATGGTTTCATATCAAGCAGCTTTGATTGTTTTGTTTCCTTTTACTGAACTCCTTTTTAGGTAAACTTGAATTATTTGTCGATTTTAGTCAAACACAGTTTAGAAATATCTGTGGTCTGCCTGTTCTGAAGAATGTTTTCTTTTTAGAGCTTTTGAAAAGAGTCTTATGTAAATTCAGTTGGTGAAATATTATCTTGCTTCTCTTACTGAAGCTCGCTGTAAATTTCTCGACAATAGTACCCAGTGGCACATAAAAGTTCTATATTTTTGGAAAGAGAATAACATTTGTTGTAAATTTAAACCTCCATACCTCATGTTCCCATGATAGACTATTGGAGAGTTTAGAGCAAGTATCTGAATTAACAGAAACCTTCTGTTATTTGATCTCACTGAAACCTTTGTTTACATTGTTTATAGGTTATTAGTAATCGTTGTTAAATTTTTGCATTGGTTTGTCGTAGTATATCAAGGTCCTATTGACCCAATTTGTGAACCTATTATTTTTGATAATTGTGAGTAAATGTCTTGATATGAATTGATATTCAATCCATATTTGGCCTAGTCCTTCCATTTCCAAGCAACCTTATGCCAGTAATATGTACCACCCATCAGGGCATCGTAAAATCATGGGTGATAAAATTCTATAGAGAGATGATCAGGGTCCAACGATTTGTTAGTTGCCCCTTTCTGGAGGGTGTCAGCTGCATCCTCCACTATTATGTCTACCATGAGGGTCACCGCCTCCTTTCTATCGAGGGTTCGAGGCAGCTAGCAGAAGACTTCAACTGTCTTTGGAGTACCATGGTCCTCTGTGGCGTACGGTAATGATCGAAGAAGGCGTTGGCGATATACTTTTGGGCGGTCAGGCACCGAACATTCACCGTATCTAGCATGTGTACCAGATACGGTGCTCTTCAACATCTGGAACATTTGCATATAATGCGATGTGTAGCCAGTAATTCACCCCAACACCAATAGTGATTACGCACGCAGATAAGTGTGCCCTAGCGATGGCGTAATGTAAGCATAGTCATGTTAGCTAGCAGACGCCGAACCTCAGCCTGACGTCTGGGCGACGTCGGCTGGCCAGACAACTCCCGTAGTGGCATAACATACCATTCCATGGTGTGCTGTTGCCAAAACATAGCCTCTTCTCCACAGTGCATCATCGAGCGCTGCAGAACAGGTTTTGCGCAATCCAGTCACCACAGGATCAGGAAAGGAAAGGTCGGGTGCCACTTGTCAGTTACTCCACCTCTTGACTCCCTTCTGCAGACACTCCAGTACTTCCAGAAGCATGACATTCATCTTTAACGAGTACCTGTTCTGCCATATCCTCTGTCGTGTGAGGGAGATGGCAGAAAAGTAAGCATAATAATCGGTAAAGGCCGTCAGCCGTATCTTAGCCTCAAGTGTCTCCGCTGTGAGATCCTGTGTGACATAGACCAGGTAAAGGGGACTCGCCAAATGGTTGATAATATATGTGAATCATGTGGAAAACAATGTGGTGCTATTTAACTGTGTTCTTGTGGTTTCTGTGTCTGTTGCAGTTTCCACGAAAATAAATGTGAAGCAGTAGGTTCGGAACGATTACCATGCACTGAACGTATGGGAATATTAATTATCTCCATATATACTGTCCAATCTTTTTAATATGACCGCCTGTGAAAATCCTGAGTACTCATATTCTGCAGGGCGAATGTCAGCAATGTTCTGGAAGGTACGGATAGGGTTATGGAGCCATGCAGACTTCAGTGCCGTGGCCAGCTGCGCCAGGTTCCTCGGCTGAGGATCTATGGCGCGAACAATCCGATCGTGGTGGCTTCACAGATTCTCGATTGGGTTTAAATCTGGGGGGGGGGGGTTAGTGGCTAAGGGAGTACGGTAAAGTTATCCTGGTGCTTTTCGAAACACTGCGATCTCTGCGACGTGTTGCATTGTTTGCTGGTAGACGCTATCGTGCAGAGGAAAAACGAACTGCATGTAGTGGTAGACATAGGCTTCAAGGATATATGTACACTTATGTTATTTCATTTTGTCTTCCAGAAAGATGAAATCACCTAGGAAATGGAAAAAGACCTGCCCCAGATCATAACGCTTCGACGATTGTGGCAAGGTGTTTGTTGTCAGACGTTTCACGCCGTACACGCCAACATCCATTTGTCCGATGGAGCATAGAGCGTCATTCATCTGAAATTCCCACCTGTCGCCACTCAAGGGTCCTCCAGCTGGGGACCGATGACCTCAGTAGTTTGGTCCCATAGTAACTTACCACCACCACCATCCCGTTGGGTTCTGCACCATGGGTGCATAAACCAGGTGCTGCTGCAGAGGCCCAGACGCACCGACAGTCGCAAGACCGTCGTTCAGGAGACACTGTTGGTTGCCCCTTGGTTCTTCGATCCGGTCAGTTGCTCAACGGTTGCACATCTGTTCACCCGTACACATCCCTTGCATCTATGGCCCGTGGTGTACCACAGCTGCCTCGGCGCCAATTTTGGTTGGGTTGGGTTATTTGGGGGAGGAGACCAAACTGCGAGGTCATCGGTCTCACCGGATTAGGGAAGGATGAGGTAGGAAGTCGGCCGTGTCCTTTCGAAGGAACCATCCCGGCATTTGCCTGAATCGATTTAGGGAAATCACGGAAAACCTAAATCAGGATGGCCGGACGCGGGATTGAACCGTCGTCCTCGCGAATGCGTGTCCAGTGTGCCAATTTTGGATAGCACCATTTTGATATACACGGTATACTGTAACGACTGCGGCAGGCGAACAGTTCACAAGCTTAGCCACTTCGAAATGCTTCCGGAAGGCAATGCACTTCTAACGCTGCCGCCTGCTGTGTGAAAGTGGTTACTGCACGAGAACGAAGTCTTTCTCGACGGCAGTGTTGCATAGAACATTCTCAGATATCTTGTTGCGTTATTGAAAGTTGAAGTCGAATACGGACCGTGTCCACATTAATGTGACTGGATCGTGTGTATCTACAACATTCTGAAATTCGTTCTTCCTGTTGCTGGAATATTAAACTCTCACTGTCAGCGACTTATACCGCATAGGAACGGAGACGCCCGAAGGGCGCGGCGAACGGTCAAAGACTTGCTTGACTGTAACCGAAATGCTGAAGAATCCTTGGGCGGCTGACTCACGAAGAAATAGTCTGTAGTATATTTGGTGTAGACCTGATTAAAAATTATTATAACTGGATTTCGTTAGGGGAAATGGAATATTCTAGTTTTCGATGAGACAGAGCTTTCGACGGCAGAATAAGAGTATGAAACGTCCCCTTAGAAAAATTATGAATGACTGTGCTAGTAAACTTCTACGTTATTTGATACAAAGACAGCTGAGTAAAACTGAACGTACTCAGACAGTTCTCTCTTTATTTATTCAGATCATCACTAAACTGACACACAATATGTTTTAGCGCAACGCAAGCTGACTTTCAATAATCCCTACAAAAGAATGGCCCTGACTAACAATAACCTATACCTTTCATGAAACACTTACCTCACAAAAACCTTCGTTACTCGAACTACTGCAATACAGAGCGAGCTCCAATACTGCCAGCCAAATAAAAGATTCTAACTACTGAAGGCACTAACTACTGATAGGCGTAGTTAGCAAATGAAAGATTTTAGTAGAGAATAAACAATGTATTTACCCTAATAATGTTCAAAAGTCGTCATATATATATATATATATATATATATATATATATATATATATATATATATATCTGTCAATTCATAACTTCCATCTTTACAAATTTCCTTTTTCTGGCGGACACACGTCCAGATCGTCCGCTTATAGCAACCTCTCAAAACTCTGGCATCTCTCTCTCCACATCCACCACAGCTGGCGGCTCACCTCCAACTGCCCAACGCTACGCGCTGTTCACATCCAACAGCCCGAAACTACAATAGCGGATTTTGCAACAATGAGCCCAACCAGCCATAGACTGCACACAGTCAGTGATTTTCATACAGAGCGCTACGTGACGTTGCCAACGCAAAACCAAAACAGCCTACTTACAAGTATCATAGGTTCGCTCTTACACGTATTAGCAATCAGTGCTGCTCAGCCCGTCCATGAATCGGGCAAGAATAAGTCATAATGCACTACAGAGAAAGAAGATACCCTTTGCACCATTTTATAGTAGTTGTAGACTGTTGTACCACGTCCATGACACAGTTTCGAATTATGACCTCCGTACTTCAGTTTCACTGAACCCATAAAAGATGAAGTACGTGACAAACAGTTTTCAGACTCAGATAACGTTGGAAACTGGCTAGCCTCAGCTAGTTCAAGTTTTTACTATCGCAGCATGCAGTCCTTTGCTGATCGTTCGAAAAAATGCGTAAGGAGTGATTGTGATTATGTGGAAAAATGACGGTATGGTGCAATTTAACCTTGTTCTTGTGCTTTCTATAGCAGTTGTAGTTTCCATTAAAATAAATGTGAAGCATTAGATTAAGAACTACTCTCGCGCAACCAAGGAATAAGAAAATTAGTTATCTCCATATAATTAGAATATTTAGTGTTGACGCCTTGAGCGCAGAAAGACAGCTGAGTTCTTATTCGTAGCAGTAGACAGCGATGCGTTTTATTTGAGGGTTAGGCTTTTATGTGTACTGCCTTTCACGGCAGGAAATGGGTAAAGCTTTGATGCATATTGTTCTGTTTTATGATGCTCGAGGGCAGGATCTGCACCCGGAGTTCGGCATAAATCCAATAGCTTTCCCTAAGGATTACACGGCGCTCGGATGGCTGTTTTATGAGACCATAAATCGAACTCATCCGCACTGCATATAGGGGATATCTCCTCCCTACTGTGGTGGGAATTTGCGAGCACCCGCATCGGGGAAAGACGACCACCCAGTAAATACCTGCATGTGCATTCAGCAGAAGACTGAGTAACAGACACCAGAGAGGAGCTGTTTGAAATTATAGTAGGCCAGCAAACGACATTTTGCACTCTCGCTATACAGTGAACAGTTGAAGCAAAGTGTGGAAAGATACAAAATACCACGATGCGCCTTATCGGAATGTACACGAAAGATTAGTGCAGCAGAACGCAGCGATTTCGAAGTTACTTCTTGAGTAGGAGTTAAAGATGAGGTTTTATTTCTCCATCTACATCTAAGTCCATACTCTACAACCCAAAGAACATGTCCCTGTGCCGGCCGCGGTGGTGTAGCGGTTCTAGGCGCTCAGTCCGGAACCGCGCGACTGCTACGGTCGCAGGTTCGAATCCTGCCTCGGGTATGGATGTGTGTGATGTCCTTAGGTTAGTTAGGTTTAAGTAGTTGTAAGATCTAGGGGACTGATGACCTCAGATGTTAAGTCCCAGAGTGCTCAGAGCCATTTGAACCATGTCCCTGTCAGAGAG
The DNA here is from genome assembly GCF_023864345.2 of Schistocerca serialis cubense. NCBI lineage: Eukaryota > Metazoa > Arthropoda > Insecta > Orthoptera > Acrididae > Schistocerca > Schistocerca serialis. The sequence continues at coordinate 460,002,664 of NC_064642.1, forward strand.
TATGAAAGGCAACTCTGGAGGTACTGTTTGAATGATTTACAATGTTTGCAAAATTTAGTGTATTAACAACATCTATTTTTTAAACAAGACTTAAATTATGCCAAACAAGTTATAGATTGAATACCCTAAACAAGTAACAGGTTACTTAATACTACAGTGGGTGGACCCTGGTTGGCAAAGTTTAACTAGGTGATCAGTAAGTCAAGTGGTCTGGCCCTAAAATGTGGAGAACACAAGCTGAATTGATGTGACGCTGAGCATACCTTGATTGATCAAATGTTCTGAGGTTTCTCTATATAGGTGCAGCTGATAGCAAGTGACTATTTAGACCTGTACACCCTGATAATGCTGGAGCGACAGTACGTTACCCTGTGTACTTCGTGCGGCGACGTGACTTGCAGCTGGCAAGATGTGTGCGGTGGAGGAGGTGAGATGTGGTGGCGGCGCCCGTGAATCGACCGCGGCCACAAAATAAATGCAAACATCTCAGTGTCTAGCGATTAGTGTGTGACACTCCCGTTCGCTGGTCGTACCAAGGACCAATTTCGCTCACATACGACAGAGCCTCATTCTGCCAACGGCCTTGTCAAAGAGGGCGGAAGAGCGGATAGATGTTGTCTAGGGGTGGGAAATTGCCCCTACAGGCGGAAGAATCAGCAATGATCCACGACATGACGATGCAGAAGGCAATGGAAACCACTGCATTAAAGACACGTAACGTGTATCCAAAGGACATGTCGCCTGTAATTGAAGAAGTATCATGATGATCTATCCATTGGCAAAAGATTCCGGAATAGTCACCCATTCGGATCTCCGGGAGGGGACTGCCAAGGGGGAGGTTACCATGAGAAAAAGATTGAATAATCAACGAAAGGATAACGTTCTACGAGTCGGGGCGTGGAATGTCAGAACATGGTAGGGAAACTAGAGAATCTGAAAAAGGAAATGCAAAGGCTCAATCTAGATATAATAGGGTCAGTGAAGTGGAAGGAAGACAAGGATTTCTGGTCAGATGAATATCTGGTAATATCAACAGCAGCAGAAAATGGTATAACAGGTGTAGGATTCGTTATGAATAGGAAGGTAGGGCAGAGGATGTGTTACTGTGAACAGTTCAGTGACCGGGTTGTTCTAATCAGAATCGACAGCAGTCCAACACCGACAACGATAGTTCAGGTATACATGCCGACGTCGCAAGCTGAAGATGAATAGATAGAGAAAGTGTATGAGGATATTGAAAGGGTAATGCAGTATGTAAAGGGGGACGAAAATCTAATAGTCATGGGCGACTGGAATGCAGTTGTAGGGGAAGGAGTAGAAGAAAAGGTTACAGGAGAATATGGGCTTGGGACGAGGAATGAAAGAGGAGAAAGACTAATTGAGTTCTGTAACAAGTTTCAGCTAGTAATAGCGAATACCCTGTTCAAGAATCACAAGAGGAGGAGGTATACTTGGAAAAGGCCGGGAGATACGGGAAGATTTCAGTTAGATTACATCATGGTCAGACAGAGATTCAGAAATCAGATACTGGATTGTAAGGCGTACCCAGGAGCAGATATAGACTCAGATCGCAATATAGTAGTGATGAAGAGTAGGCTGAAGTTCAAGACATTAGTCAGGAAGAATCAATACGCAAAGAAGTGGGATACGGAAGTACTAAGGAATGACGAGATATGTTTGAAGTTCTCTAACGCTATAGATACAGCAATAAGGAATAGCGCAGTAGGCAGTACAGTTGAAGAGGAATGGACATCTCTAAAAGGGCCATCACAGAAGTTGAGAAGGAAAACATAAGTGCAAAGAAGGTAGCTGCGAAGAAACCATGGGTAACAGAAGAAATACTTCAGTTGATTGATGAAAGGAGGAAGTACAAACATGTTCCGGGAAAATCAGGAATACAGAAATGCAAGTCGCTGAGGAATGAAATAAATAGGAAATGCAGGGAAGCTAAGACGAAATGGCTGCAGGAAAAATGTGAAGACATCGAAAAAGGTATGATTGTCGGGAGGACAGATTCAGCATACAGGAAAGTCAAAACAACCTTTGGTGACATTAAAAGCAACGGTGGTAACATTAAGAGTGCAACGGGAATTCCACTGTTAAATGCAGAGGAGAGAGCAGATAGGTGGAAAGAATACATTGAAAGCCTCTATGAGGGTGAAGATTTGTCTGATGTGATAGAAGAAGAAACAGGAGTCGATTTAGAAGAGATAGGGGATCCAGTATTACAATCGGAATTTAAAAGAGCTTTGGAGGACTTACGGTCAAATAAGGCAGAAGGGATAGATAAAATTCCATCAGAATTTCTAAAATCATTGGGGGAAGCGGCAACAAAACGACTATTCACGTTGGTGTGTAGAATATATGAGTCTGGCGACATACCATCTGACTTTCGGAAAAGCATCATCCACATAATTCCGAAAACGGCAAGAGCTGACGAGTGCGAGAATTATCGCACAATCAGCTTAACAGCTCATGCATCGAAGCTGCTTACCTGAATAATATACAGAAGAATGGAAAAGAAAATTGAGAATGCGCTAGGTGACGATCAGTTTGGCTTTAAGAAAAGTAAAGGGACGAGAGAGGCAATTCTGACGTTACGGCTAATAATGGAAGCAAGGCTAAAGAAAAATCAAGACACTTTCATAGGATTTGTTGACCTGGAAAAAGCGTCCGAGAATATAAAATGGTGCAAGCTGTTCGAGATTCTGAAAAAAGTAGGGGTAAGCTATAGGGAGAGACGGGTCATATACAATATGTACAACAACCAAGAGGGAATAATAAGAGTGGACGATCAAGAACGAAGTGCTCGTATTAAGAAGGGTGTAAGACAAGGCTGTAGCCTTTCGCCCCTACTCTTCAATCTGTACATCGAGGAAGCAATGATGGAATAAAAGAAAGGTTCAGGAGTGGAATTAAAATACAAGGTGAAAGGATATCAATGATACGATTCGCTGATGACATTGCTAGCCTGAGTGAAAGTGAAGAAGAATTAAATGATGTGCTGAACGGAATGAACAGTCTAATGAGTACACAGTATGGTTTGAGAGTAAATCGGAGAAAGACGAAGGTAATGAGAAGTAGTAGAAATGAGAACAGCGAGAAACTTAACATCAGGATTGATGGTCACGAAGTCAATGATGTTAAGGAATTCTGCTACCTAGGCAGTAAAATAACCAATGACGGACGGAGCAAGGAGGACATCAAAAGCAGACTCGCTATGGCAAAAAAGGCATTTCTGGCCAAGAGAAGTCTACTAATATCAAATACCGGCCTTAATTTGAGGACGAAATTTCTGAGGATGTAGGTCTGGAGTACAGCATTGTATGGTAGTGAAACATGGACTGTGGGAAAACCGGAACAGAAGAGAATCGAAGCATTTGAGATGTGGTGCTATAGACGAATGTTGAAAATTAGGTGGACTGATAAGGTAAGGAATGAGGAGGTTCTATGCAGAAACGGAGAGGAAAGGAATATGTGGAAAACACTGATAAGGAGAAGGGACAGGATGATAGGACATCTGCTAAGACATGAGGGAATGACTTCCATGGTACTAGAGGGAGCTGTAGAGGGCAAAAACTGTAGAGGAAGACAGAGATTGGAATACGTCAAGCAAATAATTGAGGACTTAGGTTGCAAGTGCTACTCTGAGATGAAGAGGTTAGCACAGGAAAGGAATTCGTGGCGGGCCGCATCAAACCAGTCAGTAGACTGATGACACAAAGAAAATTAAAAAAAAAACACGTCAGAGCACACAAGGATTAGAAACGTCAAGACTGGTAAACCAAAAACGAATAAGTGTGCCCTCGGCAAACGAGTAGTCCGAGACTTTTGAGGTCACACAGTCGGTACAGTAAGAACTTGTCCACGGGCTACCCAGTATAAATTACTCGCAAGCGAAGTCAGTCTCAGGACGGGTCCCAAGTACCAACCACACATGGCAGAGCTTCGACCAAAAGTGCTTACCAGACCAAAGTCCCACATTCGAGTGCTTCGCACCTCTCCAGAAAAAAATTCCGTATTCCTGCAAAGAGCATGAACGACACTACTTTCACCCCATCTTGAGCCAATAACTAAGCTCTATAGGCGCTAAATATCCTCTCCCACATGACAGCACAAACTCATGTCGAACCAGGGCAAGAGTTAAGAAACCTACATCTAAAAAAAAAGGAAACCTCCAATTACTGGCTTTCTTAAGTTTTTGCAGAAGGGGTAAATGATTTTTTCCGAAGTCGAGTCTCTTCCCACGGCAACAAGCGATTTTTATCTAAGTCGCCTGTGCCTTGGAGCTTATTAATCATAGCTCTGATGTGTAATAAAGATTCTGCCTCTAAATGTTTCTTGGACACTGGAGTTTTCTTTTACTATCGATTCAGCTGAGGGAAGTGGTTCAGTGGCCTATTTGCACTATCAGCGAACACAAAAATGTGAATTTTTATTACATGTGGCTCTGCACACAATGCCAAGTTTACAACTCCACTGTGTAGACGCGTTTCTTAGGACCATCGCCCCAGCCCAGGCTTCTGCTGGCGCCGTGGCAGGTAGTGCGGCATTATTCTGCTGGAATCTGTCTCAATGAGGGGCTGCCATGTCAACCTGTATGGCTGTGTGCCTGTCCAGCAAGCTTGGGCTCGCCGCCAACTGCTTTCAACTCCCAACAAACCGTCTTTATGAGCTAAGAATGATAAAAATACCTCATGCTTTTAGCGCCCTAGCACGATCCATCAACAACTGCTTAGGCTATTCATTAACTTTCTAGAGTCTCGCACAAGGTGCATCACGTTGTAACAAAATCTTCAATAATTTTCTGTATACGAAAAATATGAGAGAGAGTAACTTGTCCACTCTCAAGTACTTTCATTGTACCATGCAATCGAATTAGGGGTTCTTCCAATTCCAGTCACATATGGATCAAGGGAACGATGACTGCTTAAATGCGTTTGCACACGCTGTAATTAGGTCAATCTTGTTTTTGCAGTCAGCGGATACTTATGCAGTGAGGTAAAAGTCATGAGATACCTCCTAATATCGTGTCAGACCTCCTTTTGAATGGCGTAGTGCAGCTGCTCGATGTGGCGTGGCGTGGACTAAACAGGTAGGCTAATTGGAAGTCCCTTGGAGAAACATTGAGCCCTACTACCTCTATAGTCGTCCATAAATGCGAACGTATTGCTGGTGCAGAATATTGTGCACGAATTTACTTCTCGGTTATGTCCCATATATATTCTATGGGACTTACGTCGCGTGATGGAGGTGCTCAAATCCTTCGCTGAAATTGTCCAGGATGTTCTTCAAACCAGTCGCAATCAGTTGTGGCCTGGTGATATGGCGCACTGTCTTTCATAAAATCTCCATCGTTCAGTGGCTACAAATGGCCTCCAAACAGCAGACCATAACTATTTCCAGTCAATGATCTGTCCAGTGTTCCAGAGGGCCCCGTCCATTTTATCTATACACAACGCACAGCTTTATGGAATGACCATCAGCTTGCACAGTGCCATGTTGATAATTTGGGTCCATGGCTTTGTGGGGCCTGCGCCTCACTCGAACATTACAATGACCTTTTACCAACTGAAATCGGGACTCATCTGACCCGGCCCCGGTTTTCCAGTCACTAGGGTCCAGCCGATATGGTCACGACCCCAGGAAAGGAGCTGCAGGAGATGTCGCGCTTTCAGCAAAGACACGCGCGTCGGTCGTCTGGTGCCGTACCCCATTAACGTCGAATTTCGCCGCACTGTCGAAACGTATACGTTCGTCGTACGTCCCAGATTGATTTCTATGATTATTTCACAAGCAAACATCGCTGCTCTCGGTTGTGAAGGTCATCGGCCACTGTGTTGTCCATGGTGAGAGATAATGATTGAAATCTGCCGGCCGGTGTGGCCGAGCGGTTCTACGCGCTTCAGTCTGAGACCGCGCGACCGCTACGGTCGCAGCTTCGAATCTTGCCTCGGGCATGGATGTGTGTGATGTCCTTAGGTTAGTTAGGTTTAAGTAGTTCTAAGTTCTAGGGGACTGATGACTTCAGATGTTAAGTCCCATAGTGCTCAGAGCGATTTGAACCATTTGAACCAATGCTTGAAATTTGATATTCTTGGCACATTATTGACACTGCGGATCTTGAAATACTGAATTTCCTAACAGTACGTCTAGCTCCAATTACCATTCCGTGGTCAGTCTGTTAATTCCTGTCGTGTGGCCATAATCACATGGAAAACCCTTTCACCCGAGTATAAATGACAGTTCCACCAATGCACCACCTCTTTATTCCTTATGTACACGGTTCTACCGTGACGTGTAAATGTGCACATCGCAGTCCTATGACATTTGTTACCTCATGGTATATACCTAGATGGCTCGTTTAACACTGGTTCTTGAAACTTTGGATTTAAGCTTTCGTATAATAGTCTGCATCTTCATTGAAATGCCTGTCAGTTACACTCTTTTAGCATTTTCGTGACACTCTGCCGTGAGCCAAACAAACCTGTGTCCATTCGTGCTTCCCATCTTTGTATACGTCCAGTAATACCTGTTACAATTACAATTTTTGGTATGGAAACACTGCGAAAAGTGCATGCCTGACCATAAATACAGATGCTAGCGAAGATTGCAGTTCGCAACTGTTGTGTTTGATCACGAACAACAGGTGCGCAAATGACCTCAATTCATTGAAATCAGTCGTGGTCAGAACAGCGGTGTGTATAATTGTTAGAGCATTCCGTCGTGGCTTAGTTAATTCGAGCGTGGGGAAATTGTCGGTGCTCGTGAGGTGAGTGCTTCAGTAATCAAGGCAGCTGAAGTGTTTGTTGTTTCGAGAGGCACCGCATCATAGATCTATACCTCATGCCGGATAAGCGGACCGCTAAGTCGCAACGCTGACCATAGTGTGTTGAGTGATAGTGACAGACGCTCTTTGAAGAGGATTGTGACGAAAAATAAGAGAACGTCAACTGCAACAGTAGCTGCAGAACTTTCGTGCGGGAAAGTGCAGGGTGAATCGAGTGCGATCTGCCATGGTGTGCATGGAGAGAGCAGTTGTGACTTGCGAAGAAGAGACAGCTGTTTTGAAAGCCTCCAGCCGATGTCGTCGGACGTTGGGATTTTAAACAGTCGCTGTGACGAATTTTATGTGCTAGAGAACAGGAATGGACACTACGAATTGTGCAGTTATTGAGAAATATGATTGAACGTTCTGTGTTCAGTAGCAGTGAGTTATAAGCTACTATAATGCAGGCCCGGATCTGGTGCCGTAGGGGGGGGGGGGGGGGGTATCTGCTCCAGGTGGCAATTTCAGGGATCGTCAAATTCATATTGTTGAAGAAAAAAACCTTGTTTCACAAGGCGCCTAGCATCCAGCATACGATAATCTATCTGAGATGCCCTGTTATTACTGCAAGACTGGACAGATACTTTAATTTTTGGAACGGGGCCAAAACGAGTGGCTGTCTGTTGTACTCGAACATACTACTTTATTCATTTGACAAACATCGCAAGAGTAAAGAAAACATTAAAAACAGAGCAAACCAAACATCAATTTTAGAACTTGATACCCAGCTAAATGCGCCATTCAATCTCACACCTCAAGGGAAAAACAACTTCAATTTAAAACCGGACGAAGGCCAATCACTTAAGACTCAAAAACAAGAATTTGAATTTTAAAAGGCAGAAGGCCTCATCGTAAAACATTTAACTAAATTAATCTGAAGGCCCAAAACAATCGCACACCCTAAGGGCAAAACAACTTTTATTTAAAATCGGCTATATGCCATACATAAACAAACAACAAGAACAAATAAGAAAAGGCAGCACAACAAACAGCGCTCAGAAGCCTCCAAGGGTCGGCTTGGAATTCAATCACTAATGCTCACTTAGGTATAACAGGCCCAACAATTCTCAGTCCGACGGAACCCAACTGACAGACAGTCAATGGACCAAGCGACAGGATAACTTCTGCTCCACCCGACCAGCACACAACAGGGAGTTGAATGGAACAACGCAGACGGTATCGGCGCCCACAATGAATTATACATTCAGCTGTCAAACTACACGCCATGCTGGACAGCCGCAACACGACAAGAAAATACATTGCCTGAATTTACGTCAATGGCTAGGGCAGGTAACCGGAACGTTTACGGCCACAAGGCAGAGGATTCCGCTGGTGCACTTCATTTCAAAAATAATCAAGTTAAGCTAAACTCCACAGGACGGTGGCTAGAATTTCGCCAACTGGAAAACACACGTTGTTGCTCAACAGGCCACAATGAAATTCAAATGGCACACTGTGAACAGTTGCGGCTGGCTGGTAGGTTAAATAAAGACTCAATTTTCGTGTTCAGGATCGCTGAGCCCCAGACCTCGTAGCAATGGGAACAGCCCCTCACAGTCCGACCGCGCGTGGACTCCGCCAGCGGCCCCGACCAGTCACGCGCCACGGAGACTTCCTCGCTGCACCACGCCAACCGACCAACTGCCCACACACGGCACAGCCGGAAACTATAAGCGCTAGGCCAAAGATAGTACAAGGGTGCAAATATCGATACACGCTGCTGCTGCGACTCACGGAGAGAGAGGATAACAGCATAATCGTGATAACCGCGGGAGACTAATCACCGAATAGCGACCAAGGTGTAATGCAAAGCATAACACTAGGCAGCCACAGCTCACTGTCTGTTGTTGGTATGAATTTGAATCGCATTTCTGTTGGTTTCTGAATATTTTTGAACACATTCTAAGTTCATTTCTGATCGAATCGTAAGTTGATTTTTGAATGTGTCCATAGTGTACGTGATGTTTCTGCCGGGGGAATTCCCGTCGCATGTAGAAATAAAAAGCTTTCCCGCAGACAAAAGAGAACGGTTCTATACGAGCTCAGACGAATTTCACTATCACATCGGAAACAATGGACCTAGGGATGTTTAGTAGTGTGAAAATCTCGCGTACAGACGTATGACACAAGTGACACCGAGTCACCTGACCACGTTCGAAGTCCATGAATTCCGCAGAGCGCCACATTCTGCTTTCTGACGATGACTAATGACTACTGTGGTCGTTAATATAGAGTACCCGGCAGTAGGTGGCAGCACAATGCACCTAATATGAAAAACGTATGTATTGGGGGTATCTGGATACTTTTGATCACACAGTGATTTGACGCCTTACTGGAGGATAAGTGCGGGATAACAGAACCGGGATTCTAACTGGGCTAGCGAAGTTATGACAGTGGCAGGAAAAGTTACAGGATTAGTGATAACAAGATTGTTTGTTAGAACGAGTAAGGAGAAGAAACGGGAACATCACACAAATTGAAGAAAATGACGATTCCTTATTTGTATGAAATTTCGAACTACCTTTCGGTCTCATGCTTGAGAAACTAGTGCGTGTGAATGAAATGTAAAACTGTTTCCTATCATAAAACTTTTTACTTGTGGTAGACCGAATAGTCATTTCATATTGGTGCTTCATGAATTATATTCTGTCGTGTTATTTATGGAAATGAGGTACATAGAAATGACCATTTGTGCCAAAACAGTCTCGCTTTTAAGATAAATATTATGTCTTACATTTCCCCGAACATATATATTTTTTATATTTCAATATCTTCAGAAAGATGTCATTTACAAAATAAATAAATCTTTGAAAAATCGATTTTTTGAAAAATATTTGACGCATGTTCTGGGGAGGAGGGGGGGGGGGGGAGAGGGGAGCAAGGGGGCGCCACTGTGAAGCTTTTATCCCAATTCGGATAACATACATCCGTGGCTGTTATATTGTGACGGACTTTGTTTCCTTTTGGTGTGGAGTGTCATGGTACCGCTCTGCCCTGCTACCTGTAATCTGGAGATGACTTTATTGCCGGTTTTGGAATATACAATGAGTCACGAGAGTGATTAGGCATTGCGGCGATACTGTGTTGTATCTTTGGAGTGAACTGCTTGTATGTTATTTCAGTTTAACAAATGTATGCCTCCCTTGAAGGAATTGTAACACAATCGTGTTTTCTGGTGACACTGATCGGATGAGCGTGTCAGTTATTTGGTAGATGAAGGAAAGCCCTGTGGTACTTTTAGCATACCTATTGTATGTTTCATTTAGTAATTTGTTAGCATAATATGCAAGTCATATCAGTTATGTGGGTCCCATGTTGCTTCCTGTAGTGGGTAATATGATTATTGTGTGATATTAACATGAGTTTTTTGCAGATTTGACCTAATGTTAATCTGCATTGTCTCGATATGGATTATTATGGGTCATGCCCAGGGCAATGTTTTTAATTTGTTCAAAGGAGTTGATGTTGAGTCCACATTTGAGATGTAGAGACATGTCCAATTCCATCCTTGTTCTGAACGATTCTGGAACTGTTAAGATCTAGTCAAGCTACCTTTTAATAAAAGTTTTAAACTGCTCTAAAAAGAAATAGATAATAATTTTTCATTAATCCACTTTTCTTGTCACTTCGTTAAGTAATTGTCTCATTAAGTATATTGAGTCCAAAATACATTTTAGATTTAGTGAAGATTTTTAATGAGTTGTGGGTGTGGAAAATTTAAATTAAGGTATTGTGTAGTTCTTAGAAATAAATTTTTAATATAAAAGCAGCCTGTGTGTCAACAAGTCCATCCCACCATTTAGTTCCTTCTTGTTGTACTGGTATAACGTTTTGAGCGTGACAGATTTTTAAATGTGGTGATAATCTACACCCTAATACATGTTCTTCAAACCACTGTGAAGTGCGTGGCAGAGGATACTTAGCGCGATAGTATATGTTATGGTTTCTTGTAGTTTCTTTCGCAGACGGAGCTCGGGAAGAATGATTGCTTTAAGTCATTTGTGTGTGCTGTAATTAGTCTAGTCTTGTCTGCATGATAGCTACGACAATGATACACAGGGGGCTGAAAATGTCTCTAGTTTCTTAATTTACTGCTGGTTCTTGAGGCTCTGTAAGTAGGCTTTCGCGGATGGATCGGTGTCTACCTTCAAGAGTCTGCCAGTTATCAACCTTTCCGTAATACTCTCTCATGAGCCAGACAGACCTGTGACCATTCTTGTCGCCCTTATTTGGCGTGTTCAGTAAGTAATGCATCACATTTTTTTTCTCGGTAAATTTCGATTAAAATACTAGACTTGATTGTGGGATACCGTGGAATATTCTCGCATCAGCCCGTATAGTTTCATGAAGTTCCGATAGGTGGCGCGATATAAGTAGAGTTCAAAAGGGCGTCTGTAACGAAAGTGCGTTCCAGGCAGGCAGGTGTCACTGAGTTTCTACTCACCGAAAGCCAATTGCAGATATTCCAAGGCTCTTGCAGAACTTCTACAGAAATCAGGCAGTGAACAAAAGCACGGTGACCCGTTCGGCGAGGCGTATGTCGTCATCGCAACAGCCGCGCGCGATTAGCCGAACGGTCAGGGGCGCTGCAGTCATGGACTGTGCGGCTGGTCCCGGCGGAGGTTCGAGTCCTCCATCGGGCATGGGTGTGTGTGTTTGTCCTTAGGATAATTTAGGCTAAGTAGTGTGTACGCTTAGGGACTGATGAACACCTGTGACTCCTCCAGTGTGCTGGTCGCCACAAAAACGCAAATGAATTTTTTCTCCTCGACAACGAGTCAGACAAGTCTATACATCGGAGAGGAGCTCACATAACTTAACTGGACTACCCTCCCTCATCCACACTACAGCCTGGGTCTCACACCTTCCGACTTCCATTTGTTTGGCCCAATGAAGGATGCACCCCACTGAAGCAATATATGAATGATGGGGAAGTTACTGATGCAGCAAGACGGTGACTCCGACATCGACCAGCAGAGTGGTCCCATGCGTGTATACAGTCCCTCCCAGTAAGGTGGCGTAAATCCGTCGCATTGAACGGAGATAATGTAGAACAATAGGATTTCGTAGCCAAAAGCCTTTCGAATAACATGGCGTATTCGAATCCTGAATAAAACCAACCTCGTATCGGATATGGGTCCCAAAAATTGTCGTTGTATAAAAACACAAGTAAACTATTAAAATCTCCAACTGACACTATAATGCAAGGTTATACTGCAGTCCAAATGTATTGACCGTTGCATAAGTATTAGTGGCTGTAAATGTTCACAAAGTATTCTTCGAACCTTCTCCTAATTCTGAAAATTGAAGATGCTCTTGCGAGCAAAGAAGATAAACGCTGCATATTAACCGCTCAAACTGCTGGATGCTTCTACGTCTCTTAGTTGCTGCTCCCAGTGCGCTGGTGTTATGATATGAAGCCTTTCTCCCCAGTGTTGTGATACCTACCGTCTCCAAAGCGGCCATAAATCCTAGCTGCACAAGGGAGCCATAAGTTCATCGCCTGTCAGCAGGATCAATATTCCTTCCTGGATAACCACCCGAGATTATGGCTTTCTGGAGGCAAGGAAGGGGGCCGCATCGGCCTGCAGTCCTTGATCTCATCAATTTGTTTTACTGTGATCAGACAGGACGATACCAGATCGTTGGATGCTATTCGCTAATGAACAATAAAGCCCCATTCAGTTGTTTCATCCGTTATGTACCTCTCCATTGTTTTACTGTCTGAAACGTTACAGAACGCAGTCCTTATTTTCAGTTTTTATATGATACCTGGGAACGCATAAAAACAGCTTAGGGCGATTTTTTCACACGCGGTCTGAATCAGATGAACTTTGGCAGTGGAAGAGAACCGGTGATAAAATTGAACGCAATAAGAAATTCTGATGGCCAATAACAGGCCACACTACTGGCTGAAAATTTTCTTCTTCTCACCAATGACGTATCTGTAGAATGGTTGAATACGGTTGTCTCAGGTGATAGAAAGGATTAGACGGTTGAGGATAGATACCTCCTCTTCGCTGATCTGCTGAACCTTACTTCATCGCTTAGTCGTCTCAGATGTCGTCATGCCCCTTGGTCAACTGACGAGATCTTCGCCACCTGTTTACTTTTGGTCGTCCAGCTCCTGACACTGCCGCTATCGGTAGACATGCATCACATTAAAATGATGAGTGGTGTGCAACCATTGCTTTACACGTTTATTGCTCTGTGAGTTCTCTCCGCCTTAAGCTCAGCTTACCACAGGTTGCTGCAGAGCATGGGACCAGCCACAACAAAAGAAAAAAGTTCTCTGCTTCTGGTGCCTACAAGACTCTTCATGTAGCTGCCCGACGAACTTTTGTAAAATAAACAAATTACAAAATTCATCGGTCAGCACCGAATCCATACTTATCATAAAAACGGAGGTTTGAATATAAATCCCACATCTCATCCTAAACTATTGGATCGAACTGAATCGAACTTGTATCACTTATTGTATGTTAGGAATCGGTGTGGGGGTAAAAACCACCTACTCACCGATGGGGTGGTGGGTGGGTACGAAGAAAACTTTATTAATCTACTACTTGAGAATGAGACCACTCTTGCAACAAACTCGACAAATAATATTAAACATTCACAGTTTTTTTCCTTGATTATCTCCTCTCCCCGCCAGCCACAAAATGATGAAATGAAAAAATCTTATCGCTTACTACATTTTCGCTGTTCATGCATTTTAATTTACCACTTCTTTTCTACTACCTATTTTTTCAACATATTTTGCAGACAGTAGTCACACGGATACCAGTACCTGCAAAATCGTATCATTACATGACATATACTTCCGGGGATGTGATGCCATAAACATTGAGCTGCATGAAAACGAAACTGCAGGTTGTAATTCGCTACTTTATAAATAAAATTTTGAATTCAGTGCATTAATGCGACCTTAGTAAATGAGTGTTGTAAAATGATCCTTTCATATAGTGTTCATTAAGAAAAATGTCAATCATTCCACTTGGGACCTGTGGAAGGTTTTAGTTGTACGTGTTTGTCGTGTATTATTCTTTTTCTGACGTGTTCTACATCCTGAAGGACCTCACCACTACAGACCAATTGGAATGAAAGTAAATCTAATCTAATGCAAAAGTGCCTCATGTGAATAACAGTTGTAGCAGGAAGGCTCTTAAGAGCACGGTAAATGGGAAATTAAATGTTTCACCACAGATGCAAGGCCAATAGAGACAATATGGTAGATAAAATCTACCAAGTATGACAGAATGAATAGCCCACTGTGGTATTTATGCCATGCACAGGCTGTGTCAGTGTCTATCTTTGCTATCGATATAATCCACTTGGGTGTGAACCTCTCTGACGGGTAGCCAAAAAGCTTGCTGTGATGCTTCCAGCAGGTGGTGGCAGTGTGGTTCGGCGCGCCGCTATGGAGGCAACCACGAGATGTTTAGGAGATGAGATGTGTTTCCGCGCTGAATGAAGTGTGCTGCCTAATAAGGAGAGGACGTTTAGTGTTCACAAGAGTGGTGGACCGTGGCTGAACACGGTGGAACTGTAGAACCTGTGACCTAGGTCAGTACTTGATGTCACGATAGCTACTATGTGAAGAGGGCTGAGTCACTGCTTGAAATTAATGGCGAGAAGATTTCTTGGTGAATTTCAAGTGTTTGTATGGATTGTAACTCACCACCCTGGTTACATAGTCCCTAATTGTGGGACGATGACTGGATTCTGAGCCGCAGCAGGTGCCTTGGCCTATTATGGGCGTCAGTGCACGTTATTCACTGCTCTATTCAAGGTTAATCGACAAGAGGCCGAAAAGATATTTTGGTACGTGATTCATCATTTCACTTCAGCCACACGACGTGCCTTCTTTTGACAGAACTTTCACACTGATTCATGAATCCATTTACCAGCAACTGTTACACGTTATTTGATTAATGAATTACGTAACTACATTTTGTGAATTTCAGGCTGTCACTTAGCTCATTTCTGTTGTGTAGAGGAAAGTGTAATTAAATGCAGCTTTTGACCGGTAACACGCAACAGACAGTCGCGCATTCTCATTGAAATTATAAGCTTTAAAATTCATGTCTTCAAGGTTGATTGGTAAGCTTGAACGTGGAGTGTTCCATGTATGTACTGCAGTCTAACACTGATTTATCATACAGGTTAAAATGTGATCATCCTTACCGTCAATTAACTGTTATATATTTTATTTATTTTAAGTAAATCTGCTCTGTACGTCTGTTCCAACGACTTGTTTGTCGAGTTTCCATCTATTTGTTAATGTGTTCAGTGATTAAGAGTTATTTTATTCAATGATGGCTTTGTGTCGTTGATAGCGGCCACCGTTGATTCAAACTGAGGAGTCTTTACCAAACTTCATTCATCTGCTTTCATTTATCTGCTTTTGCTATTCCTGAGCTGGGCTCATTTCTATCTTCGAGTCACGAAGCGTAAGTGGTTACTTTCCTGTTCTACAGCTTTGTAAGGTTTCTGTAGATACTGATAGGCGTGACAGTTAATTTTGGGACCACACTGAATTGTTTCAGGCGAAGGTTAACAGTCTGTCAGTCTGTCACTGCTACCTGGGATGGTTTCCTTGTGTAAATGTTCTTGTTTTAGGCCGAGTAATACGATGGAACTGTTAGGCTTAGTACCACTATTTTCTATTTTGTCTGTTTAATTTTTTTAGGGAATATGACTAGTTCCACCACTAACCGTATCTCAGCTTTAAAAAACCAGTGTGTCACTGTTTACTTTAAGGGACTAATTACATCATTTACTGTTTTGTCTGTGCGGTCATATATTTCAAGAATTATTTCACTATTAACTATTTCTGGCCTTCTTTAAAATGTAACATGTTGCCTTCTTTAAAATTAATTTCATTCACTTCAAAATTTTATCACTTAAGAAGGTGTCTGTTTTTAAGGGGCTATGGCCATTGTGATCATCACTTGTCCAACTTACTCATGCATCCTAGTTGTTGTTGTTGTTGTTGTGGTCTTCAGTCCTGAGACTGGTTTGATGCAGCTCTCCATGCTACTCTATCCTGTGCAAGCTTCTTCATCTCCCAGTACCTACTGCAACCTACATCCTTCTGAATCTGCTTAGTGTATTGATCTCGTGGTCTCCCTCTACGATTTTTACCCTCCACGCTGCCCTCCAATGCTAAATTTGTAATCCCTTGATGCCTCAAAACATGTCCTACCAACCGATCCCTTCTTCTAGTCAAGTTGTGCCACAAACTTCTCTTCTCCCCAATCCTATTGAATACCTCCTCATTAGTTACGTGATCTACCCACCTTATCTTCAGCATTCTTCTGTAGCACCACATTTCGAAAGCTTCTATTCTCTTCTTGTCCAAACTGGTTATCGTCCATGTTTCACTTCCATACATGGCTACACTCCATACAAATACTTTCAGAAACGACTTCCTGACAATTAAATCTATACTCGATGTTAACAAATTTCTCTTCTTCAGAAACGATTTCCTTGCCATTGCTAGTCTACATTTTATATCCTCTCTACATCGACCTTCATCAGTTATTTTACTCCCTAAATAGCAAAACTCCTTTACTACTTTAAGTGTCTCATTACCTAATCTAATCCCCTCAGCATCACCCGATTTAATTTGACTACATTCCATTATCCTCGTTTTGCTTTTGTTGATGTTCATCTTATATCCTCCTTTCTAGACACTGTCCATTCCGTTCAACTGCTCTTCCAAGTCCTTTGCTGTCTCTGACAGAATTACAATGTCATCGGCGAACCTCAAAGTTTTTACTTCTTCTCCATGAATTTTAATACCTACTCCGAATTTTTCTTTTGTTTCCTTTACTGCTTGCTCAATATACAGATTGAATAACATCGGGGAGAGGCTACAACCCTGTCTCACTCCTTTCCCAACCACTGCTTCCCTTTCATGCCCCTCGACTCTTATAACTGCCATCTGGTTTCTGTACAAATTGTAAATAGCCTTTCGCTCCCTGTATTTTACCCCTGCCACCTTCAGAATTTGAAAGAGAGTATTCCAGTTAACGTTGTCAAAAGCTTTCTCTAAGTCTACAAATGCTAGAAACGTAGGTTTGCCTTTTCTTAATCTTTCTTCCAACATTTCTACGGAATCCAAACTGATCTTCCCCGAGGTCCGCTTCTACTAGTTTTTCCATTCGTCTGTAAAGAATTCGCGTTAGTATTTTGCAGCTGTGACTTATTAAACTGATAGTTCGGTAATTTTCACATCTTTCAACACCTGCTTTCTTTGGGATTGGTATTATTATATTCTTCTTGAAGTCTGTCTCATACATCTTGCTCACCAGATGGTAGAGTTTTGTCAGGACTGGCTCTCCCAAGGCCATCAGTAGTTCTAATGGAATGTTGTCTACTCCCGGGGCCTCGTTTCGACTCAGGTCTTTCAGTGCTCTGTCAAACTCTTCACGCAGTATCTTATCTCCCATTTCATCTTCATCTACATCCTCTTCCATTTCCATAATATTGTCCTCAAGTACATCGCCCCTGTATAAACCCTCGATATACTCCTTCCACCTTTCTGCCTTCCCTTCTTTACTTAGAACTGGGTTGCCATCTGAGCTCTTGATATTCATACAAGTGGTTCTCTTCTCTCCAAAGGTCTCTTTAATTTTCCTGTAGGCAGTATCTATCTTACCTCTAGTGAGACAAGCCTCTACATCCTTACATTTGTCCTCTAGCCATCCCTGCTTAGCCATTTTGCACTTCCTGTCGATCTCATTTTTGAGACGTTTGTATTCCTTTTCGCCTGTTTCATTTACTGCATTTTTATATTTTCTCCTTTCATCAATTAAATTCAATATTCCTTCTGTTACCCAAGGATTTCTATTAGCCCTCGTCTTTTTACCTACTTGATCCTCTGCTGCCTTCACTACTTCATCCCTCAGACATTCCTCTTCTACTGTGTTTCTTTCCCCCATTCCTGTCAATTGTTCCCTTATGCTCTCCCTGAAACTCTGTACAACCTCTGGTTCTTTCAGTTTATCCAGGTCCCATCTCCTTAAATTCCCACCTTTTTGCAGTTTCTTCAGTTTCAATCTGCAGTTCATAACCAATAGATTGTGGTCAGAATCCACATCTGCCCCTGGAAATGTCTTACAGTTTAAAACCTGGTTCCTAAATCTCTGTCTTACCATTATATAATCTATCTGATACCTTTTACTATCTCCAGGATTCTTCCAGGTATACAACCTCCTTTTATGATTCTTGAACCAGGTGTTAACTATGATTAAGTTATGCTCTGTGCAAAATTCTACAAGGCGGCTTCCTCTTTCATTTCTTCCCCCCAATCCATATTCACCTACTATGTTTCCTTCTCTCCCTTTTCCTACTGACGAATTCCAGTCACCCATGACTATTAAATTTTCGTCTCCCTTCACTACCTGAATAATTTCTTTTATCTCGTCATACATTTCATCAATTTCTTCATCATCTGCAGAGCTAGTTGGCATATAAACTTGTACTACTGTAGTAGGCATGGGATTTGTGTCTATCTTGGCCACAATAATGCGTTCACTATGCTGTTTGTAGTAGCTAACCCGCACTCCTATTTTTTTATTCGTTATTAAACCTACTCCTGCATTACCCCTATTTGATTTTGTATTTATAACCCTGTAATCACCTGACCAAAAGTCTTGTTCCTCCTGCCACCGAACTTCACTAATTCCCACTATATCTAACTTTAACCTATCTATTTCCCTTTTTAAATTTTCTAACCTACCTGCCAGATTAAGGGATCTGACATTCCACGCTCCGATCCGTAGAACGCCAGTTTTCTTTCTCCTGATAACGACGTCCTCTTGAGTAGTCCCCGCCCGGAGATCCGAATGGGGGACTATTTTACCTCCGGAATATTTTACCCAAGAGGACGCCATCATCATTTAATCATACAGTAAAGCTGCATGTCCTCGGGAAAAATTACGGCTGTAGTTTGCCCTTGCTTTCAGCCGTTCGCAGTACCAGCACAGCAAGGCCGTTTTGGTTAATGTTACAAGGCCAGATCAGTCAATCATCCAGACTGTTGCCCCTGCAACTACTGAAAAGGCTGCTGCCCCTCTTCAGGAACCACATGTTTGTCTGGCCTCTCAACAGATACCCCTCCGTTGTGGTTGCACCTACGGTACGGCCATCTGTATCGCTGAGGCACGCAAGCCTCCCCACCAACGGCAAGGTCCATGGTTCCTAGTATTTGCTTGAAATTGCCTGTGCGTTGGGCATTTGATAATTGTAATAAATTATGAACTGATTAAAACAGTTGTGTATGTCTTGTAAAGTCGACACTGACAAAGTTTTGATTAATGAAGTTGTATTGTCATTTTGGTAAAAGCTTCCACAAAATTTTGATGATTATTCCATATTTAATGCTGCCTTTTTGGTTTTGTAAATAAAGTTTGTTAAACTTATCCATGATTTAACTGGCACAGCAGTTCATCACTCTCCCCACCCACTCGGTACCACTTCAGTATTGAAGTCGTGAGAGCTAAGTTAGACCCTACAAGTATTATCTCAATACTTAAAACTTCTTGCCACTTTGCATAGGTTGTCATGATATGAAGAACAGGAAGTAAGATATGCTGCCAAACACAAAGGCTGTTTACCTGGATGGGATTTTGTTAATGTAGTTAAACGAACTTGTAACTGCTACAGAATTATGGAATATACGTTGGACTGGTGAACTTACCTTCTACGTGTCATGAAAGATGGAATAACTCATTTGAAAGTGTGTTCGAATATTTAATATGATCTACAGTCCACTTTTTTGGATATATTAGGAGAAGCAGCATCTGTATTAGATCCTTCAACACCATAATTCCGCCTTATGATCGAAACTCCAGACACTTTTGCAGTTTCCCTTTTTTTCATTCATAACCAGACGTCTCAAGCCCGTAACATTTTCCAGAAATTTGTTAACCAGTCAACATTTCTACAATTGAAGCATAGTTACTGCTACATAGGCAGTTTACTGTAATGACAAGGTAGCAGCTGACATAAAGCAGAGTTGGGAATTGCTACAAATGCAAGTCGCTATTAAAACAGTATCTAAATGCCTATAAATTCACTGCTTCTCCCCTCCAATGAATCAGTGTAACGGTCGCGTGAGTCTCTCGTTTTCTGCTAATTTCCTACGTTTGAGCCATATGTCTAAACAGTTCCTTTCTCTTCACACTGTTGTTGCAGTGGAACAGACTATAGTTCGTTTTATATGCATTCACGTGCCCTCATCCTCATTTACATGTCTCCATCGACATGTATTCACATACAAGTCGGCTGAAATATACATCAGTATCTTTCACGCTGTGACGTCATATATCCCTCACGACAGTCACATGCTTCTTCGCATACATCTTATAACCCATGGAAATTAATTAACGTTTATGAATTCCATCACCTTCCCATTATATTGGAGTTTGGAGCAGGAGACTGTGTTCTGTAAACGATGAGCTTTGTACAAAAAGCATTTTGGGAAATTTTTTCTGTTACTCGTATATAGAAAACTAGTTTTCAGCACCTATCAGAGGCTAATACATCACAGAGGCCCAACTAAGTAACCTATCTTACTTCCGTCGGCTCAGAGATTAGAAATTTCCGTAATTATCACACGTACGTGATGAGAGGTTTGTCATCAACTCGAATCTCTAACGAGGATTGCGTTTTTATTTACATATACTGAAGAACAAATACCGTTGAACTACAGAAATGTGGTATTGGGCGAGGAAAAGTTAACAGACTTACAAAATTTTGGCTTGTTACTTTGTGTGGACTATTTACTGTCGTCCAGTAAATACTGGTAGCAATTAAGGAAAAAGTTAGCAAAGCTTTCTTTATACGTATTGCTGTCCAGTATGGTGGACATTGCAGCAGAAAAAGGACAAATACGTAAACACTTCTGAAATGCGGATTTGGAAACAATGGGAACTTTGAAACTGTCATATAAAATGCGGGGTGAGGTTGTTTTACACAGGGTGAATAAGAAAAGACGAACACGGAAAACTAGAAAGAGGAGGAAAAGAAATGGACTGTGATACTGGGCGAGAGGTGACTGCATAATAAAGTATACATTAGAAGAAGAGACCAACTATTCGACAACATCACGGCAAATGTTCCAAACGCAGGTACAAAAAGGGTCTCTGGAAACACGTCGGACTGGAAAACTTTGAGTATGCGGTGATGGACCTGCCTGATGGGCAGAAAAGCTTCAATATTATCGTCATCATAATTTTGTGGTGACACGCATTTTGAAAATTCGCTGGCACTCGAGGTACGCTCTCTTGACACAGAGCAGTAACACAAAAAAAAAAAAAAAAAAAAAACTCGTAAGATATAACTATGGGTTAGCAGACACAAACGAACAGTTTCTCTTGTCGAGAGGGGAGCAGGCGGATGTGCTTAGTTTGTGACTGGTTCTGTCGGAGCAACAGGATGCTTTAATTTGGGTGTCAGCGTGTCGCGGGACGCCAGTGCTGTGTGAGAGTGAAGAGGCTGTTACCACCATACAGTCCTGCGAGAGAATGACTTCATGTAGTTTGCACTGAAAGCTCTGCATGTGGCTAGAGGTCGCATTATGACCTTGCAAAAATCGGTAGAGCAACACGGTACTTTTATTTCCGTGCGAAGTACAATATGCACCGGCTACTGCACAGGAACGCTCCCATCGTATGCTACATCGCGAAGTTACCAGCAAAAATGCCCGCAAGAGGCACGTACTTGGAAAGGTAGAAAGCGAGGAGCTGAGAGTTAAAAACTGCCAGTAAAACCTATTTACCCAAAAACAAAGAATTTATTTTAGGTCTGTGCTGTTCTCTAGAGCAAAAAAAAAAAAAAAAAAAAAAAAAAAAAAAAATTACGCAGATTTATTGTCGTCATGCTCAACACAAGTACATAATAAGTAGAATATCGTGTTCCACAGGCATTAAAAGAATTTATAAAACGTACTTTAATGCAGCCATTTCACAATAAGGAGCTAACATCTGTCATCAACAGTACTAACAGCACACACTCTCCTGAGGTGATGCAATTTGCAGTTTCACATTTTGCCAGGGCATTAAGCTGTCCATAAATCCCAACTGAAGTATCTGAATAGTCCTAATAAAACATGGAAACAAATAAAAAACATACAACCACAAAATGTGAAAACAAAAAATTCCAGACTAACACATAGAGCATGCTTATGGAGGTAATCAGGACTTACAAGAGAACTTTCCAGAATTCTGAATAAAATTATACAAATCCATACAAGATGCCAACATGAAATTAAAAAAAAAATTACACTGCTGGCCACCGTAAATGCAACACCCTGAAGGAAGCATCCGAATCAAGTGAAATTTACACCATGAGTTTGCAGCGATGAGATATGCAACTGATTAGAATTTCAGCGCAGACGCACATCACGCGCGCCTGTGGCGCCACCTCATAGCGCCATTTAAGGCTTGGCGATTTCGACGAGTGTACGTTCGGCACGCGTGTTTACCTTGTGGTTGTTTCACAAGACGATCAGTTATGCCTCGTAGACAACAGCGAACATCTTTTCATCAAGTATCCGAGTTCGACAGAGGAAGGATAGTGGCTTACCGAGATTGTGGATCATCATACAGATAAATCGCTAGTCGTGTTGGACGAAACCAAATAACTGTAATGCGGATATGTGACCGTTGGATGCAGGAGGGTACGACGGACCGACGTGGTCGATCGCATTCACCTCGGTGCACCACTGCACGTGCTGATAGGCAAATTGTGCGCATGGCAGTGACGGATCGCTCAGTGACATCCCGAACCATAGCACAGCACATTGCGTCTGTAACGCATCATCCAGTGTCTGCGCGTACCATTCGACGCCGTTTACAGCAGAGTGGTCTGTCCGCAAGACGTCCATTGCTTCGTCTACCATTGACGCAGAACCACAGACGTCTCCGTCGCCAATGGTGTGATGACAGACGGATGTGTACGGCAGAATGGAATGACGTTGTCTTTACTGACGAGGCACGCTTCTGTCTGCAGCACCACGATGTTCGGATTCGAGTGTGGAGACACCGTGGAGAGAGGATGCTGGACAGCTGCATTATGCACCGCCACACTGGTCTTGCACCGGGTATTATGGTATGGGGCGGTATTGGATATTACTCTCGCACGCCTCTAGTACACATTGCCGGTACTTTAAATAGCCGGCGCTACGTATCCGAGGTGCTGGAGCCAGTTGTCCTTCCTTACCTTCAGGGCTCTGCCACAGTCATATTTCAACAGGATAATGCGCGACCACACGTGGCACGCATTGTCCAAAGGTTCTTCGTCAATAACCAGATTGGAATGCTTCCCTGGCCGGCTCACTCTCCGGATCTTTCGCCGACAGAAAACATGTGGTCCATGGTTGCTCAACGAGTGACCCAGATTACAACCCCAGCTGCCACACCGGATGATCTTTGGCAACGTGTGGAAGCTGCTTGGGCTGCTGTACCCCAGGAACGCATCCAACGTCTCTTTGACTCAATGCCGAGACGTGTGGCAGCGGTGATCTCCAACAATGGCGGCTACTCTGGCTACTGATTTTGGCAGGAACCACATGTCACAGACGTCTGTAAACGTAATCATTTGATACTTGGTCAACATGTTATCTACAAAATAAATTTTGTTGTGCTACCTCTTGTCTTTCTTGGTGTTGCATTTACGGTGGCCAGCAGTGTATTAACATTACAGAGCTCCAATTTGAAAAACTATAGTCGCAAAAAGGACTAACTTCAGGTCAGGTACCATAAAACAGCCACCCACAATAATTAATATCGACTTCCAAAACACAATCGGCATAGCGCATAACCTAGTGTGCACAGGTATATGGGCAGTCAAACAGAAATGTAACAGATAGAAAAACGTGGACCAGGAAGGAATAGGCCTCACGAGTTGTGGTATCCGTACAAACTTAATTACCTAAGTAGACAGTTCATCCATCTCAGGATCGTGAATCATGACTATATTCGTCTCTTATCCACATTGATACTTACGAGATAATTGCAGGTCAACGGGAAGCACCGTATAGGTTTTGATGGATGCGAGTATCAATTTGTATGACATATGAGCATAAATGGCGATACCTTTTGATTGCATTCACTTGGAAGCTTAACTCTTTCACATGGTTAAGGGACCGCAGACCTTGGTATGTGGCACACATTTCCTGAGAAAAAGTGTATTTAACAGTCGGACAGACAGACAGACGGACAACAGCAGTACCAGTTTAATAATTAGAACTTATACAGTAGTGGACCTAGTCGCGCTGTAACACATCTTGTAACGCTCCCAGCCTGTACTCTTCCCGCTACGATACACTCCAAGATGTTGCGATTCTTCGTCTGCATTCCTCTCGTTGTCAGGGTCGTTATCTTTCAGCCGCTGACTAGGTCCAGTTTCAGTGCAAGCGTTTAGATTTCATTCCTGCATCACAACAATAACCAACATCTATTGAACCCTAAGTGCTGGAGGGCAAGCGCTGGTCTCGCTCTATAAATTACGATTCCTTAATGCTTACGAATGTGTACGCCCTCTGCTATCGCTTTACTGCACTGAGGTGACAAAAGTCATGGGGTAGCGATATGCACATGGGCAGATGGAGGTGTTAACGAGTACACGAGGTATGAAAGTGTAGCCATTCATGGGCTTCATGTTCCAGGGCCACAGTTGGTGGCGATTTGTTTGAAGAACATTCTGAACGATTCAGCCAAATAATTTGACCTCCCAGATCCCCTGTCACGAATCCCATCGAATATACACTCCTGGAAATGGAAAACAGAACACATTGACACCGGTGTGTCAGACCCACCATACTTGCTCCGGACACTGCGAGAGGGGTGTACAATCAATGATCACACGCACGGCACAGCGGACACACCAGGAACCGCGGTGTTGGCCGTCGAATGGCGCTAGCTGCGCAGCATTTGTGCACCGCCGCCGTCAGTGTCAGCCAGTTTGCCGTGGCATACGGAGCTCCATCGCAGTCTTTAACACTGGTAGCATGCCGCGACAGCGTGGACGTGAATCGTATGTGCAGTTGACGGACTTTGAGCGAGGGCGTATAGTGAGCATGCGGGAGGCCGGGTGGACGTACCGCCGAATTGCCCAACACGTGGGGCGTGAGGTCTCCACAGTACATCGATGTTGTCGCCAGTGGTCGGCGGAAGGTGCACGTGCCCGTCGACCTGGGACCGGACCGCAGCGACGCACGGATGCACGCCAAGACCGTAGGATCCTACGCAGTGCCGTAGGGGACCGCACCGCCACTTCCCAGCAAATTAGGGACACTGTTGCTCCTGGGGTATCGGCGAGGACCATTCGCAACCGTCTCCACGAAGCTGGGCTACGGTCCCGCACACCGTTAGGCCGTCTTCCGCTCACGCCCCAACATCGTGCAGCCCGCGTCCAGTGGTGCCGGCCGCGGTGGTCTAGCGGTTCTGGCGCTGCCGTCCGGAACCGCGGGACTGCCACGGTCGCAAGTTCGAATCCTGCCTCGGGCATGTGTGTGTGTGATGTCCTTAGGTTAGTTAGGTATAAGTAGTTCTAAGTACTAGGGGACTTATGACCATAGTGCTCAGAGCCAGCCCGCGTCCAGTGGTGTCGCGACAGGCGTGAATGGAGGGACGAATGGAGACGTGTCATCTTCAGTGATGAGAGTCGCTTCTGCCTTGGTGCCAATGATGGTCGTATGCGTGTTTGGCGCCGTGCAGGTGAGCGCCACAATCAGGACTGCATACGACCGAGGCACACAATGCCAACACCCGGCATCATGGTGTGGGGAGCGATCTCCTACACTGGCCGTACACCACTGGTGATCGTCGAGGGGACACTGAATAGTGCACGGTACATCCAAACCGTCATCGAACCCATCGTTCTACCATTCCTAGACCGGCAAGGGAACTTGCTGTTCCAACAGGACAATGCACGTCCGCATGTATCCCGTGCCACCCAACGTGCTCTAGAAGGTGTAAGTCAGCTACCCTGGCCAGCAAGATCTCCGGATCTGTCCCCCATTGAGCATGTTTGGGACTGGATGAAGCGTCGTCTCACGCGGTCTGCACGTCCAGCACGAACGCTGGTCCAACTGAGGCGCCAGGTGGAAATGGCATGGCAAGCCGTTCCACAGGACTACATCCAGCATCTCTACGATCGTCTCCATGGGAGAATAGCAGCCTGCATTGCTGCGAAAGGTGGATATACACTGTACTAGTGCCGACATTGTGCATGCTCCGTTGCCTGTGTCTATGTGCCTGTGGTTCTGTCAGTGTGATCATGTGATGTATCTGACCCCAGGAATGTGTCAATAAAGTTTCCCCTTCCTGGGACAATGAATTCACGGTGTTCTTATTTCAATTTCCAGGAGTGTATATGGAACATAATCGAAAGGTCAGTTCGTGCAGAAAGTGCTGCACTGGCAACAGCTTTGCAATTATAGACGGCTATGGAGGCAGCATGGCTCAAAATTTCTGCAGGGCTCTTCCAACGACTTGCTGAGTCGATACCATGGCGAGTTACTGCACTACACCGAGCAAAATCCTAACGTAATATGGATACTCGTAAAATTTCAGGATCAGGAACAGGGACTCAATAAGCGTTACATGAGTTAGGGCAATGATCGTCCCCTACAATACATATATTGTATCCCTGTGAAAAAAGTTACTAATTTATACACTGATACAGTTCTCATCAGTTTTCTCATTGCCTGGGGAAAGCCATAAAAACACTTTCCTCCAATTTTACTAAGCATTACAGTTTTGACCACCCGTTCCCTGTGCATGAGTTAAATGACAAAATTTTTTCTTACATTTCAGTCATAAAACAAAGGTATGTAACAATAATATTCAATGTTAGCAATACGTGTGTGTGATAATACGTCAGTATTCACATAAGTGGCACGGAAGTGTTAGTGTTGTAACATAAGTGATATGAAGTATTGGTCTTTTCTTTTAATGAAATGTCGTAAATTTCTTTTCTCCCCAGTTCAATTAAGTACCCCATTATCATGTTACGTCCTCATTAGTTATCCGATGAACCCATCTTGTTTTCATCATTATTCCGTAGCAGCACAATTCAAAAGCTTTTAGTCTCTTCTTGTCAGTACTGTTCGTCGTTTATATTTTCCAATTATACTATTTATAACAGTTCATTATCAAGGAAGCATTGGTTTGTGGGAGAAGACTGAGAGGTAGAAGGAGATACAAGATGATAAGCGACATAAAGGGCAGAGGAAATTATGCAGACCTGATAAAGGGGGAAGAAGACCGGACAGCCTGGAGAACTGCCATGTGAAAACCTGCCTTTTGGCAGAACACTGATGATGATGATGATGATCAAGAAATCCTACAGTATGAACTGAGTGTATGCGAGATGGGCGGAAAAATGTTAGGGTGGATAGATAGTCATAAAAAAAAGCAATGACTATACAGCTTCATACAGGTTACGTGCTCACTGTCGTGTTTAACAGTCATTTCTAGTATTTAATGCGGAATTTAATTTCTTTTGTGTCAAACTGATGAGGATAACAAATATGGAGATCGAAATGTATTAGGGTCGGTTAAACAAGGTTGTACTGTATTAACATCTAAATCTAATTTATTCACTGTACACATATGTCCTTAGTGAGATAACGAAGGAATGTAACGAGCAGAAAGATGCTAGTCTGGAAAAGCAAACAATGAACGTTGCATCTTTGTTCAAAATTAGAAACCTATTTATATGAACCAAGAGAGAAGCGACAAGAGTAAAACAAGTAGCGAAACTGACTCGCAAGCTATTGAAAATGCGTGTACTATGAATAGTTTTATCGAGGACACAGGTTCTCAATATTTTATTCACGCATCATTTCTATTACTTTCAAAGTAAATAGAGTTTTAAAGGCTTCTAGAGACTGGGTTGTTAACGTTGTTTTTCCACAGAAACTCACGTATTACAACATAGATCGTAGTCAAGTAAGTTGCAGTAAAAGCTGTTTGTTACGGCTAGCTTATGTCCAATTAGAGTGGTGGCCACTTTAACTAATTAATTCCGAAACATGCGTGTTCTGTGATTCGTATATATTAATAAAGCTACTTCATGTTTGTGATTGAGACTTTGTTTACATTACTGTTAAGCTGTAATGAGTACTATATGCTTCCGTAATAACTGACCGCTTCATCTCGAATCCGATGCCATTTTTCAATACAGCAGACTGCACAGAATTATATTCAATCACAGCTTTTGGCGTATTGCTCAAATTACTTTTACTGTTTAGCAGAGTGTACGATGCAGTGAATGTTTTTGACAAGTTATAATTGGGTGTTGGATTAGGAATAAAACCTACAAAATTTGAAACTTTGAGTCAGTCCATGAGACATAAAGGTATAGTGGAATCCACAAAAAGTGGAGATCTGTGTTCTACTTCCACCCTCGCAAGTAAATCCGACTTGTCACAACTGCTTACGAGCATCATTACCTATGGGGCTACTAGCAAGAGTTCGTAATAATACAACCTAGCCTGATATATACGTTACATGCGGATACGACATGCTCTTACTAACATTCATTTGTCGGTGAAATTGAAGAGAAACTGTTTTAAGGAATGAACATTAATGTTTTCAGAATGAAATTTTCACTCTGCAGCGGAGTGTGCGCTAATATGAAACTTCCTGACAGATTAAAACTGTGTGGCGGGCTGAGACTCGAACTCGGGACCTTTGCTATTCGCGGGCAAGAGCTCTGCCATCAGAGCTACGCAGGCACGGCTGATGACCGGTCCTCACAGCTCCTGCTAGGTTCGCAGGAGAGCTTCTGTGAAGTTTGGGAGGTAAGAGACGAGGTACTGGCGGAATTAGGGCCCTGAGGAGAACTCGTGAGTCGTGTTTGGGTGGCTCAGATGTTAGAGTACTTTCCCGCGAGAGGCTAATGACCCGAGTTAGAGTCCCGATCTCGCACATACGTTTAGTCTGGCAGGAAGTTTCAACATTAATGTTAATCAACTTCTACAAATACAGGAAGGAAATGATTTCAGAATGCCCTGATTATCATGGATGATTGTCAAGAGATCCTCAAGTTTACTAGTTTATTTGACTGTCGAACAGTGTGTGATCATACAGTAATATATTTTTACAAGGAATATGTTCCTTTTTGACGGAACACTAGTTAAGGCTCATGGGCATGCAAGTCGTCGTTTTGTTTCATATGTGTCATGTTGTGGATTTTCATGATAGAGTTCTTAATTTCTGTATACTGCTGAGAGGACTGAAGGACTAATTATCGTTAATAACCAGTGTCGCCGTGAATGGCAGCGGAAATACGGCACGCAAGAACAATACTGCTCAGCTCAGCTTTACAAATGTACGTCCGAGCAAGAATGTCGCAGGACAGGATGCCCTCAAACGAAGAGCCAAGACAGATTCGCTGGTAGCCCCATTGGCTACCAATAAGAGCCAGGAGGACTGGTCTGTTGCGGACGGAACTGCGTTTGTCTGATTCTCAAATCCATGTGTGTTCAGGAACAATACCTTTATTCAACTAATATCGGTTTATTTGTACATTTAGGGGACAGTTAGTATCAAGGAAATAGTGGTTTCATCTACACATATTTATAACGTACGTTCAAAGAATGGCTTTGAGAGTAAAGTAAGGAAAAAAAGAAAACACTATTTAAAACTGTAAATAAACTCGCAATTGGGATACTGACACAAAAGTGGTTTCACGCAACAAATAATATGGCCCATTTGTGAATTCACTACACTAAAATGCGAAAATTTTTAAATGAATACAAAACAGCCTCAATGTTAGATTAATTTTCTCCATGTTTTAACATACTACTAGTAAGTATTTTCTACTGTAGAACAGCGTTTTCCCCAAAAGTATGAAACATTTATACATACAGGAAGACTGAGATATGGAGACCACAGTGGGCTGATGTTAAGTCCCATGAGAAAAAATAATATTTTTCTCATATTTGGAAACGAAATTGTATTGTTGCAGTCATGCACCAGTGCACTGGATAACTAAGCTGTTGTTATTTGAGTGACAATGATAAGAAAATGTTAATTTTGTGTGCACTTTCTCCCATTTAAAAAATAATTTTCAAAATGGTGTTCCAATATTCAGTTGGGGTCTAAATTGTTAGTATGCTCCTGCGACCTCTTTTCGTGACAAAACTGAATTTGCGAAGATACGTATGTCCATTAAGACACATTATTTTAGAAGCATTACTTCTCAAGGATCATTACTGAGTGGAGTATTGTTCACAACATTCTGTAAGTTGCATACGATCTTCTCATCGGGAGCTAGGTACGCTGTAACAGTAGATTCATAGCTGTATGCAAGCTGTTGTTATACTTTAACTGATACAAACGGATAAGAGCATCTCAGGCATGCGGATGCAGTATGTGATACAAATTTTCCACAGTGAAATGCACCGGTATGCAAAACTTAAAGAAGAAAGTAATTTTTACATGTAAATAGCTCGATGAAACTTGGGTCATACATAGAGGAACATCTGCTAAATAGCATAGAAGGAACTGAAAAGAATACGTTATGAGACGAAAAGAAATGACAATCTTCTTTAAAGACAATACATACGATGAAGTATGATGATACCCTGGGTATTATAAAAGGCGGAACACGGTACTTAAGGGGGTGGATACAATTACCACACAGTAAAATTAGGGTACATTATTTATTTTCTGTTCATAAAAAAATATAAGACACAATTCCATAAAATTTTGTTGTGTTAAGAACTATGCGTATAGGTAAGGAGAAAAACATACACCTGGACAAAAAAATCTTTTGCAGATGTCTTAATTAACATTGAAATTTAATCTTGTAAAAGGGTCGACGCTCAGTGTTTCCTTGATATCTTAACAAGTAATAAACATTTCCCATTTATTCAGACTGAATATTATAGCTATAATACAAAGATAGAAAATTCACTAGGATCATGAAGAAACACTTTGTGGGAATTCTTTTACAAAAAATTGAATTCCTTAACCACTTTTTGTGCTGTTTTAAGACCGATTAAACATTTTTTTCAGTCAAACCCTTGTGTATGTTGTAGACCATCATAATTAAAGCATATTCTCAAAATTGTAAGGTGATTCACGCTTTAGACAAAAAGTTACCACGAAAACCACTTTGTAAACACGTGAACAGAAGAAATCAGCTTCTAGTTTTAAAAATTACGTTACTGTACCTTAGGATGACTTCTGTCAACTAAAAATGTCCGTGTGATTATTCCCTCCTTGCTTCGTTTTGTAATTTCATCCATTTTCCTGCTTTCCTTGCCTCCTTGGTGGATCACTATGCCGTTTTTTTTTGGGAAGAGTTCTTTTCTCTGCAAATGTCCTTCGTCATAATATTTTATCGTATTTTATCCCAAGGTATTTTAAGTTTCTCATAACTTTTCATCTACCATCCATTCCGTAATAAAAAGTAATCACAGCATCACAAGTCCTTATTTGCACTATTCTTCTACCAAAACGCCAGTCTTTGGATATATGTTCGAAATCACGGAATTTAATGGTTCATATGCATTTTGAGCGAATCCAACCACATACATTTTTTTTTCTTTAAATGTTAAAACTCTATTAAAAATCACATATGCACCATTTTCTGTAGATTCAGTAGGACTGAGAAAAGTTTTCACTTCTTTCATCGAAGAACTTGGTGTGTGGTTATGATTATTAGCATTCGATTTAAATTACTGATGAAAACAGGGAAAGCAGCCGGACTCGACGAAATCCTCCCAGAATTTCTGAGGGAGCTGGGACCCATTGGGAGGAAATGGATGGCCAAGCTCTTCACGGAATGCATTAAATCAGGTGCACTCCCGAACTTATGGAAAGAAGCTAAGGTAATAGCGGTACTGAAACCAGGGAAGGATGGAGATAATCCAAAGAACTATAGAGCGATCTCACTGCTTTGTGCCTCTTACAAACTATTTGAGAGAATATTACTGGCCAGACTAGCACCATACATTGAGGCGAACCTCCCGGACTATTAAGCAGGGTTTCGTGTGGGAAGGAACTGCTGTGAACAAGTTTTGTCCCTTACAACATATATAGAGAAAGGCTATCAGAACAAGCTGAAAACGGGCCTGGTATTAATAGATCTTACATCAGCCTATGACACTGTCTGGACTGAAGGACTACTGCTCAAGCTTACTCGAATTATCAAATGCAATCAGACGTACACATTACTAAAAAATATGCTGACAGGCAGGAAGATCAAGATCTATCTCCATGGAAAGAGCAGCAAAAGCATGGTCATAAACAATGTCCTGCCGCAGGGGTCAGCCCTGGCGCCGACCCTTTTTAATTTATACATATCTGATATGCCGAGCACCAGGTCGCGTAAATTTGCGTATGCGGATGATCTGGCCATCGCATACCAAAGCAAAAATTTCGAAGATCTTGAAAAAACATGGAATGCGGACCTTGAAGCGCTGAACACCTACTACCATAAGTGGCATTTGCATTCCAACCCCAATAAAACGACCAGTACCATAATGCACCTTAATAACAGAGCTTCAAGCGGGAAACTACAGCTTTCCCTGAATGACCCGCATATCAGACATGAAGATAAGCCCAAATATCTGGGAGTAAAATTAGACCGTACACTAACGTTTAGCTCCCATCTGGAAGACACCAAACAGAAATTAAAATCTCGAAATGCCATTATGTCTCAACTGGCCGGAACATCATGGGGGTGCGGAGCTAATACACTAAGGACGTCAGCATTAGCCCTCGTGTACAGCGTGGCAGAATATTGTGGTGGGATTAGAGGGACCAGACTGCAACGGTCATCGGTCCGGCTGAATATTGTTCACCAGTCTGGGTGAAAAGTGCGCATGTAAATAAAGTAGACACCCAATTGAAAGAGACGATGAGAATTATCTCAGGCACACTTAGGGCTACACCATGTGACTGGCTCCCAGTCCTTGCCAACATAGAACCCCCTGATATAAGGCGCTCCATGGCGACCTCAAGAATATATAGGAAGATCGCACACAATCGAGAACTCCCTATACACCAAGTCTTATCACCCATCAACAGGCTAAAATCTAGGTCCCCCTTTTGGAAGATTGGCAGGGAATTACAGGACTTCGACCCAAAGCTAGCCTGGGGGAATCATGGCGCAAAGGGACACACAAGAACCAAAATCTTATCGATGACCCCAGCAAGAAGATAAATGGTTTTAATCTCCCTCGGAAGCTCTGGGTTGCCTTAAATCGCCTTAGAACAAGCGTGGGAAGATGCAAACATCTAATGAATAAGTGGGGACTTGCGGAGAGTCCCGTGTGTGAATGTGGTGAAATCCAGACAATGGACCACCTACTGGCGTGTGAAGTGGTAGGATATAGTGGTGAACTCAAGGACGTACATTACTTGCCTGACCTAGCCATAGATTGGTTCGAAAGAGAATATAGGTGTTTCATATTGAGACTTCTAACACTCAAAAAGGCCATTTTGTGACGTCCATACCTACCATAGCTTCGGGATGCCACAGCGGCATGAGGATTTATATAAAGTTGGTTACTATGGATGAAAAACTTCTCGTAAGCCCCACTTTACGCTAAAAATTTTATTGTAAGTTCAGTACAAAAAAAATGATGCCTAAGGAATATTTTTACTTGTATTCTACTGGATGATCACGTTAAAATAGAGGACTATGCTCTTTTTCCTTATTGTAATACGTGTTATTACCATTTGGGTTTGAGCCGTGCACGGATCGTGTTAATGCCATTTATTGTTGTCATTTTCTTTTAAGGTACTGCCACCTCGTTTTCTTATTCCATTTACTGGCGTCACTAACTTCTGCCTTACTCGCCCGTGAGTGGCAGCAGCAGCGCTTATCGATAAGTGCACTGTCGTACCATCTCTGGAGCGACCGATAGTATTTCCGGGTCGTCGTGTGTCTGGAGTTCAGTCGGGACACAGCAGCAGTGAAGTCGGGGAAGGAGCCCCAGTGAGGTCCGCACAGCCAGTACCACCAGGGACAACCGTTAGCTGGTCGTTCGGTTGGTCTTCTAATCGTCGACTCGTATTTGGGTCTGTTTCTTCCCGTGCAGAGATATCGGTTGTGTTCCGTCTGCAGGGTTGGGTCCCAGCCAGTGTCTCCGGGACGTCGTCCGTCCGAAGAAAGTCAGTTCAGTTGGAAAGGGCAGTCGGGCACCGAGTTGGCTGTGAGTAGCAGGCGGGTCTGCAAGCAGACGGAAGGCCGTTTGGTCGTTCGGTCGCCTGGTCGTCGGATGGCGACATGTGGACTGCTGAGCACTGACTCCAGTATCAGTCGGGGAAGAGTTCGCAGTTGGCAGCCGGCAACAGTCGGGTCCGTATGGTGTTGGTATTCGCCGGGACCGCCCTGGGTCATTTGTTCGGCCGGTCGTCTCAATCGACGACGTCTTGGATCCTCAGGACGAACATAATTTTCCGAGTTGGGCATTTTCCTAGTTGGGATGTGGTTGGGCCTTGTTGGTTCGTAGGAACTGAGCAGCGACGGAGTCTCCACAGCGCGGAGCCAGGCTGGGGCTTTTGGCGGTGGGCACGCGCTGTTGCATTTGTAGGCGCTAGCTGTGTGAGCGACTTTTCAACTTCTTCCGAAGCAGGATCCTCAAGTTGAGTAATTAGTTACCTGTTGTTAAAACTCGACTGTTACGATTTGTTCGTTATTTGGGGATTGTTGTGTTCTCAGCCCATGACGCGTCTGATAACAAGTCGTGCCTAGAATCTGCAGCCTCCGGTAGTGACTTGACGGTTGTGACTTGTGTTTTCGGATTCTTTTAAACTCGTCTTGACTTCTGTTTGATGCGTTGATCTTGGTGAGGCACAGTTTGAAGTTATTGGTATCTCGGTTACTCTTCATCGGCCGATACTTTCCATTATATGTGCACTTGGCTCTGACCGTTGGAAATCGGTCAGATTGTCGGTCGGTCGCGAACCGTCCCTTGGTTGTGTTGCCTTCCGATTAAGAACTTGTCGGCCTGGCTGCCTGTCTCACCTAAGTGTGCGTTAGTCTTACTTGCCAGGCCGACCCTTGGAACCTTCTGAGCGCCGCTCCTCCTGTTTTACAAAGTGATTTCCTTTTTTACTTTTAAGTACTGTGTATTGCCTTCAGCCGAGTTTTAGCTTATTTAAATTGCAAGGCTGTTCTTTTAGGTCTTAAGCCGTAAAATTGTTTTCTGCATGGTGTGTGTGGCCTTCAGCCGAGTTTCAATCTCTCTTAACTAAAACTTCAAAATCTTGGTCTTTCCCTTAAGTCATAACATTGTTATTCTTTAGTATGAGGCCTTCGGCCGAGTTTTCAGCCTATTTAGAAATAACATTGATAATTGTTGTTTTGTCCCTAAGCCGTAACACGTTTCTTGCTCAGTCTGTGGCCTTCAGCCGAGTTCTATGGAGAGGTTTAAGCTAAGGCTTTAGCTTATTTTTATTGAAGAGAAATTTTTTTTTAAAAGAAGTGAAACTTCCAGAACAACTCCCGTACCTCAATTCCTTGCTTAGGCCTTGGGCCTTGGATTTTCATATGTGGCCTTCAGCCGATTTAAATTAAATCAACGGAGCTCTTTCGTTAAAACCCGGAGAGTTCTTAGTTCTTGCTTATGTTATTGTGTGTTTTAACAAATAAAGCTTATATGTTGAGTGCAACTGATAGCAACTTATTTTGGCCCCTTTCCACAAATCAAACCTCACCCGCTCTGTCCTGCTAGTCCAGGGATTTCAGGAGTGTCACATACACTTGTTGGAAGACAAATACTGTTCAGTATACACGTATACGAAGGAGAGTCGTACAGTCTTGACAGTCACCTCGAAAAAATAAAGTTACGTTACAAACTGTTTATTTGCTTGGCGGTAAACGTCTGAAGTCTCGGAAGAACACTGAAATTCCCGCATCACTGTACCGTAACAGGCCAGCCATAGACTTGCTTCAAATTATACACGATTGTTTCAAATTATACACGATATAATTTAGGACCCTTTGAATCCATTTTGAGGAACTTTGGTTTCTACAGCGTCTACATGTATCGTCTTATGATCCATCTTAAGAATGGTATTAACATAAACGAGCGTAAGTAAGATGTTAGTAAAGAAATAACGATAAAAACAGATTTCTGTTAACAATGTAGGCAGTATTTATCAGTGTGACAGAGTAAAGTAACTAAAAAAGCAATATAATGCAATAATATGTTGTAGTGCATAGTTATCAGAGACAGCTCTTAAGTATGTTACAGTAGATAAACATTACATATGAACCAAGAAAACATAAAAATTTTGTAATGAAAGATATTACTATAAAGATGCTTACACGTTTTCAAAGATAGAAGATTTATAGAATATATAAACTGTTACATATAAGGACTAAAGGATTGACTGCGTTGTACAAATAGAGAGATTGCTTGTTGTATTTAAAAATAACTCTAATCTCTGTAGTTAACAGAAATGCATGTATTCTACACGTAACTGTAGATATCCGTGAAGTTGTTATCAACGATTAACTGCTAATTCGGTTTGATACCATCGTACTGCTACTCTGAAATTTTGGTCTTTACTTCTGATGGACCATATTCCACGTAACGTTATTTAATATTAGTTTCACTTTGTCAGTGCTGTGTGAACGTTAAAATTGCCAACTCGTGCTGCCATGGTATGAAATCTAGGGACGGGTAAAGTTAAAAAGGCGGGATGAAGATTTCCACGCTGTTTTATTCTCTGAATATATTCACATATCTGCATAATTACTGCAACGTGCATTTAGTTGAACCCTCATTCTTTATTCGAGGTTTGGTTTTGATCTACAATTTTTACCATCCAACACTTCACTCCATCACTAAACTGAAGATTTCTTGATGCGTCGGAAAATGTCATATCTACCCATTCCTTCCTGTAGTCAGGTTGTGTCGTCTGCTTCTTTTCTTCCCAATTCGATTCAGTACATTCTCATTAGTTTTCCCATCTACTTACCTAATCTTATGTAGCACCGCATTCCAACAGCTTCTATTTTCTTCTTCTCTTAACTGATTATCATTCCCTATCACTTTAGTGCAAGTTACACTCCATGCAAATACCTTCACAAAAGAATTTCTAATTTTTTAAATTTATATTCTGTGTTAACAAATTCTTCTTCCCGGAAATTCGTTCCTTGCTATCACAAGTCTGTACTTTACATCCTACCCATTTCGGTCAGCGTCATTTATTTTGCCGTCTAAGAAACACAACTTATCCACTACTTTTACCCTTTCATTTCCTAATGTAATTCGATTGTCGTCGCCCGATTTAATTCGACTACATTCTATTGGTCTCGCTTTGTTGCTGCCGATGTTTATCTTACTGCCTCATTTTAAGATGCTATACCGTTCAGCTGCTCTTCCAAGCACTGAAAATCTTTCCTTACAGAATTTCAATGTCATTATCAAACATCAAAGTTTTTGTTTATAAGTCTCATATGTCTCATATATTGCATACAATGTGGAATGGAATTTCATCGGTGGAACAGCATTTTATCGCAGGCTCTCCTAGAGACCACAGTAACTGAGAGGGAATTTCATCTACTCCACTGATTCTTATTCGGCTCAGGTCTTTTACTGCTATGTCCAAATCTTCTTACGGCGTCGTATTTTCCCTCTAGCTTCATTTAATTTCTCTTCCCTTTGCGTAACACTTTTTCTGTACTCCCCTTCTACTATTCATTCCACCTTTGAGCTTTCCCTTCTGTACTTAGTACTGGCTTGCCACTTTAATGAGCTGCTTCTCTTCTCTTCCACGGTCTCTTTTCTTTTGCTATAGGCGGCCTCTACGTTTCATCCATGCTTCTGCAGCTGTGCAGTTATCTCTAGCCAAACATTATTTGCCATTTTGCACTCCCTGTCAGTTAAATTCCTTAGACCCCTGTGCTCCCTTTTACCAGCTTCATTTGTTGCATTTTTGTTTTCTCCTGCTGTCAGTTACATTCAGTACCCTCTGTGTGATCCAAGGCTTCTGCTGGGCCTAAACTTCTGCGTGTCTGATACCCTTCTGCCTTCATTATTTCATCTCTCAACCTACCCATTCGCCTTCTATGGATAATAAGCATAGGCTGCCAATGCTTCCTCTTGTAATAGCTGTAATGGGGTAGATATATTCGCTTGTTTCACTCTCTGAAAATATTAATTTAATTCGAAAGATGGGATACAAAGATGTATTTGTTATTGGGTGACTGAAAATGGGAGTCAAAAGGAGAAATTCCTTTTATTAATCTGCTCCTTAAACTATAATTGATATTACTGGGTGGGAAAGAACATTGGAGCCCTCACCCAACATCGCATAGTGGGGTAGAAGTACCAGAAAATCTGAGAGATATATTAGAGAATCTGTAAAGAATAGGTACAGTAAACGACGATCTCCATAACCAAAAGCTATTTTCGAATTAAAGAAATTATCGTTCCACTGTGATAAAATATTTCGTTGCTATGTTCCGTATTGACCTGACGACTTTTTGTTGCTTATTTAGAGTCTCAGTA
This sequence comes from Schistocerca serialis cubense, assembly GCF_023864345.2. Lineage (NCBI taxonomy): Eukaryota > Metazoa > Arthropoda > Insecta > Orthoptera > Acrididae > Schistocerca > Schistocerca serialis. The sequence continues at coordinate 460,040,997 of NC_064642.1, forward strand.
GTGAGGTCCTTTTAGTGAGGACTCTCAAAGGCTGTGGATTACCCAAGCAGAACTATGTAGACAGACTTAACAATCCACAGCCCCAGCGTTGAAACAAATTTGCTTTCCCTCCTCTGACCCTCTATATCTCAATGCCTCCCTCCCACTTCCCGAGACATACACACACACACACACACACACACACACACACACACACATTACCTCTATCCTCGTCCATATGTATTATAATTTATTTAGTTATTTGCATGTCCTCTGATATTTTCTGGAAGAACAGTTAACTTACCTAACTCACAAAACTCAATTGCTCTACCCAAAAACCAACAGTTTGTTCCCCATGTCAGCCTGACATTACATACATCGGTTGGTATTAATAAGAATCTATCTATCTGAATATTTGTAATTCCGTACCAATGTATTACTTCAACATTTTCTTAGTTACAGCATATAACAGATGTAAACCTAACAAACCCACACCTCTGACATAACAAAAACGCTGCTCGCCTTTTGTCACTCACTTCATCCTGTAACTCCGGATCCCATCCTAGTTGTCTTAGGTATAATTTTGCCACTGTTGTCAACATAGTTATCACGCTTAATGGTTTCAACATGTCACATGATTACATAAATGAGTACAAAGTATATACCATAACACTGACAGAAAATAATTCATGTATGACTTGACGTATTTAATCTAATGCATCTATTCATCTTCTCAACCAAAGATATGCACAATGCTTTAAGACTTACTCTATTGCTCCGCAATAATGGTTTTGTTTTGCTATATGTTCCTCATGCTCTGAAACACTGTAGCTGTTTTGCTATTTTTTCCTTGAATCTATCGGTTTGTAGACACCATCTTCATCTACAAAATGTTACAGTTTATATATGACGTATTGTGATAGGAAAAGGAGGTTCTGACCACTGGAGGTACTATTTTAGTTGTTTTATTTGCAAATTTACATTTAAATTCACTTTTTAGTTATACACCTCCATAAAGTCATGTTTTGAAATAGCGTTCTGTTTCTCCATCAGACAGGCCACAAGTTACCCTAAGGCCATAATGAACACACACACGTCATATTCTCATATTAACCCTCGCAGTACCAAGGTGGCGTGGTGAGGGGGTGGGGGAGGTGCGACGGGTACTTTATGCCAACCTTTTGAAAATAGTGTAATCTAGTCAGTTATTTTATATTTTAACATTTTTACAAAGATATTGACTGTTTTTTATGAATTCTTCTAAGGTATTCAATAACTTTTTTTAATCTACAACTGAAGCTAATCCAAAAATTTAAGTCTTACGAGTAGATGTCACTTCCTCAGTAAATGTAAATGTCGTGTGACTAGGGCCACCCTCGGTGAATGACATAATTAATATTTTCATGTCCAGGACATCTCATACACATCAGTATCTCTTTAAATTGCATATTGTGAGTAAAAGTCAACAACAATTAACGAATTTGCATTTTTTAAAATTTTTTGGTGGGCATAAAGTACCCTTCCCTCATTCCCACTGGTAGTTACTGAAAGTGTGTTGGTATCGTTAAGAGTGCGCTAAAGATATTTTCACGTTCTGGACCCTTCTTATACATCTTTATGTCTTTAGGAAGTATGTTGTTGATATACGTCAATAATAAATAACCAATTTTTTTCAGTTTTTTAGTGTGTGTGTAAAGTACCCCTTCCCAGCCCCCATCGTAATGCGCGTTATGGAAATTACATTGGTATTGCTAAGGTTAATACAAAAACCCATCTTATGATGGAGATTTAAATCTTTGAAACGCGTTTCGGAAATAAATTAAACAGTGACTGGTGACAGTAAAACCTGTTATTTCATTCGATAGACAGACGTATTTTATTGCGAACATTACCGCTTAGGGTCAAGGATACCTAATGCATTGCGATAGACTTAGTAAGTGTAGTGAGACCTACAGTCGGATCAAGGCGTCCACATTATGCTGAAACAGTACACAGTGATCAGCGTCGTCAGAATCACCTACAGGATCTGTCAACGACTGTTGATGCCCCAACTTCCCACTTCATGGAGTGAATGTAAGTGTCTGGTGCCGAAGACCCTTGCGACTTCTTCGTACTTTAGATTTTATTGGCTTATATTGCGCCACTGCCTGATCGCTTTCCTTACTCTTTGATTCAGAACTCGATTTTGAATCGCTCAACGAATAGCTCAAATCATAGTCTGAACTTTTCCTTTCATAACTATTCCCAGAACTCCATTTTGAATTACTCGACGAATAGCTCAAATCACAGCCTGAACTTTTTCTTTCATAGCTTTTCTCATAACTCGAGTTTGAATTGACCGAAGAATAGCTCAAATCGTAGTCTAAACTTTCTCTTTCATAGCTATTCTCCGACAAGTCATTTGACTTAGAGTCTGATCTCGAACTTGAACTAGATCTACTGCCGTTATCCTTTTCTTCAGTTCTAGAATTAGATGACTTGCTTTTCGGACTCTTTTCTCTGTCATCTGAGTATCGGTGGGTTTGCAGCCATTCTTGGTTCACTGGGGATAATGTACTGTACACAGAATTTTTCGGTTCCGATACGTTGAACGAAGCCGTAAGTTGTACAGTGCCGTCTGTCTTCCCTAGACCTTTTTCCACATATCTGTTACCCAGATTTTTCTTCCAGTCTTCATTTGAACTTGTTGGCGGTTTGTACGAAGGGGCTTCAGGTGTCACTAAGTCAAGTGGGACTCCATAGCTGCTTGCGGATAACACCGCTACTGTCAGCGCTGAAACAGAAAAATAAAGGGAATATCGCTACAACGTTGTTCTATGTCAATGGAACAAAAATAAAAGTTAGCTTGTTATTTGTTTTTTGTTCGTGTACTGGCAGTCATAAAACACTTCCAAGTTTTCACTTTTTACTGCCACGAATTAATGCTGTTGATATTGAGGGAACTAGACTAGGAAACGAGACAGTGAAAGTAGTAGGTACAGTTTTGTTATTTGGGAAGCAAAATAACTGATGGTGGCCGAAGGAGAGAGGATACAAAATTTAGAATGGAAATGGCAAGAAAAACATTTCTGATGAAGGAATATTTGTTAACATCGAATATAAATGTAAGTGTTAGAAAGTCTTCTGAAAGTATTTGATGGATTGTAGCCATGTATGGAAGTGAAATATGGACAATAAATAGTTTAGACAAGAAGGGAATGGAAGCTTTTGAAATACGGTGCTGCAGAAGTATTCTGAAGTTTAGATGGATAGATCACGTCAATAACGAGGAGATACTGAACAGAACTACGGAGAAGAAAAGTGTACGGTGCAACCCGCCCAGAAGCAGGGGTCGGTTGGTAGGACACATTCTGAGACATCAAGGGATCACCAATTTAGTTCTGCGAATAAGTGGGAGGGATAAAAATCGTAGAGGGAGATCAAGAGCCGAATACAGGAAGCAGACTCAAAAGGATGTAGGTTGCAGTAGTTATTTGGAGATGAAAAAATCTGCACAGGATAGAGTAATGTGGAGAGCTGTATCAAACCTGGCTTCGGGCTGAAGACCACAGCAACAACAGAATTCAATAGAGAGTCTGTTGATGTACAGTTAACGTTGGTTTTGTCTAGAGCTCATTCAAAATACATTAGTCAACAACATGAAGCTCGAAATTCTTATATACGTCTCATTCTCGAGATTTTTGAAGACTTTCTGTTTGTGTTACATACAGAACATTCGTTCGATATTTGAAAGATTTACACGTTTGTGTTTAATACGTTGGGTCCGTTTGAAACTTTCTGACTGAGTCTCTGTCTGCTACGAAGTAACATTAGAGAAATAAAGTGGTTTATGGCAGTGTGCTTGTTTACTTCTTAAACTGAAATAACTACTTACTAAGAAGATTCAGCAAAACTGTAGCACTTATAGGTAATGACTAGAGGCAGGACAAAAATTAGTTACGATTTATGTTAGTGAAGTATTTATTATCCTTTATCAACACTGACAGAAATTTTTCGGAGCCATGTATTGACGCTGGAGTGAAATATGAAGTGGTGAAAGGTCTCTGTTGGATTCCTTTCATGTTAATTTCTTAAATCTGTTGTCATTTACTGCATAAATTCCTCTTCTAAATTTACTGTGGTGTTTCTGACTATCTGGGAGGAGACTGAGCAGTGAAACGTGTTACTTTTACACATAAACAAGAACGATCTGTCACAATACAACACTTTAAAACACAGTTTATATGTAATTCATGTCACACAGTCTCATACGGAACCTACATCCGCTTTCTTTTATATACTGTATATGATAAGATACTGTCATCCCCATTCCCTTCTGTGTGAAAGAATAAATGAGCAAATGTATTGCATGCTGGATGGTAGCAGACAAGCCTGTCTGCTAGAGAACAGTAGGACCAACGTCGGAACAGGTAGCTACGCTTTCTAAAAGAAAAGAGGTTTCTATCCTTAGTATGGTCCTGCCCGTCCCTTGTCATGTTGGTATAGGAAGCTGCCTCTCTGGCCACTTCCGTTTGTATTTGTGAGCCACCCTCAGGAAGGGACCACGGCAGTCTGTCCGCGGCGATCGTCTCAAGTGGCAAGATCTCCGGCTAAGCGTGTGTCTGCTAAGTCCGTAGGACAATGGATTTCTTAAGTTCAGCCTAACTGAAGATTTAATCACCTTTATCTCAGGTTTAGCTCTAAAATATCTAATGTTATCTTAAATTGCAACGCAGTGTAATTGGAGTGTGAAGTTCAGAATATATTCCGGTAGTTGCTTTGTCACTACTTTGTGAGTAAAGTGGAACCACACGTTGATCAGTAACTCTAACTAAGATCATCAATCTTAAACGCGAATGTGCGTGAGATTATAACGTCTCGTCTTGACAATATTTTTCAATATACAAGGGCTATCCACAAAGTACATTACGTTCTGGAATTAAAAATAAATAATTTTTTTTATTATATACAGATGAAAGCCACACTTAAATACTACTTTTCTACATGGTTACCTCTTCTTGAAGCTCTGCGTCGTCATCAAAACGCTGCATAGCCAACCACTTCTTCATTGCTGGGAATAAGTGGAAGTCGCTCGGTGGCAGGTCGGGACTGTACGGCGGATGAGGATACAACTGCCACTTAAAAGACTCGAGAACTTCGCGAGTGGCATTTGCCTTGTGGGCCCGGGCGTTGTCGTGAATCAGCAAGATCATTGAGCCCAACTTTCCCCTGCGCTTGTTTTGTATTGCTCTTCTGAGGTTGTGCAGAGTTTGGCAATACCTTTGAGAGTTTATTGTAGTGCCTCTTTCCAGGAAATCAACAAAAATCACACCTTTTCTGTCCCAAAAGAGGTAACCACGTGGTTGAAGGCGCAGGCGGCCGAATTTTACGACGAAGGAATTTCCAAGCTCGTCCATCGCTACGATAAGTGCCTTAATTTAAATGGCAACTATGTAGAAAAGTAGTACTTAAGTGTGGCTTTCATATGTATATAATAAAAAAAATTTCTAATACTTTATTTATTTTTAATTCCAAAACGTAATGTACTTTGTGGATAGTCCTCGTAGAAACTTTTCTTTATGTTCAACCCACGTGGGGTGTACTTTGTGAGACCAGTACCACGTGCTTATACAATTGTTTGACCCATCAGGTTAATAGTAAGACGATAGTAACCAGTTCGATGTTTTTCTTTTGTAAATTGCTTTTCGATCTAATGTATTTTAATTATCAAAATTACCGTGGAGTTACACTCTTTGTGTAAACCAAGTTGACCACGTGAAGCATGTGGTGTAATCATCAAAGTAGCCCTCAGCTATTCTTTTCGGGAAGATTTCACAGAGAGTTAGTATGAATTTAGTATACCAGTGTGTGGTAATTACATGACGGACACGATTGCGCTACGAACGTAACTTCTTTGGGTGAAAATTGAATCGGTTGGTTGTGGTTAATTTCCTCTTGCATATGTTTCAACTTTCTTCGTGTGTTATTTTATGAATGCAGTGTTTTATGCAGTCTCCCAATCTTGGCTCCATATTTGATGCGTTCCGCAAGATTAACAACTCACATTTTCACAATCCTAAACAAGGCACCAGTTTAGTTATGAACCAAGTTTGATATGCTGAAATTTTAAATGTCAAAATAAATGTCCAAATATAAACTGATTTATTTCTTTTTATTTAAATTTTCTTTTATATATATATCACCGGTTGTCGTATGACTATTAAAAGATTATAATTAATGTTAGTCTGGTTGGGAATTTGGTAAGCTAGGCTGGATACCTGGTGAAACAGTTGCTCAGTAATGCAAGGTTAACTTCCCCAGACAGCTCACAGCTTTTAACCCGCATTTATTATCTTGAATATCAGCACCGCTTTCATAACAAATTAAAGCAACAACGTTACAGTGGATGTTGTCACAGTGTCTTTCCTCTTGAAATCCATAACCGTACGTCACACAACTTTTTGGCTTTATGATCCCTGCCTCGCGTTTGGTGATTAAATACATATGGTTCACGAAACAGCTCTATACAAATTCCACCTTTTGAATATGAGGTTGCAAATGATAAAAAATTGCCTGTTCTGAAAATAAATGCGATAGTTAACAGGAGCTTAATCAATAGAGGAGAAAATGATGTCAGACCAAGCAAGATGCAAAACTATACGAATATACGAGAAGCAGCCTCAGTAAAGTCCAATTACCGATAAAATGAAACCAACTAAATAATTCCAAATTCAAAAACATGATTATTCACTTTATTTTATGGCATACTTATTACGTCGTATCTAAATTCCTTTGACATCGAAAACCAGTTCATAAAATTCCAGCCCCAGGGATTTTTTTCGGTAGTATTGTCAAATCCTCGCTGTGCTCATAATGTTTGTAGCGAAACGATTTTTTTTTTTCAGGAGCCCGTTTCCATTATGAATAAGGCACAGCAACTGTGATATAAATTGGCGATGTATTTGGGTATAAATTTGCAAGCAGTCACTTTTTTGGATTTTTGGTTTGATTTTCACTAAACAGTTTTCGAACTACTGGGTGCTCATCATCAGATGGAGGAGTTTCGGGCACTTTATCTGCACTACGTGCTAGTAGACGCTGTGGTCGTGGTAATGGAGGATATTTCGCTATCGGGACCGAAAAGTTTATGAAACTAAACAGTTGGTGTGTTTTGGATTTTTACAATGCACTGTCTCGTGAAATGGCAATTCCGTTTCCATAGTGTACAGTTTCAGAGTATACACACATATACACTGTGTTTAGCTGGATTTGGTTTATAGTTAAACACAGTAAGTACAAAGAATATAAATATGATAGATATCACACTTTGCCTTGAATCTTGCTAGGTGCAGGCGTGTTCTTGTATTGGCAATGCAGTATATATGTTATTTGGATTACAATGTTATACAAAAGTTGAACATCCTTCACTTAAAACTTCCGGGCTGATAGGCCGTGGTCGAAGTGTAAAACTCTCTCCTGACGTTTCGTCTCCGACTGCGGGAGACATCCTCGGAGGTAAAGCGGCGAACTGCGAAGACAACTCGAGGAAGCGCTGATTATATAGGCGGTACAGAGGGCGCCACTGTCGATAATGTGGCTTCGGCTATGAGATTGTCTCTGGTAACGCCAACATTCTCGATTGAAAGTAATCGATTGTCACGCTTGCAGTGCAACGCTGAAATCCAAATTTTATCCAGTTTAACACCTTCGTCTTTCCTGTTAAAATTATTACGATGTTTATCAATCTCGATAGCCTCTCTATACAAGCGTGCAAAATAATGAGAGGTTTTTGATATGACTCTCGTCTCGCTGAATCTTATTTCATGATCACCTTCCTGGTAAACATGTTCCGCTACGACTGGTTTATCCGTGTGACCCAGGCGGCAATTCCTCTTATGTTCAACAAGACGGATGTTCACACTTCTCTTTGTTGTACCGATGTAAACCTGTCCACAACTACAAGGAATTTTATTTACCCCCGGTGTAACCAACGGGTGTCGTGCATCTTTTTCCGACCTTAAAAATTCTTTTATTTTCCTGGTAGGTCTGAAAATAGTTTCCACCCCATACTTGCCTAAAACTTTCCCAATGCGATCTGTGACCTTACTAATGAGCGGAAGAAAACTTTGCCCTTGGGCGACTGTTGTTCGTCGTTACTCCTGATTCTCTGCCTAGAGCGAAGTGCTCGATCTGTATCCTTGCTAGAATAGCCATTATTCACGAAAGTTGAACGTAGATGTTCAATCTCATCTTTTAAATAAACAGGTTCACAAAGTTTGTACGGCCTGTCTACCAAAGTTTGTATTACACCTCTTTTTTGTCTAGTGTGGTGGTTTGAATCTTTGTGTAGATAACGATCAGTATGTGTGGGCTTTCTACACACCTTATGGCCCAACGTTCCGTCCAGTTGTTTAATCACAGACACATCCAGGAAGTTCAATTTCCCATTCCTTTCCGTCTCCATAGTGAATTGGATTTTCGGATTAATGCTGTTTAAATGTGTCAGGAAGGCTAAAATGGTTCAAATGGCTCTGAGCTTTATGGGACTCAAATTCTGAGGTCATTAGTCCCCTAGAACTTAGAACTAGTTAAACCTAACTAACCTAAGGACATCACACACATCCATGCCCGAGGCAGGATTCGAACCTGCGACCGTAGCGGTCTCGTGGTTCCAGACTGCAGCGCGTAGAACTGCACGGCCACTTCGGCCGGCGTGTCAGGAAGGCATCCAACTCCTCTGCTCCGTGTGTCCATACTACGAACGTGTCATCGACATAGCGGTGCCATCTGGTTGGTCTCTTGCTGGCAGTTTGCAACGCCGTTGTTCAAAGGTCTCCATAAGTAAGTCAGCCACAGAAGGACTGAGAGGACTGCCCATAGCCACCCCGTCAATCTGTTCATAAAAGTTATTATTTTATTGAAAGTAGGTTGTGGTGAGGCAGTGTCGGAATAATGCCACAATATCGGTAGGAAAAATATCCGCTATGCATAAGATAGCTTCGTTTACCGGAATCATGGTAAATAACGACACAACGACAAAACAGACGAGGATAACATCCGGGCCCACTCTCGTTTCCTTTAACTTGTCAATGAAATGAGCTGAATTTTTAATATGACTGTCCGTCCTACCAACATAAGGCAAGGTGTCTAGCTAACTCGTGTGTTGGTCAAACTACAGCGCTGACAATTTGCCTCAACGAGCGTCATATCCAAACCCTCGCAATATTATGCACGTAAGGCTGCAGCATTGAGGCTAGGTGTCTAGCTAACTCGTGTGTTGGTCAAACTATAGCGCTGACAATTTGCCTCAACGAGCGTCATATCCAAACCCTCGCAATATTATGCACATAAGGCTGCAGCATTGAGGCTAGGTGTCTAGCTAACTCGTGTCTTGGTCAAACTATTGCGCTGACAATTTGCCTCAACGAGCGTCATATCCAAACCCTCGCAATATTATGCACGTAAGGCTGCAGCATTGAGGCAACGTGTCTAGCTAACTCGTGTGTTGGTCGAACTATAGCGCTGACAATTTGCCTCAACGAGCGTCATATCCAAACCCTCGCAATATTATGCACGTAAGGCTGCAGCATTGAGGCTAGGTGTCTAGCTAACTCGTGTGTTGGTCGAACTATAGCGCTGACAATTTGCCTCAACGAGCGTCATATCCAAACCCTCGCAATATTATGCACGTAAGGCTGCAGCATTGAGGCTAGGTGTCTAGCTAACTCGTGTGTTGGTCAAACTATAGCGCTGACAATTTGCCTCAACGAGCGTCATATCCAAACCCTCGCAATATTATGCACGTAAGGCTGCAGCATTGAGGCAACGTGTCTAGCTAACTCGTGTGTTGGTCAAACTATAGCGCTGACAATTTGCCTCAACGAGCGTCATATCCAAACCCTCTCAATATTATGCACGTAAGGCTGCAGCATTGAGGCAAGGTGTCTAGCTAACTCGTGTGTTGGCCTCAACGAGCGTCTCACCAAAAACCTAGCATTGTTATGCACGCTTGTAATAGAGAGGCTATCGAGATTGATAAACATCGTAATAATTTTAACAGGAAAGACGAAGGTGTTAAACTGGATAAAATTTGGATGCCAGCGTTGCACCGCAAGCGTGACGATCGATTACTTTCAATCGAGAATGTTGGCATTACCAGAGACAATCTCACAGCCGACGCCACATTATCGACAGTGGCGCCCTCTGTACCGCCTATATAATCAGCGCTTCCTCGAGTTGTCTTCGCAGTTCACCGCTTTACCTCCGAGGATGTCTCCCGCAGTCGGAGACGAAACGTCAGGAGAGAGTTTTATACTTCGTCCACGGCCTATCAGCCCGGAAGTTTTAAGTGAAGACAATACCGGCCATGAACGCTTACATTGTATGATCAAAAGTTGAACAGTTAGACTGAAATATTTACTATGTGATTAAAGAGCAAACGAATTACTATCATATGTGATGAAGCTTTTCTTAATGTACCCATGGTAATATAAATAACAAAGAGCAAAAGGGTTTTGAGTAAACAGGCAGAGTGCCAAAGTTGTTGTAGAGTATAATTTATGCGGGAGGATGAGTGTATCTTACTATTGTCTTTTTTGATGTTTTGGTGCAATGATCTCTTAGAAATTCTGCAAGAAGAGGTTTTTTATTGATTCAGTTTGTTCATTAAGGATTTTTTGAGATCATTTTAGCTTGTGAACGAAAATCTGTAATTGTTCAAACAGTTCCAACTCTAAGGTTTGTCAGAACTGTGTACCACCGGAAACTGTAGTTGGTATCACCAACAGAGTGTTCGTGATGAACAGTGCGTGAAGCAAAGATGGACTTCTTTTTAAATTTTCTGGGTTAGAGGGCATCCATATATTCTTTGTAACGGATTACAAATATCTCCCTGTTTGTCCTAGATGGAAGAGAGAACAAGAACATGTGAATTTATATGTGAAGGAATATTGTATATCGAGTTCCTTATGGACTCTTTGATATATGTGTTAATCTTCAGTCAAGAAGAGTCTTTGACTTATTCTCCTTTGAGTGTACGCTTTTATTTGTTGTTATTATGTCTGTAACGTATGTTATTTTTCTTCACTGAATAAACTAAATGTTTCTTGCTTGCAACGACTACTAACAGTTTTCTCATCAATATATGCCGGATTTCTGATGCTACTCGCTAGTGGATTATTTATTGTAAACAATTTTATTATGTGTTTACTGTGTGTGTGTAAGGATATTTTTTTATTATTTGGCTCGAAAAGATTTCCAACATTGTGTGACACTTTGCCACGTATGAGAGAGAAGACTGGCGCTGTTTTGGCGTTAATTTTTTAGCTTGCAGTGGTGATGATTGTTGCTTTAGTTTGCTTTAAATTTTTTAACTAAGTTGTTTGCGAGGAGCTTATTATATCCATTATTTTCGGTAACAGATTTAAGAGTGTTCATTTCTTTATCTGCATCTGCTTCAGTGACGGGTATGTGGAGCGTATGGTTTACAGATGACCAGGAAAAATGATTTCTATTGGTTCAAGTGGTATTATGTGTTGCTGATAGCAAATCATTTCTACATATTTGGGAGGTATGCTTGTTGTTATGAGAAGCTGATTTCCATATGGTGCTCTGCTAGAAACGTGCTGATCGATAATTTTCTTTCTCGAATGTTCCGTACCACGAAACTGACGTAAATGAAGAAAACTATCTTTTCAGCTCCATTCTTCTTATACCTCCCAGACTTCAGCCATTTTGCGTTACCTTTTCTTCATGCATAGCTGGTTCTTCTGTTTCTATTGGTCACTCACTATTTCTGTCGTTGTTCTCATTCCTGTAACCCATTATAATTCTTTTCATTTTTCTGGCCCGTAACTGTAATTACCCTCCAAATTGGATTTTAATTTAGTTTAATATAGTTCCGCACTGTTCTGGCTTTAAAACAAAACGTCAATATTATGTTCCACCTCCTGCTGGTATCAGTGGCGGATACAGAAAAACCTGAAGTAGGGGACGCTAAAGATATCTTGAGCTTCCTTTACCTTTACCCTAATAACAAATAATCAAGTCACATGCAAATTTTAAGAAAGTTTTATTTAAACTGATTATACACATATACCAGATAATGCCATCTTATGACATAAAAAAGTTACAGTTGTGGTTCTCTTCCTTAATGAATTCTGTGTGCCAGTTCTTCCTGGCAAATTGGTTAATTACATCGTCAATAGGACAATCAATGTCAGGGTAAGTGTTCAACAGAGCTAAGCCATTACGTCGATCCTACTGTGAAATAGATAACGTGTAATATAAGGGCGAGTTTCCAATGATGACGTCATCCGGCAATTTATGTATGTGTGTAACTTTTATTGTCGATTCCGTTCCTTTCTTGTGCATTCGATAGACGGTCTATATAGTAACATTACCTTTTTAGGAATCTTCTGGAGAGTCACTATACGCATCAATAGTTTCCCATACTTAACTCATATTATTAATACTTCACAATCAACTGATCACTCTCCCTCTTGACTAATCTTCACACTTGCACTTGCTGTAAGTAGAACTTTTTACTTAGTCATTCTTCAGTCTTAATATTTCTGCTTCTGAATGTAAATTAGGCTCCTATTCGGCGAATAGTCAGTATTTATAACGCTATGTATCGAAGGTTCTCTGTACAAGAAAACAATAGAATATTAGGGACTTTTCTAGAACAAATGCCAGACGGAATAACGTAGAGATCACTAGAATGGCCACGACTTTTCTTGTAGGTAAGTGTTAGCTATCAATGTGCCAGACAGGAACGGATAAAATACGATGACACGGACGTGCGTGGTGCATAGGAACATAGGAAAGTGCAACTATTTGATAACTCGATTGAGTCGGGCCTTCTGACGAAAGAAACGAATGGCGTGCAGGCTGACTGGCGGGGACGGCTTAGTTGGCAAAGGGGGGGGGGGGGGGGGCGTTCCCCATATGTATCCACCACTGGCCGGTATCTCCTACAGTTTCCTTTGATTCCTGTTGCTAATTTTGTTTCACGTACTTCACTGCGTCCGAAACATAAGAAAATTTATAGTGCACTTGATATTTCTGCCTTTCGTAAAGTAACTTATTTTTCTTGATTTCAGATTTCATTATTCCTCTTCGCTCCTACATATTAGACGGCTTGGACCTTGAACTTAGACTTCGAAACATATTGCACTGCACATTATCGAGTAATTTATTTAGATCCTCGTATAACACAAAGACATCCGATTTTTGAAATGAAATATTGTTACTTTTTCGTGGAGCATACGCCAAGCTCAAAAAATGTGAATGGTTAAAACTACGTGCCAGGTGGGAAATATAATGTATAGAGAGGAGCTAGAACCGAGCTGAAGCTTCGATTCGGTTGTGGGAGGTAACACATCGTTTGCGGGACGCAATTTCGAGCTGGCACAAGGTTTTAATGAGCGTTCGCCATCGCGTATATTGACATAAAATCTGAGGAATGTCAGCTCTCTCAAATCACCGAGGCTGAGGCTAACAACGTGAGGATCCGACATATGGGTCAACGATTTCAATCAAGTTTTGCTGGGACGTTATGTATTAAAGGTATAGACAGGTTTTTCGGCATTATGCTGGACACTCCCTATTTTTTGAAAAAATCTAAGTCTAAGATGATGACGAAATCTCGTATTTTCAATGTTATACATCGAAATTCCGTCTAAAGACAAACATTTTTATTAATACAACATGGGGTCCAAAGTTAATAATGTTCGAATTACTTAAATGAAATGTTAGTAAACTGGTCTGCACGATTCCTAATCTTGGGAGAACATTTTATCTGATACAACAGCGGGAATTGCTTCTCACAGTGGTTCACACTGACCATTCAACATAAAGAAGTCCCTTGTGAGAGAAAAAGAGTATCACCTCACACAGTGTAATATTGCTACTCATTTATGCTATGCTGAAATCGGGTGCTAATAGTAGAATAAAAGCGGGTTAAAAGCTGTGAGCTGTCTGGCGAAGTTAATCTTGTATTACTAAGCAACTGTTTCATCAGGTATCTAGTCTAAGTTTACCAAATTCCCAAACAGACTAACATTGATTATAATCTTTTACAGTCATACAACAACCGGTAATATATCTATATATAAAAAGGAGAATTTAAATAAAAAGAAAGAAATCAGTTTATATTTGGAAATTTATTTTAAGATTGTTCATTGAAATTTCAGCATATTATACGTGAGTTATAACTGAGCTGGTGCCTTGTTTAAGGATTGTAACAATGTGAGATTTTAATCTTACGGAACACATCAAATATGGAGCCAAGATTGGGAGACTGCATACAACCCTGCATTCACAAAACAACACCCAAAGAACGTTGAAACATAAGCAAGGAGAAATTAACCACAACCAACAGATTCAGTTTTCACCCAAAGAAATTACGTTCGTGACACAATCCTGTCCGTCATGTAATTACCACACACTGGTATACTAAATTCATATTAACTCTTTGTAAAATCTTCCCAAAAGGAATAGCTGAAGGCTACTTTGATGATTACACCACATGCTCCACGTGGTCAACTTGGTTTACAGAAAGCGTATAACTCCACAGTAATTTTGATAATTAAAATAAATTCGATCGAAAAGCAATTGACAAAAGAAAAACCTTCAACTGGTTACTAACGTCTTACTATTAACCTGATGGGTCAAACAGTTATATAAGCACGTGGTACTGGTCTCGCAAAGTACACTCCACGTGGGTTGAACATAAAGAAAAGCATAAAGAAAAGTTGCTATATTGTAAAATATTGTCAAGACGAGACGTTATAATCACACAAGCATTCACATTTAAGATTGATGAACTTAGTTAGAGTTACTGATCAACACGTGGTTCGACTTTACTCACAAAGTAGTAACAAAGCAACAACCGGAAAATAATATGAACTTCACACGAGAATTACACTACGCTGCAATTTAAGATAACCTTAGATATTTTAGAGCTAAACCCGAAATAAAGATGATTAAATTTTCAGTTAGGCTGAACTTAACAAATCCATTGTCCTACGGACTTAGCAGACACGCGCTTAGCCGGAGATCTTACCACTTCAGACGCTCGCCACGGTCCCACAGCAACTGCCTACTGCCGAGCGTGCTTCCTGAGGGTGGCTCACCAAGACCAACGGAAGTGGCCAGAGGGGCAGCTTCCTATACCAACATGACAACGGACGGACAGGACCATACTAAGGATAGAAACCTCTTTGCTTTTGGGAAGCGTAGCTACCTGTTCCGACGTTGGTCCTACTGTTCTCTAGCAGACAGCCTTGTCTGCTACCCTCAAGCATGCAACTAGAAATACATATGCTCATTCATCCTCTCACACAAAAGGGAAGGGGGATGACAGTATCTTATCATATACAGCATATAAAAGAAAGCGGATGTAGGTTCCGTATGAAACTGTGCGACATGAATTACACATAAGAATTACATATAAACTGTGCTTTAAAGTGTAGTAGTGTGACAGATCGTTCTTGTTTATGTGTAAAAGTAACACGTTCCACTGCTTAGTCTCCTCCCAGATAGTCAGAAACGCCACAGTACATTTAGAAGAGGAATTTATTCCATAAATGGCAACAGATTTAAGAAATTAAACATGAAAGGAATCCAACAGAGACCTTTCAACAGGTTTTGCAGCGTGGGGCTCTCACAAGCAACTTGAATCATCAACAAAATAGTCATAATGCTGCTCTAGCACTGACCCAGCTCAATGGATGGTAGCGCATCAGACTCAACGTCTCTGGCGTGGACACAACACAAACTTAATCGAGAAAACAACTCAGGAGCGCACGCATCTCAGGCCTGGATAAACACAATGAGAGGACAAAACACCAAAGACGCAATTAACAAGCAAAATGACAAACAAGTCTTGGAAAAGTAAAACAAACCAGACACCCATAACTGAAGTAGCATGAAAACTTCTCCCATGTAGCAGTTCAAAAGAAACAAGGAGTGCACTTCTATATCATGTCACAAAAAATTTTATTTCAAATATTATTCTGATGAGTCTGCAGCACATACCATAATCCTTTCTATCAAAATAATAGAATAAAGAGGCAAGTTCAGATATTGTACATCACATTCAGGTTCTGACAAACTGAATGTAATTAAATATAACAATATTGTGAAGGTGTATGTTATCTTCCAACTCAAATTTTGTTATACAGTGACCAATGAAATCATCCTGGCATAATTGAACCCGCATGGTACTACTTTACTCAACGTCTGGTTTATGTGCATATATGATGTTCTCCAATTGATTTCGTGGTTTTGATAGATTACATTTCGACTGCAGCTGGGTTTGCGATCCTCTGGATATGCATAAGCGCATTGTAAACCGAAAGGAATTTGTGACACATTTGTTGTTGCTTACGTGAGAACAAAACGTACTTTACTAAAAGTTTCTGACCAACAAGGAACTCGCGTTCTCAGATCTCCTCCTCTAACCATTCCTTATGTTTCCTGACTGTACACTCAGGATGTGCCTTCCTCTTAATGCTCAATGTTAACATTACTCAGCTTTAAACAGTTGGTTGGAATCTGCACTTGGGTACCATGCACTTTAAAGTATGTACGAACGGTTGAACCCTTTTGTATTATGACTGTCTCTTCCAAGGTCTAGAATTGCTTGGTGCTGGTTCAGAAAATTCTTGCCAATGATCAAGTCATTTGCTAATTTTGTCACAACAAGAAAATTTGCTTCTAATATGTGTCTCTGAACTCTAAGCAATTCAGTTCGAGTCTGGAGGTTTTATTCAGATATTTACCTACTAATGCCCCAACGATCCTTGACTTTTGAAGCAACTGAATTGGTCAACAACTATTTTCTGTATATATTTGGTGTCTCGGTCCTGTATGGCAATGACATGGCTGCCATTTCTATGTACAATTCTTATTAATCGTATGAGGGATGCAGATCCCGTCATACAAGTACATCTTTATATTCTAGCAGCAGTTGTGCTATATTTTCATAGTCCAACTTGTTGATTCAGCTCATATCGGTTACTACTGCGAGCACATCATGAGCCAATTCTGCACCTTCCGTCAGTTGTCAGAATGACTACCATTACGGTGTTTGCGTTTTAGATCTGGTGACTGAATCTCTATGATTTCTGTCGGTTTATGGCTTCTGTCAGGCCCTCGCCAGTTCCGTTCAAAACCTTTGTTCACCCCATAAAAACCCCATGTTTACCACATGTTCACCCCATGAAAACTGCCTCTTCGCTCTGCTCGTGATCAGATATGATTGTATCCTCCCAATGTCCCGTTCCTGCCATTCTGTCTACCATAATTTCTGCATGATGGCTCATAGTAATTTTTGTCATGATTTCTCTTCTCACATCATATGCCTCATATGCGAACATGATCTCAGGGCGGAGTCTATTGAACGCTTGCTTGTTATCTCTTCATCTGCCTGCAAGTATCTGTTAATGCTTACTAAGTAGTTTCTCATAACAGAACCTGATTACTTCACTTGCACTACATGACACGTCCAAGAACTGGTTCTTCTTCACCAAGGACTCGAAAAGTTTCACTTGGCTTCTGAACCCTGATGATACCAAATCGCTACACATGATAATTTCTTCCTTAATCAGATCCTGCTTGTCATGTTGCCTGTAACTGGTGAGGAAAGCGTCTATGAACTCCATGTATGATGTGCAGGTGGTGATAATATTTCACATTTTTTCAGCTACCGATTCTTCCATATATCATGAAATGAAGTTTAATTTATAGTCTGCTGGCCATGATGGCGGTACTGATCGATTAAACCGCGTTACCCAAGCTTTTGGATGTAGGATTCCCACTATACCGATAATTCTGGGAATTCTGATCAAATATATAAATTGTTGTCAAATGCCATGTACTCTCATAAGCTCGTTCTCATTCCCATTTTGGACTTTCCTACTTGTTCCAGATGGTGCATAACCTCCAGAAACAGGTTGCTCCAACTTGCTCCTGCACTATTTTCATAACTAACTTGCGTGTAGTATCTAGTGAGTGGTGCACAATTGCGTGACTGATCGGCCTCTACGTTTCTGCTAGCTGCATGCAGTGATCTGTCTTGTGGGGGACACACATGTGTAGATCGACCTACTGGAGATTCTACCATATGCACTGATTCTGCTACATTTTACTATGATCCTCTCTTTCTTATTTCCTGCTCCATATATTTTACACAGTTGTTCTGTTTAAATTTGTTTACAGTTTGAATTTACTCTCAACCCCTCGTGTCTTTAACATCTGGCTCCTGCACTAGTTTCATAACTAACTTACGTGTTACATCTTCTGAGTGGTGCACAATCGCGTGACTGATTGGCCTTTTCATTGCTGCTAGCGGCTTGCAGTGCGCTCACTTGTGGAGCACTCACACGTGCAGATCGACCTGCTGGGGACTCTACCATATGCACCGAATCTGTTACATTGGACTGCGATCCTCTCCTTCTTATTTTCTGCTCCATATATTTTACACAGTTGTTCTGTTTACATTTGTTTCCAGTTTGAATTTCCACTCAACCCCTCCTGTCTTTGACATCAGTATGTATTTCTACTTGTTGTGTACTGACACGTGAGCAATCCTGCTGCCATTATGAAAAGCTCTCTTGCTGTTTTTCTATGTTGTCTGTTTTCTTCCACTTCTGTGACATTTCTTCCTGCACTTTCTCCACTATGTTTTGATCCCATTTTTTCAGTGTAGCCAAAACTTTCTTAGTTGGTTTCGCTACAGTTTTGGCTCCGTTTGCGTTATGTCTGACTGCTAGCACCAATTTCCTGGCTCTGATCGCCTCTATCCTGGTTACTTGTGCATCAACTTTTACCTTTAGTCGCTCCTTGCTTCCACTCAGCTGACATCATCTTAATTTCAGTTAAATTTTCTTTGATGTTGTTCATGACTGCTTTCAGAATCACTCCAAATTCTTTAAGTGCCTTTCGTATATCCTTTCTATCACTTGCACATACCGTGTCAGTCTCTTAAGTCCCCTATTTGTTTCTGCCTCCTTCGTTCAGATTCCTGTGTCCTCTTTTCTGCCTACTTTAGGAATTCTAGGATGGTGGCCGTCTTATTATTCCTCTATATTTGATTCTGGTGAGGTGTGTGAAAGCACTGCAGTGTGATACTCCAATTACGTGACCGCCCTAAGTGATCCCCTACAGAAATGTGTCGAATTTTGACAACTGCACTGATGTGTCAAAAGCAGACTGCACCTTCACTTCTATTGACTGCTTCATCTAGTTCCCTATAATCTGATGCTTCTCTCTCCCTGTCGTCTACGCTTGTGCCTGATTGTTGTGTGGCAAAGTTAACTATCTGGTCTCAGTACATGCGTACATCAATCTGCTGATTATGTTCCACTCTATCAAAATGCTTGTTTCTGCCCCCCCCCCCCCCCCCCCCCGTTTTAACTTCGCTTTGCGTCTTGTTCACATATCGTGACTATTTAACATATTAGCACAACAATGAGATTAACTGTCAAACTATGCCTGAAGTACACACATATCCTGACACAACGTGTACAAAGAGAATCAACGCTTCCAAAAATACGCAACAGTGATATCGACAGCACAAAAACATCAAAAGTACATAGTATAAAGCCCACCAACAGACAAATTTAAAATAATAACAAAAACTGAGCTGAAAAGTAAACACAAAATAAACAACAACATGGTCTGGAAAGGCCTTGAAGCACCGAGAGTACCGATCGGCCACCGTGCCATCCTCAGACCTTAGCCATCTGCGAATGTAGATATGGAGGGACATGTGATCAGCATGTTGTCAGTTTTTGTGACCTGTGTCGCTACTTGTCAATCGAGTAGCTCCTCAGTTGGCCTCACAAGAGCTGAGTGCACCCATTGGTTAGTAAATCTACGCCAGCAACTACGACTATTGGTGATCTCAATCATCACAATCCTTGACATAAAGTAAATTACTGGAAATCACACTTAAATTTACTGACTACACATTAAACAGCCTTATCCTGCTCAGGATAGCCAATCCATGTGCAATTTACAGCTAAACGTGTATTAGTAATGGGTGGCCTTAGTATGAATCCTAAGGTTGCAAATTCGTAATAAAACAGTAAATGACATCAAATATCCCACAGGAAAAGACCAAAAATTGTCGAGTGAGCAGAGTATACTGTCTACTGAAATGAGAAAGATTGTTTATAGCGACGACGGATTTCTTGCAAGAAAACGTGCATGAAGTATGACATTCAAACACAATAATAAAGAGGCGACAGGCAATAAAATCATCTATAAATCACAATCATATATGTACTAATCGATGGTTGGCGAAATTGGCAGGAAGGGGTGGACTTCTCTACACATACGCCTTTCTCTTTCAGTATCGGCATTGATGGTATCTCATTCTGTGTTAAGTGAAAGTGATTGTGAACCACTAAACTATAAGACTGTGTTCCAAGTATTAACTGAAAAATTGCTACTGCAGGTCAAATTAAAATAGTGTGGAGAGTGATAAAGCAGCACGGAAGATGCAAAGATGCTCACCACACATAACTGCCCATCGCGATTAAGCTCCAAGCAAGTCCACCACCAGCGCGCCCTTGTACAGACTCGAACGCTGGACTCTGCCTGAACCGCTGCATCTGGGTGACCTCTTCGATCTTCAGTCTGCACCATCCCCTGGACGATCTTCATGATCTTCACAACCCAGGTTAACTCCGAAAATCTCTTCCTCAAATATACTCTACCAAAAATGGCTCCACATGCGAACATCTCGGGAAACTCTAATTACCACTTTACATGCATTAGGATTTCTCCACGCTTATGATGTAATCACACTTTGACACACAGCCTCTTTGTATGAGATTGGACTCGCATTTGGAAAGATGGCAGTTCAAACGAGTCTGGCTATCCTGATTTAGGTTTCCCGTGATTTCCGTAAATCGCTTTAGGCAAATTCCAGGATGGTTCCTTTGAAAGGATGCGACCGATTTCCTTCGCCATCCTTTCCTAATACGAGCTTGTGCTCCATCTCTAATGACCACGTCGTCGACAGGACGTTAAACACTAATCTCCTCTCCCTTCTCCTCCTCCTCCATTAGATGGACAAAAATCACTCCCCCAATAGAGTGAATTTTCGCCAAATGCTCCTGCCGACCACTGTACATCTTCTGACATAACTGTGTTACTTCAAATCGTCAGACAGCTCAAAAAACACCCCAGCTGCTCTGGGAACTAACTGATGGGCATCCAGAAGTGCGGGACTATTTCTTTGAGGAAAAACGTTTTGTAGCCCCTAACAGGTACGATTCTCTCAAAAAAATGTACTCTGAAGCCGGCTGGGATGGCCGCACGGTTCTAGGCGCTACAGTCTGGAACCGCGCGACCGCTACGGTCGCAGTTTCGAATCCTGCCTCGGGCATGGATGTGTGTGATGTCCTTAGGTTAGTTAGGTTTAAGTAGTTCTAAGTCCAGGGGACTGATGACCTCAGACGTTAAGTCCCATAGTGCTCAGAGCCATTTGAACCATTTGAAGTACTCTGAAAGCAGACCCATGAACACCTGAAAATTCTGAAGAAGTTTGTGTCGTGACAGGGGACTATTTTCAGGGTGTCAGTCCATCATGTGACAAGGCCTGAAAGTTGTAAAAAGCCCTGCAGCTAGCACTGGGACAAGTACACTCAACAAGACATCATTCGCGGATGGGCGACTTCCTCGCGGCATGGATCTTCCACAAGCTTCCCCCGCATGAAGTGAAAGCAAATACCGGATCTCATACGATCCCTGGCATCGTACCCGTTGCCTGGTGCTTCCGCTTTCCCAGAACTGTAGTCGTTAAGTCGGCCCTGTGTTAACTGTCCGAGCAGCATGTCTCTCGCCACACAGCGGGGACACAAACACTCCATAAAATTTTACTCAGTAGAAAGATAGACCGATAACCTCTAATTTCCCAGTGCATCTTGATAACGAGGCAAGCAGTACGTAATCAGTGTCAAACCTCTTCATCAAATATCATAACTGTCCAAGAGGTTTCCTGTTTAGACAACAGCGCTTTAGATGTGCGTGTATTCGTGAGTCTAGTAATTAATATGAAAGGAGGCAAGTCCGCAGAATTTTCCATCTTTTATCTTTCTATGCTGTAGCCCTTATCCATCTCTACTCTCTATAAATTTCTTTAATTCATTTCCCTGTTAACTGCTTCTCGCTGAATGTATAGGTACAATACTGTCTTGGTGATATCCTGCGATGATAAAATATGTCCGCTGTTACGCCGGACAACGGGGTTCTTCGCAGATCAACATGATAGTGTCCATTAGATCAACTGCATCGTCGCAATGGGTAGATATTTCTTCATGAAGATAATGCAGTACCTCCTTACTGCTGATTGGCGACTATAGTTTTCTATGAACGTTCCACATACAAGACTACACCTCTGGGGTCCGAAGCTCACTCATGCCAAATCGTATTCAGCACAGTTACGAACCTCCTAGGAGCTATGTACGCTTCTTAAATTCGCTCTCGATCGATCTCCATAGGTTATGACTTTTGGCAGAAAATATTTGTTAGAAATTCTCTCCCGTACATTCAGAGTCTTTCGATAACCATATCAAGACCAGCTTCGTCGTCAACGATGCAACAGTGGATGCTAATAGTTAGTATGCAGCTATTTCTAAGGGAACTGATCTGTAGTGATTGAAAAATGTTTGACAGATCACGTAGCATGATCAGTTTATTTATTGACTGACACCGAGGCAATAATAAGACGCTTTACGTGCAACTGTTCTTAGAAAAATTTGGAATTTGACGGGGAAATATTTTTCCGTTTGACGTGAACATGTGTCATGATAGATCTTACTTTTTTTCAATCCCTCAACTCACCTAATAGTAGACAGGTAGAAGACTCCATGGTGGGGTTTATCGAACTGGCGGACTACAAGTCACAGTCCTGGTTATATAGAGCAAAATACGTGCCGCTCTGTGGTAGCTGCAGATTCCACTGGGTGGAGATGGACTCATTCCAGACGTGTCACAAAGGAAAACACAAGTGTTTTTTTCTCCTCTTTTTCGAGATTGTGTGAGGTACGTGCTTCTCGACTATTTGACACGCTCGGCCATGCCAGCTGATAACACACTTGGATAGTTCAATGACAGTAAAAGAGCAACGGCAAATATACTGAAATTAATTTCTTTGATAAACTTGCAATAATACTGCAGCTGATTTCTTTGACAAACTGTACTGCAAATAAACTACTTTTTACAGACGACCTTTGTATTACAAAACCTGAAGCATTTTGTCTTGGGAAAGTCCATCTACATGTAATCTTATTTGAAAACAAATATGGTGTCCTGTACCATGTTCGTATTGTCGTCAGAATGAAAGGATCCAACACTCTGCTGTTAAGCAAACTCTAAGGAGAGGTCGCAAAATTAGTTTTCAGTTTCTGATTGGATCTGTAGGCGTATGAAACTGACTCAGCTTGTATATATAGTGTCTGAGCAGGAAACAGACTCAAGCAAATCGATGCCAATACAAACCGTTTGAATATGTAGCTACTGATCTCGAATGATTTCGGAATACATCTTTTGGAACTGCCGAGAATGAAAACGGTGCTCATGATCAGAAAGTAACAGATGGTTACTTAGGTCTATTATATTTTGTATATTTCTCGTATCATAAATAATAGTGCATACGACAATGTTTCACTAATCCGAGAAGGTGACAGGACACTTCTTTCTTCTGTGAACAGAAGTTCAAAATGAAACGCTACAGACAATAATATGGTCCGGAAACCTTCTTAGCGCGTTTCAACATCATAAAATAATTTCAACAGCATATTGTTTTCGTAGGAGATAAGCAAGCAGCAACATCAATTTCCCACCAACATTCGTTGCTCCATAAAATACAGAATAAGACTGGATTTTCTAATTGATTTTAAAGTACACACACTTTTTGCTATTCATACATTAATACAAATTTGTTGTAAATCTAAGATGTACCACTAATGTTACAGGATGCTGACAGAATGGTATGTACCAAGTGATTCTAATTAAAGTGCAGTTATTGACAGAGGTCCAGTGTGGGCTGTAATTATCGCTTGGGAGCAAACCTTGGAAGATATTCTAATGTGTTAATGGAAAAAACGATTTATCCCATTAAAAAATTAGTTCCAATTTTGGTTATCAGGTGACAATCTGGAGCTGCGAATGCAAGAAAGACGTACAGAAATCTTTACATATATATGACAGATAAGGAATAGGACGTGGGAATCAAATAAATGAGAAAGGCATAATGTTTGATTTCATTATCAACCGTTGCTTACACAATTCGTTCAATAAGAACACTGAAAACATCGAAAAGTGATGTACAGCTCCAGATTTGCAACTGGGGCCAGAATTTGAACTATTTTTTTCACCTTAAATGCTTAAATCAGTTTCACATAAACGCATTAGCACATCCAGAAAGGTCCACTGTTATACGATAATGCAGCAGATACTGACCTCCGTCAGTAGCTGCACTTTATTTATAGCCATCCAGTACAACCAATACCAAGAAACGTAAATAAAAAATAGTGGAGGAGAAAAGTCTGGTGAACACAATATCACTGCGACTAATTCAGTGCAATGACATCTGGCAATAGAAAGATCGAAAGTGCAACGGAGGTCAAGACAAGAAAGAAAAACAGAATGGAAAACATAAAAAGCTGCTCGCAATATTACAACAAACGTCGTTGGCTAACTAATACGCTACTTTTTTGTGTTATCGTGAGATGAGAATAAAAGAACGTAAACTCGGACAAAGTATTCTTCCCGTAAAAGAGAACACAGCTGCCTTTGGGTCGCTGTAGATGGTATGGAACTGTTAGCTGGCAGTCACGTAACTCTCTACCTCTAACGTAAGTCATAGCAGTGTAGCTATGCCTATATTCCTATCGGTGGTATGGAATCATGACGTCGGTACGTGACCCAATGGCAGGAATGAGACGTTGTGTTTGGATGAGCCCAAGACTACACCATGAATGAAGTTGCTTGATTTGTCGGAGTGCGGACAGTCCGATGTGACTCCAAGGAATGGTGTACCACTAGCAGCCATGTAAAATTTTGTTAGAGCAGTGGTTGTCAAAAGATCCTGACAGGGACCAGAGGCTAGTGACGCCCCTTACTAAGACAGTCTGTTCCAGTCCAACAAGAAATGCTGTTGTCAGTGAATGCAGGCCCTTCTCAGCCCCTTTCAGAACGAACAGTCCGGAGAAAACCGCATAAAATTGTCGTTCCGAGTCTGGTACCTTACAAAAGACCATTGCTCACAGCAGCACATAAAGTTTCAATTTTCAAAGGGCCAAATGAGACAGAAACTGAAGAGCAACGGAGTGGAGGCGTGTGATGTATTCAGAAGAACCACGATTTTGTCTCTTTTCAAATGATGAAGGCGTCGAGTACACCGATAGAGCAATGAGTCATTTAATCAGCATTGTGTGGCGGGGGTGTTGTAGTTGAGGCCAAAGTGATGTTTTGTGTTTTACGTACCTAACATGGTTTGGGCACCGTAACTGAGGTTACAGTTAACATCAACCAGTAAGTTTATTCAAAAAACTGGTTCAAATGGCTCTGAGCGTTATGGGACTTAACATTTGAGGTCATCAGTCCCCTATAACTTAGAACTACTTGAACCTAACTAACCTAAGGACAACACACACATCCATGCCCGAGGCAGGATTCGAACGTGCGACCGTAGCTGCCCCGCGGTTCCAGACTGAAGCGCCTAGAACCGCTCGGCCACTACGGCCGGCAAGTTTATTCAACATTCTCGGTGACCAAGTCAATATACAGAACTTATTAGTGGTCATTAGTATGGGGTGTGTCCAGCTTTCACCTTTATGTTGGCCTGAACGCATCTGGGGACCCTTACAGTGGGATGTCTGAATATCTGGGGAGGAGTGGCAGCCCATTCTTCCGCAAGAGCCGAAAGCAGATAAGGTAGTGATGTTGAACATTTGACTCTGGAGCTAAGTCGCCGTTCTGACTCATCCAAAAGGTGTTCCACTAGATATAGGTCGGGACTCTGGGTAGCCCAGTCTATTTCTGGAATGTTATTGTCGAAAAAGAATAGGCTCACAGATGCTGCTTTATGGCAGTGTACCTTGTCATGTCGATATAATCATCTTTTCTGAACTGTTCCTCTACTGCACGCAGTACACAAAGCTGTGAAATGTGTTCACATCCTTCAGCTTTTAAAGTTTTCTTAAGAGGAATAAGGGGGACACATCCTAGCCACGAAACAACCCTACGTTGTAACATCAATTAATCCGTACTGACGGTACCACACATGATGGCAAGGAACATTCTCCACGCATTAGCTGAGTCTAAAACCTTGCATCGGACTGCCACAGCATATAACGTGATTCAGCATTCAAAATCACTCGTTTCCAATCATTCACTGATCAGTGGTGTCAAGCGTTGTTTATCCTTGACTAAGAACTTTCCTCCTCCTGCCCCCCCCCCCCCCCCTCCGCCCCGGGTAATTCAACATCCGTCTCATTTGCCCCCGTCCCTGCCACTAGTGCCGCCCCCATATATATCTATCCCTAGGCCACACTACCCATCTGGAAAATTTGTTGTTTATGATGTTTTACCTTTTAGATGTGTACCATCTGTGGTCCCAATTCGTTTCAACTTAGTAATTAATTTTAAATTTTAGTCTGAACTAAAGTGAATCATGTTTTTTTCTGTTATATGTGGGTTACGCACACTATGTCCCCTTTTGAAATAGTATGTATTTGAATAATTTTACGTAATTGCATACTGTACTTGAATAATGTCGTGTAATTGTGTATTACACTTTTAATTCCGTCTTGTTCCTCTTCCCCCTCCCCTTCCACTCTCCCCTCCCAGTAATATACTCTAATGACACTGTCATACTTGTAAAGATATTCACAAAGTTTCAGCTTAAATGTCTGTTTTAAAAGGGATTAATAAACTGAAAAAACGGTGATTTCTGTTGCAATGAAATTTTACATTATATAAAATCTGATGGGAATGTACCATTGGAGCAACATTGCCTTCACCCCTTCCTTCTTTATTTCCCCCATCCTTTACGCTAGACTTCCTTCCAGCTCCTCAATTCTCCACACCCTCGCAGCCACCCATTGTCTATTTTCTTACTCTCCTCCCTCTGTTCTCCCCCCCCCCCTCCCCCCGTAACTAATCCGTCTGTCTCATCTTCACCCTGTCGTACCCTTGGAGACTCCCCCCCCCCCCTCCCCACCTACAGCCCTCCCCCTATTTCTTTCTGTCCTGAGTTCCCCTTGACACGAGTGGAAAATTTATTATTTTCTGACAAGGTCTCACTTTTTAACCTGTGATCTCAATAGGTTGAAGTTTGCTTGCTTTGCTTCGAAAATAGTAATTAAAAAGTGCAATGTTTTCCTTTATAATTATAGCCTTTCCGTTGCTCTCTCTCTGCTTGAAATACTTAGACACTGTGCCTAGTGCGTCGTACGTTTTACTCATAGCGTATCCCATATTTTATTTTTCCACTGACGATTTGATGCCTATTGTAAAGACCGGATGTAAAGTGGTAAGGGATATTTACGGCGTTTTGTATATTATAAACGCTATGCTGCGGTACGTTTCGACCTTGGGATCAAAGGCATCTGGCACCAAGCTAAAATAATAGGGTCCTCGAGTCTGCTGCCTTCAGTCTGGCATGAGACGTCGCAAAATAACATCTTTTACAAATGCGCCTAACGAAAATTACACAAGAAAGAGTATATTTTTCTTGTATTGCTCACTTTTATGTGCTTTCTTAAGCATATTGTAAGCACTTGTCCTCAATATGTACTTTCGTTCCTGATATTGCACTGGTCCCATAATATTCATTTACAAACTTTTCTAATTTGCCTTTCGTGTAAATTTTCAACAGTTATCGATAATGATTACTCGGAACGCGTGATAAATGAAGTATTTAACGCTCTAGAAGTTTCCAAGGAATTACTACAAGCCAAACAATAACAAAACTTATGTCTTGGGATAAAGCTCGACTTCAGACTGCAACGAGGATGCAGATGGGTCGTTTTCGTCCTTAAAGTAATTTAATCAGTCAGTTGAAGAGAACAGTTTATTAGTTCACGAACGAAATGAGTATGATTGGTGGGGAAAACAGTTTTTAAGTGTGTCTATGTAAGTAATTTAAGCATTTAAATGTAAAGGTAAATTCATCATAATATGGAGCCTTGACGTACAACTGTGAAATACATTCGTACACTATCTAAGGATTCGATAAGTTTAAATAGAAACTGAGAGGCGACGTATCTACCCTGAAAACAAAAGAGGCAAGTTTATGTCTTAACGTCCCATCAACAACGAGATCATTAGAGGCGGGGAACCCATTCTAATTGCAGAAGAATGTGGAAGTAAGCCAACCGTATTGTTTTCAGAGTAAACATACTGTAAGTGTTTTAGGAAGCCACAGGAAATCTGGGTCTGGGGGGGTCAGCTGGGAATATGAACCACTACCACCCTTCTGAATTCGAGTCCCTTGCCTTACAACACTCATTCTTTCTTATGAGTAATTAATATATTATGAGAAGGATTGTTATTCATCCATATGATGAGCTCTTTAAGCACTCTCACGAAGTAACTGTGTCGAAAGTTCCTTCTGCAATAAACAAAGCTTGTAAATTTTGCGTGAAGAAACTCTGGTTTTCCTAATAGTGTAGGTAGAGGGCCACTTCTTTGTTCCACCACTGATTAACATCTTATCTGAAGGTGACTCCCATGCTTCTTGGAACCACCCTCAATCTGCCCAAGTACCTCAGGTAACGGTGTGAGGTACTGTCAAAGTTATGATGCAACTTGATACCCCGCCCATGGCTGTAGGATAGTCGTATGTGGTACATCCAAGGTAACCGATGCTCCGCACATGGCTCTTGGGCAATTGTGTGGTATAAAAATGAAGGTCACCCGCCTACCATACCAGTTTTGGCACATATAAAGATCTAAACTGGGGTCACACTCCCCCCACTGATCTAGACCAATAGGAAGACAGGAAATACCTCCCCTACCTCCCTTTCCTCTCTACGCCAATAGGAACATATTAAAATGGTAGGAAACCCCTTCCCCTTTTCTCACTAGAGCAGTTATATGGGAGTCATCATTTGAGATCTGCACACTATAGTGGAATGCTCATAAGCAGTTATTCCACTTAAAAATGCGCAAGGATGCAAAATACCTCTCGAGCTGCAGTATAAGCCTCACTTACATACCTGTAAATTTTCTGCCTAGGGGGTGGCCTCTGCATTAGAAGTGCTATGTGTGACAGACACGTTTACTGTCGAGAGCAAATCCAGGAGATTATGTTGTGGTGTATTACTTCCTTGCACACCGATCCTGCGAAATGACTACAACAATGATTTATGTGTGTTTCAACAGCTAGTTTTTCCATGCAAATGGATCAGGATGGGTGCTTATGCACTCTTCGCCACATTCTGTGAAGTGGTACGCAGGTGTTACGAATGTTATATTCTAGTACAGTTCCAGTATACGCGCTAGAATAATCTCAAGAAGCTGTTGTATTTCAAATGCTGTTTAAGTTCCTGAAAGACGTATGCACAAAGGCGTGCTGAAAAGTAATGGCTGTGAATTTTTTATCTGAAAATTCTTAATGCTTTTTAAATAAAACAAACGATATTAAGATTATACATCTTTATTCTTCATGTCTACATATTTGTAGCACTCCATCACTAGTGTGTGTAACATTACGTCGGCGTGTGACAAACAGCATGCTGCAATTTCATTTCAAATTCTAAGAATTCATTCACACATGGAGCACTCTCTCCTTCAGCATACCACACACGAACGCTGCGACATCTGCAACAACCCAATACTTCGGGTTCACTGTCATTATTCATCATCCATATAGTACCGACTTCGTCCCATCCGATTTTCATCTGTTCCAAAACTTAGAGAACAGCTTCGAGGACTTACCATTAATAACGCTCAAACAGTGCGAGCAGAGGTGAGTAAGTGGCTACGGTAATGGCTCCACCAACAAAATCAAACTGGGAGAAATGTATTAGTCAGCAGGTGACTATGCTGAGAAATAAACATCTAGACACGAAGAATAAAGATGTATGTTAATACCGTTTGTTCTGTTTAACACTTTCAGATCCTCTGGCTATAATCGAGTGCATTAACCTTTACTGTGTCTTAACTGCAACAGAAGTATTTTTTCCCAGTGGAAAGCTGAGGTACACATTTCTCAATATTTAACCTTTTCATCATGCGCAAGTGCTGCCAGCTAACCTCTGCTAGTCGGTGTAGCAGTGGGTAGCTGCTCGTGACTACCAGAAAACATGTTTTTTTTCGCTATATTCCACTATATTATTGAATATTGTTATTGCTATTTCGCATGGTAATTATTGAATGATCATTTTACTACAGTACTGCCATTAAAATTGCTACACCGTGAAGATGTCGTGCTACAGACGCGAAATTTAACCGACAGGAAGAAGATGCTATGATATGCAAATGATTAGTTTTTCAGAGCAATCACACAAGGTTGGTGCCGGTGGCGACACCTACAAAGTACTGACATGAGGAAAGTTTCCAACCGATTTCTCATACACAAACAGCAGTTGACCAGCGTTCCCTGGTGAAACGTTGTTGTGACGCCTCGAGTAAGGAGGAGAAATGGGTACCATCAGGTTTCCGACTTTGATAAAGGTCGGATTGTAGCCTATTGCGACTGCGGTTTATCGTATCGCGACATTGCTGCTCGCGTTGGTCGAGATCCAGTGACTGTTAGCAGAATATGGAATCGGTGGGTTCAGGAGGGTAATACGGAACGCCGTGCTGGATCCCAATGGCCTCGTATAGCTAGCAGTCGAGATGACAGGCATCTTATCCGCATGGCTGTAACGGATCGTACAGCCACGTCTCGATCCCTGAGTCAACAGATGGGGACGTCTGCAAGACAACAACCATCTGCACGAACAGTTCGACGACGTTTGCAGCAGCATGGACTATCAGCTCGGAGACCATGGGTGCTGTTACCCTTGAAGCTGCATCACAGAAAGGAGCGCCTGCGATGGTGTAGTCAACGACGAACCTGGGTGCACGAATGGCAAAACGTCATTTTTTCGGATGAATCCAGGTTCTGTTTCCAGCATCATGATGGTCGCATGGCGACATCGTAGTGAACGCGCATTGGAAGCGTGTATTCGTCATCGCCATACTGGCGTATCACCCGGCGTGGTGGTAAGGGGTGCCATTGGTTACACGTCTCGGTCATCTTTTGTTCGCATTGACGGCACTTTGAACAGTGGACGTTACATTTCAGATGTGTTACGACCCGTGGCTGTACCCTTCATTCGATCCATGCGAAACCCTACGTTTCACCAGGATAATGCACGACCGCATGTTGCAGGTCCTGTACGAGCCTTTCTGGATACAGAAAATGATCGACTGCTGCCCTGGCCAGCACATTCTGTAGATCTCTCACCAATTGAAATCGTCTGATCAATGGTCGTCGAGCGAGCAACTGGCTCGTCACA
Organism: Schistocerca serialis cubense; assembly: GCF_023864345.2. Taxonomy (NCBI): domain Eukaryota; kingdom Metazoa; phylum Arthropoda; class Insecta; order Orthoptera; family Acrididae; genus Schistocerca; species Schistocerca serialis. The sequence goes on from NC_064642.1 coordinate 460,072,487, forward strand.
ATACGCCAGTCACTACTCTTGATGAACTGTGGTATCGTGTTGAAGCTGCATGGGCAGCTGTACCTGTACACGCCATCCAAGCTCTGTTTAACTCAATGCCCAGGCGTATCAAGGCCGTTATTACGTCCAGAGGTGGTTGCTCTGGGTACTGATATCTCAGGATCTATGCATCCAAACTGCGTGAAAATGTAATCACACGTCAGTTATAGTATAATATATTTGGCCAATGAATAACGGTCTATCATCTGCATTTCTTCTTGGTGTAGCAATTTTAATGGCCAGTAGTGTATTTACTATTGTAGACATATTTCGTAATCAGTTATTTTACGCAAGTGTGCAACGTATGTTTTGAAAACTGGTACATATTTTTGTATAAGCCTAGAAACTGAAATGATAAAAAGACACCTTAGAACATTACCGCACATAGAAAAATTTTCCCTCCTCTGGAAAAAATTCAGGTCTGAATAGGTTAAAAGAGTTCAGGGGTTTTCACATAAAAAAGCTTACAGGACACCCTTACAGATCACACAGGCACTTAAGGGGACTAGATCGTGCAGTGTCCATGTAGTGGGTGGAATATACTTAAGTCTAGGCGAAATCCGATATCATGCAGATGCTATAATAAGCGCAGTCTTCTTCTTCTTCAGTAATTAAAGATTTAGCCACTTCTGTCTGTTCCATCTCAACTTTTCACTTTCACCTCCTTCTGGGTCTTCTGACTTCCTCTTGGCTGGCACAGTATGGCCTGACATGGGATTCTCTCTGCACTCGTTCCTTAAAGGTCATGTTTCCTTGATGTTTTATTTTTTCTATATTTCTGTTCATATTAGAAATATCCGATTCATTTCTAATATTTTCACTTCTTATATCGTCTTCAATGGTGGCACCTCTCACTTTCCTAAAAAGCCTCATTACTGCTATCTGTAGATTATTTATATCGCAGTTTTTAGGGATGCAATTTTAATGTTGTTTTCTTCTGTATTTTGTTCTGGAATGTTTTATTTCTCATTCCATGTGTTAGTCGGAGGTTGATAATCTTGTTTTTTTCTTTTTTCAGTGTTTTGTCCATGTTATAACTTATGTCACAGCCTAAAAATTTAAACTTGAAGACATGTTCTTTTCTTTTTTTTTTTTTTTTTTTTTTTTATTACCGTCGTATTGACCAACTAGGATCACGTTAACAACTTCAGTTCCTCTTCTTCCTTTGTTGTTTTTTCCTATTTTTCCATTATTCCCTCATTTTCTCCCCATGAAGTCTCTTCCTTTCTTCTGTCAATGTTGTTCCCCATTTTTTATTTCTTCTGTTTCGAAAGCCTTCCAAATTTACTATTTTTTTTCAAAACGGTTTCTTTCTGCTATTTCTGATTCTTTGATGTTGTTTCTTTCAAGATGTTTTCTTACTTCTGTAATCCTTGCTATTGTCGATTTCTTCTTCCAGAAATATAGGAGTATTTGTTTTGTTAGTCTATTTCCATCCATTCGGTAGAGATGTCCAAAAAAGGTTAATCTTCGTTTGGCCATTACTTCAGATATTTTATCTATATTTTTGCAGATATCCTCATTACTTCTTATTTTCCAACCATCTGCAGTTTTCATTTTTCTAATAATCCTTCTTTCCAGTACCTCTAGTTGGTCCATCTTATAGTTCATCGTTAGGCATTCAGATCCATATAAACATTAGGGTCGTACCACTGTGGTGTAGTGTTTTAATTTTGTTTTTCTAGATATACATTTCTTGTTGTAAATATTTTTGGTCAAACCATATGCTCTTTCCATTTTGTTAATTCTTACATCTATTGCAGATTTTTCTAGTCCATTCTGTTGTATAGTGTCTCCAAGATATTTAAATTTATTTACTCGCTCTATTTTACCTATTTGTGTTTCTATGTATTTTGGTGCATTTTTTATATTTGTGATGAATTTTGTTTTTTCAGGTGAAATTTTGAGACCAGTTCTGTTTGCTAATTTTTCCGGAATGTTTATTTGAGTAACTGCTTCTGACACCATGTTGTGTATTATGTATTATTATTTTTGAGTGGATGGGGTATTTTGCATGAAGGGCCTTGATTTTAGTTTTCTATTTTCATATTCGAAGGTTATGGTCACTTTTCCTAAGTGATACAGTTTTTACGCTGCTTGTTATAGCTCTTCTTCACTTTCTTCCAAAATGGTGTAACATCATCTGTATTCATAAGGACTTTAGCATATTTATTACTGTTAATCTCTACACATGGATCCTCGCCCTGTCTCCATATCTTAATCGAATCATATATACACACATTAAATGAGGCTGGTGACTGGCAACAGCCTTGTTTAAGTCCCTTATTGGTAGTGATATCTTCAGGGTTATTATTACCAACTTTCGTTGTTATTTTTGTCTTCATATATGAGCTTTTTATAGCTTCGGTAACCTTTATAGGACATCCACCTTTATTCATTATGTCCCCCAGTTTCTTTCCGTTCCACTGTCAGAAAATTATCCGAAGTCAGTAAAAGCTATATGTGACTCAGTATTGACTTCTAGTCGTCTCTTATAATGATAAATATATTATCACTGCATGAAAGGCCTTTCTAGAGCCCATTTCGTTCTTCTAACAGGAAAATCTCTGTAATGATTCTTATACGATTACTGATTATTTATGCAAATATTTTACAGGGTGAGTTTCAGAGTTTACTCCCTCCATAATTCCCAGAATTGTTCCTTTGATATATTTTAAAAGTGGATACCAGTTTCAATATTTTCCTAGCGTTTTGGATTTTATATCAGTTGTTGTTGTTGTTGTGGTCTTCAGTCCTGAGACTGGTTTGATGCAGCTCTCCATGCTACTCTATCCTGTGCAAGCTTTTTCATCTCCCAGTACCTACTGCAACCTACATCCTTCTGAATCTGCTTAGTGTATTCTTCTCTTGGTCTCCCTCTACGATTTTTACCCTCCACGCTGCCCTCCAATACTAAATTGGTGATCCCTTGATGCCTCAGAACATGTCCTACCAACCGATCCCTTCTTCTGGTCAAGTTGTGCCACAAACTTCTCTTCTCCCCAATCCTATTCAATACTTCCTCATTAGTTATGTGATCTACCCATCTAATCTTCAGCATTCTTCTGTAGCACCACATTTCGAAAGCTTCTATTCTCTTCTTGTCCAAACTATTTATCGTCCATGTTTCACTTCCATACATGGCTACACTCCATACAAATACTTTCAGAAATGACTTCCGGACACTTAAATCTATACCCGATGTTAACAAATTTCTCTTCTTCAGAAACACTTTCCTTGCCATTGCCAGTCTACATTTTATATCCTCTCTACTTCGACCATCATCAGTTATTTTGCTCCCCAAATAGCAAAACTCCTTTACTACTTTAAGTGTCTCATTTCCTAATCTAATTCCCTCAGCATCACCCGACTTAATTAGACCACATTCCGTTATCCTTGTTTTGCTTTTGTTGATGTTCATCTTATATCCTCCTTTCAAGACACTGTCCATTCCATTCAACTGCTCTTCCAAGTCCTTTGCTGTCTCTGACAGAATTACAATGTCATCGGCGAACCTCAAAGTTTTTATTTCTTCTCCATGAATTTTAATACCTACTCCGAATATTTATTTCGTTTCCTTTACTGCTTGCTCAATATACAGATTGAACAACATCGGGGAGAGGCTACAACCTTGTCTTACTCCCTTCCCAACCACTGCTTCCCTTTCATGTCCCTCGACCCTTATAACTGCCATCTGGTTTCTGTACAAATTGTAAATAGCCTTTCGCTCCCTGTATTTTACCCCTGCCACCTTTAGAATTTGAAAGAGAGTATTCCAGTCAACATTGTCAAAAGCTTTCTCTCAGTCTACAAATGCTAGAAACGTAGGTTTGCCTTTCCTTAATCTTTTTCTAAGATAAGTCATAAGGTCAGTATTGCCTCACGTGTTCCAGTGTTTCTACGGAATCCAAACTGATCTTCCCCGAGGTTGGCTTCTACTAGTTTTTCCATTCGTCTGTAAAGAATTCGTATTAGTATTTTGCAGCTGTGACTTATTAAACTGATAGTTCGGTAATTTTCACATCTGTCAACACCTGCTTTCTTTGGGATTGGAATTAATATATTCTTCTTGAAGTCTGAGGGTATTTCGACTGTTTCATACATCTTGCTCGCCAGATGGTAGAGTTTTGTCAGGACTGGCTCTCCCAAGGCCGTCAGTAGTTCCAATGTAATGTTGTCTACTCCCAGGGCCTTGTTTCGACTCAGGTCTTTCAGTGCTCTGTCAAACTCTTCACGCAGTATCATATCTCCCATTTCATCTTCGTCTACATCCTCTTCCATTTAGCCAGCCGCGGTGGTCTAGCGGTTCTAGGCGCTCAGTCCGGAACCGCGCGACTGCTACGGCCGCAGGTTCGAATCCTGCCTCGGGCATGGATGTGTGTGATGTCCTTAGGTTAGTTAGGTTTAGGTAGTTCTAAGTTCTAGGGGACTGATGACCACAGATGTTAAGTCCCATAGTGCTCAGAGCCATTTGAACCATTTTTTTGAACCTCTTCCATTTCCATAATATTGTCCTCAAGTACATCGCCCTTGTATAGACCCTCTATATACTCCTTCCACCTTTCTGCTTTCCCTTCTTTGCTTAGAACTGGGTTTCCATCTGAGCTCTTGATATTCATACAAGTCGTTCTCTTATCTCCAAAGGTCTCTTTAATTTTCCTGTAGGCAGTATCTATCTTACCCCTAGTGAGATAGGCCTCTACATCCTTACATTTGTCCTCTAGCCATGCCTGCTTAGCCATTTTGCACTTCCTGTCGATCTCATTTTTGAGACGTTTGTATTCCTTTTTGCCTGCTTCATTTACTGCATTTTTATATTTTCTCCTTTCATCAATTAAATTCAATATTTCTTCTGTTACCCAAGGATTTCTACTAGCCCTCGTCTTTTTACCTACTTGATCCTCTGCTGCCTTCACTACTTCATCCCTCAAAGCTACCCATTCTTCTTCTACTGTATTTCTTTCCCCCATTCCTGTCAATTGTTCCCTTGTGCTCTCCCTGAAACTCTGTACAACTTCTGGTTCTTTCAGTTTATCCAGGTCCCATCTCCTTAAATTCCCACCTTTTTGCAGTTTCTTCAGTTTTAATCTACAGGTCATAACCAATAGATTGTGGTCAGAGTCCACATCTGCCCCTGGAAATGTTTTACAATTTAAAACCTGGTTCCTAAATCTCTGTCTTACCATTATATAATCTATCTGATACCTTTTAGTATCTCCAGGGTTCTTGCATGTATACAACCTTCTTTCATGATTCTTAAACCATGTGTTAGCTATGATTATGTTGTGCTCTGTGCAAAATTCTACCAGGCGACTTTCTCTTTCATTTCTTAGCCCCAATCCATATTCACCTACTATGTTTCCTTCTCTCCCTTTTCCTACACCCGAATTCCAGTCACCCATGACTATTAAATTTTCGTCTCCCTTCAAAATCTGAATAATTTCTTTTATTTCATCATACATTTCTTCAATTTCTTCGTCATCTGCAGAGCTAGTTGGCATATAAACTTGTAATACTGTAGTAGTTGTGGGCTTCGTATCTATCTTGGCCACAATAATGCGTTCACTATGCTGGTTGTAGTAGCTTACCCGCATTCCTATTTTCCTATTCATTATTAAACCTACTCCTGCACTACCCCTATTTGATTTTGTGTTTATAACCCTGTAGTCACCTGACCAGAAGTCTTGTTCCTCCTGCCACCGAACTTCACTAATTCCCACTATATCTAACTTCAACCTATCCATTTCCCTTTTTAAATTTTCTAACCTATATCAGTGCCAAGAGTAAATAAATGTAGTGGTCTAAAAACACAAGACGGTCCAGCATATTTTAAAAGTTCCATATTAATACCATCTGATCCACACGTTTCCCTACTCTTCATACTTTTTAAAACTACTTGTAGTCCTTGCATTGCGACTGAATTCTCAGTGGTTTTGTGTTAAATGATCTTCTCCTTCAGTTCTGGATCTTCTATTGCCACATTTTTTTATAAAATTCTTTCAGTTTATCTTCAGTAATTATATTTAGTTCTGCAACAGCTTTCTCTGCTGTATTTAAGTGTTTCATTAGCTTATAGGGAAAAGTTTGCCTTCCACACACATCCTGTTCTTCTTTCATTGCAAAATGATGGCATGGCTCTTGGTGTGCTACCCTAGTTATTTGTGTGGTACGCTTTCGTCTTCCTTATACACCTTTTCAGTTTCTGGTGTTTTATTTTGCAGGAGCTTTTTGTGGGCTTTATCTTTTCCGTCAACGGCCTCTGCAATATTTTCGATTCAAACCCTTAATCCTCTCTTTTCCCCACATATATGCTCTTCCCCCAACGCCTCGCGCACCGCGTTTTCTATGCATTTTTGATATTTTGCTATTCTTTCTCTACATCCTTAACAGTTGGAGAGTCTAACAGATATTTCTGTATCCGACTTTAATAAAATTCTAATACTTACTTGTTCCAGAAGGTATACCTTAAAGACATCCTCAACCTCTGTCTTCCTGGCCTCTGTTTCCTTCGGTCAGTTATCTTTGTAATTGTTGCGATGACTAAATAATGGTCAGAACAGGTATTGTTTCCTAGTTGTATGTGTATATCTTGAACCTGATTGCATGCCCTGTCATATGTGATTAAGCAGTTTATTAAAGATCTTTAACCCTCCACGCTCCATGTAATCTTACATATCTTTTAATTCCTAAAAAAAATCTGTTATTGATCTTCAGCTGGTTGAAGGTTTCCAATTGTCTAAATTCCTCACTAATTTTGTCGATCTGCTGTTCTCCAAATGTACCCCGACTCCTGAGATAAATCTCAACGGAAGAGAGCGAAATATCTCTTATTTACTTCGTTCATGACCCTTTGCAGTTCATCATAGGAAACTTTTGTTTCAGTTTTCTTCCCTTCTCTAGGTGCATATACACCTATAATGACTAAATATCCTGTGACATTAATCTGCCACCCCAAAATTCTATTGTTTGAGGTGCTCCAATATACGTCATTGTATAGCAGTCAAGATCTATTGTGCCTTTTAACTTCTTTCTGTTTCTGTAACAACAGCTACATCAGTTTGTTTACCTCTTAATTTATGATCTAGCTCCATTTTGTAGTTTCCAATACCTCTCCCATTCCACGTAGCTCCCATTTCATCCTATCTGTCATACCTAATCGTTTATCCTTGACTTAAGTAGGTCGACTCCAAGACACATCCATTTCATCTGAGGCTGAGAATTGCAAAGAGAGCCAGTAAATATAGGATCTTCTGGTCATGTTACGAGCGCTGCGCAAGTTAAGCTTGGGGCTCCAATGTCACAGCTTCCAAGCCTGCTGAGCAGTATTTCTGATTACCATTCCTAGACAGATTGCCATTGCCGGGCTTCGAGATCTGCCTGCCTTGGAGATATAACTTCTATAGAATTGTCACACAGCCTACCTTAATGGCATGTTCCCAAAAAGTTACCCTGCAGAGTTTCTTGAGAACTATATTGTCACTCTTTCACGGAACCTAGTTGTACTGCGGAGATGAGTAACCAGACGGCGGGTTATACATGTATGTCTCTGAACAACTATCACACCAAACTATGAAACCCATAAATTCTCGCAAACATTGCACGCATGTCCCAGCCTTTCAGCTGCGATTTTCTCTCTCTCTCTCTCTCTCTCTCTCTCTCTCTCTCTCACAGGACATGTGATTCACGATCAGTGGTTCTATCACTGGACAGCTGATATAGATACATGGATAACGAATATCCACTGTATACATCAACAAACTTACATTTAACGATTCAGTCACAGTTGTTAGCTGTTCTGCACTGTCATGCGAAAATGACAGGAGTCCACAAATTTTCTAGTTATGGAATGAGTTTCAGGAAAATAATGATAGAGTAATACAATGATGACGATTATGCACTTGTGATGTAATGATTTTAGTAACCATTCGTTGCTGGAAATATTTTCAGTAATTAAAGATAAGTGTGATTAAAAAATCAGCGCTTTTAATGCGGAATGAGGGATTATCACATCTATATCTCCCTCGTAGAGTTTCACCGGTTCCGGGCTCGACTGATAATTCTTAACGTCAGCGTTGCCGTTGGTTCCGACAGGTCACTATCACGTTTTAACAGCCAGAAAGCGAACAAGGTAGGAGAAGATGCCCCATATCGTTGGCAAGAATTAGGACAGGTACCGTTTTCTGGTGCTACAGAGTTAGCTGCAGTTTTCTCTCTTTTCACATGAGTGGGACGATTCTGGCAGCTGGCAGCTGTCAAGGTATGTTCCAAGTACCTGTGTGGGTGGATAGAAGTTCCACAGGTCAGGTTGTTTTACAAAAAACTTCCACAGTCCTAAATATTGATATAGTCCCAAAGCTGAGCAAATCAAGAACGTGTTGTTCCGTCTCTCGCCGTTGTGGAAGAACTTGTATAGCTTCGTATTAATTGATAGAGTTGTTGGATGTCCTCCTGAGGAATATCGTGCCAAATTCTGCCCAACTGGTGCGTTAGACTGTCAAAACCCCGAGATGGTTGAAGGGCAGTGCCCAAAATGCTCCAAACGTTCTCGTTTGGGGAGAGATCAAGCAAACTTCTTGGCCAACGTGGACTTGGGCAAGTACGAAGATAAGCAGTAGAAACTCTCTCCATGTACAGGTGGGCGTTATGTTGGTGAAATGTAAGCCCAGTTTGGCTTGCCATGAAGGTTAACAAAATGAGGCAGCCGCGCGGTCTAGCGCCTAGTCACGGTCTGTGAGGTGCCGCCCGTAGGAGGTTCGAGTCCTCCCTCGGGCACGCATGTGTGTGTTGTCCTTAGCTTAAGTTAGTTTAAGTTAGATTAAGTAGTGTGTAGGCTTAGGGACCGATGACCTCAGCAGTTTGGTCCCATAAGACCTACCACAAATGGGGTGTAGAATATCGTCGACGTATGTCTGTGCTGCAAAGGAGCCGCGTGCGACAACCAAAGGGGTTCTGCTATAAAATGAAACACCACCCCAAACCATCAATCCTGGTTGTCGGGCCGTATGGCGCGTGACAGTGAGGTTGGTATCCTCTGTCGTACTTTCAAATGGCCCAGAGGCGGACCAATGAGTTACTGACTTGCTCAATTCGTGAAGCTGTTTCTCTTGAATAAATCACTCAGATTTTCTGAAACTGTGATCATTTCTTTGTCTGTGTATGTGGATCACATCTACAGATTTTGTTCTCATTTGGATAATTCATCTACTGTACGTCCACCCATCTGAGTGGGGGCTTATCTAGCCTCACTGGCGCTCTGTCGCGTTTATATTCCATTGGATACAGACTTGTTCAAGATTTAATAATGTACCCAAGATCAGCACCTAGTGAAGACAACATTTTGCTGCCCAAGGGATATTTCGTTTCCCATGACGCACATACCGCATTATAAGGAAATACGTAGTACTGTTTCGGGGTGCAGGGTAGTTTAGCTCTTCCTGTTGTGTGTCTTGGTAGAGATACTACACAAGATCTTTCTTTCAACCTTTTATCCCTCCATCTGGGAGCATTAGAAACTAAATTTCTTTCTAACTCTTCCCATAATGGACAAGAAAACTGGTCAGTAAGAAAACACAGGTAACTATCTACTTTGAGCATTAAAATGAGTCTCTTAATGGGAATGGCAATTTACATTTATAGTAGAACATATATTTTAACAATAAAACTAAACGTATAAAAATTCGTATAATGTATATGTCAGTAGTGGTTATGGGCCAGTTGTACCCTCCCCCCGTCGGAGATTCGAGTCCTCCCTCGGGCATGGGTATGTGTGTTGTCCTTAGCTTAAGTTAGTTAGACTAAGTAGTGTGTAAGCCTAGAGACCGATGACCTCAGCAGTTTGGTCCCATAGGAACTTGCTACAAATTTCCAATTTCCAGTTCTACATCCAAGTTCAAGGTCAGAGTGTGACCTGATCCCCACACGCACTTCTTGGCCAGTTGCTTGTAGTATGTTCGAGGTCACAACGTAACCTGACACCAATCACATGTCAAAGCCCCTACTTCCGCAGCCCAAGCATGTAGGCCAATTTTATGACATAAAAACGGAGGACAATTAAGGTCATACGTCCACAGTTCCAGTTTTGGCCACAAAATTAAGATCACCTAATCCTCCGTCCCTCAAAATTGATCTAGGCCAATAGCAAGACTTAAAATTTGCTGGAAAACAAGTTCCTTCTTTTTCCCATATCCCTTCTCCTTTCCTCTCTAGTCCAGTTGTGTGAGGCTCGTCATTTGTAGATCTATACGCCGTAGTGGAAGGATCATCATCGTGAAGCGTCATCAGAGATCAGCCATCACCTCCGGGAATATGAAGACAATAAGAAGACTGTTACATTAGACTGCAAGTAATTGTCCGGCCGTCTCTCTCGTCATTATTCATATGTTTGGTATCGTCTAGGGACTTCACTGCCACACCAAAGTCGACAGCGCATATCGATACGACAGGCATTAGAGATGTTGTGCTGCAAACAGTAATGACGAATCATAGGCTCTCCAGAAGACACGCCCTGCCTCTTAGTGTAGTAGTGCCCTCACGCTGAGGTCAATGTCCTGTCGAGCATTCTAGAGCTCAGTCTGCTCGACGCCTCGGCTGCAGCAGTCGACATTATAGTGTAGGACTAATGGGTTATAAAAGTTCAGATGAATTTGTACTGTTGTAAATTTCAAGTTTTGTATTTCAAGGGAACGGTTTCTTCCTTAGTGCATTAGAAGATGCTTTCAGCATCAATGATAGCTGTAAATTATCAAGCACTCCTCAGACAAAAAAACTGTGTCATTTATGTAATGAAGTGAATTCATAGTTCATGCGTTCTAGCTTGGGAGGCCTTCTAAGAGCAATCACAGAACCCACAGTTATGGCCAGATGAAAGTCGTTTCGTCTGGTCCCAGCAACACGGGAATCGCGAAGCTCTGACTTGCCTAGTTTGAGCTTCTTTTTAGGGTCAGCCAACTACTCTCTTTTAGCGATGAACCAAGAACGATTTCCTTTTCGTCTTTTTTTTTAAAAAAAAAAGAAAAGAAGAAACATAGGCAGTTTGTACTCGCACCAGACAACAATATCAGCACTAGTGACATATATTTAGTGCTTAAAGAACTGCAGGGATAGGATGGGAATAATTGCAACGTCTCTATTGAAAACAAACTAAAGATCCAAGATGTAGTCCCTCGTTTAACCGTCTCCAGGTGTCAAGCGCCTCTTCCCGACATCAGCCATGGCCGCCACACTCCAGTGTGCTATGGCCACGAAAAGCGCCTCTTCCCTTTTAGACGGAAAAGGCCCGGCCAACAGTGCCCATGTGCAGGCCACACGTGTTCGCATGTCACTCGCTCATCAGTAGAAGCAGTGGACCTCTGTCGGTGGACGTACAAATAATCTGTCTATGTTGCTACTTGTTTAAGTGCCAAGTGCTCCACAGGGAATGACTGTAGTAAGATAACTCTGCTATTAGTCGTTGTCGATATTTAAAAAAATTGTGTTACTAACATTCCACCACCTTGAAATATTCTTCTATAACAGGACCTCGATAGAAGCCATTTTTACGTCAGCTGTAATATACAGGGTGAGTCACAAACTAGTGACAGCTAAAATAACTTTGAAAGTATGATAGTAGCTGAGAAGTTTGTGGGACAAATGTTGCATGGGACAACGGGGGTCATAAAATGACATTGGGTTTTTGTTGCTAGGTGGGGTGGCGTCAAAGATGTGAAGGCCAACTTTGTTTTTTTAAATGGTGGCTATAGTTTGGTATTTATTTTCTGATAGCAGCTATAGTGACCGGGCCAAATATCTCACGATATTAGCATCAAACGAAAAAATTACAAAGAACGGAACTCGTCTAGCTTGAAGGGGGAAACCAGATGGCGCTGTGGTTGACCCGCTAGATGGCGCTGCCATAGGTGAAACGGATATCAACTGGGATTTTTTAAATAGGAACCCCCATTTTTTATTACATATTCGTGTAGTACGTAAAGAAATATGAATGTTTTAGTTGGACCACTGTTTTCTCTCTGTGATAGATGGCGCTGTAATAGTCACAAACGTATAAGTACGTGGTATCACGTAACACCCCGCCAGTGCGGATGGTATTTGCTTCGTGATAAATTACCCGTGTCAAAATGGACCGTTTACCAATTTCGGAAAAGGTCTATATCGATTTTATGTATGGCTATTGTGATCAAAACGCCCACCGGACGTGTGCTATGTATGCTGCTCGGTATCCTGGACGACATCACCGAAGTGTCTGGACCGTTCGCCCGATATTTACGTTATTTAAGGAAACAGGAAGCGTTCAGCCACATGTGAAACGTCAACCACGACCTGCAACAAATGATGGTGCCCAAGTTGGCGTTTTAGCTGCTGTCGCGGCTAATCCGCACATCAGTAGCAGACAAATTACGCGAGAATCGGGAATCTCATAAACGTCGGTGTTGAGAATGCTACATCAACATCAGTTGCGCCCGTACCATATTTCTATGCACCAGGAATTGCATGGCGACGACTTTGAACGTCGTGTGCAGTTCTGCCACTGGGAACAAGAGAAATAACGGGACGATGACAGATTTTTTTGTACGCGTTCTATTTAGCGGCGAAGCGTCATGCACCAACAGCGGTAACATAAACCGCTATAATATGCACTACTAGGCAACGGTAAATCCACGATGGCTGCGACAAGTGGAACATCAGCGACCTTGACGGGTTAATGAAAGGTGCGACATTATGGGAGGAAGGGTAATTGGACCCCATTGTATCGATGGTAATCTAAATGGTGCAATGTATGCTGATTTCCTATGAAATGTTCTACCGATGTTACTACAAGGTGTTTCACTGCATGTCAAATGGTGATGTACTTCCAACATGATGGATGTTTTTCATTTAACAACATCATATTGGAACGCTAGTCATATAGTTTTAACGATCACTTCGAAAAAATAAAGTTCCGTGTTTAATTATTTTATTTGTTTGTAGATACACGTGTGCATTTTCGGTACGCATTGAAATTACGGAGTCAAGGCACCCTAGCACACTGATAGAACTGCTAAAATAATATTGCGCATCCCATTTACTAAGTGGAGTATCTTGCAGCAATTCGTTGATAACTGAATTTTAATGACCACCGTTGTAGCTGTTTGGGCCATCCTATAGATTTACGCAAGTAGGAGAATTGTAGAATGAAGGGAGACAAATTGAGGAGCTACTCAACTGATAAGTGGCGGTTCCTGTCACGAAAACTGACAACGGCCAGGAGAGTTGTATGCTGACCACATGTCCCTCGATATCCGCATCCATTGAGGCCAATGACTGAAGATGACACGGCAGTCGGTTAGTAACGTCGGAGGGATGTTCGGACGGAGAAAGAAAGTGGAAAGATTTAATAACTGACTGCATTTCGTCTTTGCTTGTTTCCTGAAAGTACATGTAACATAACTATCTCTTAACACCAGATTTCAAGAGTTCTACATACTTGCCTGTACTAATCAAATTTGCAATTAATTCGCCAGCTGCTAAAAGGAAATTATTATTAAATATGTGTACATTTCTCTTGGATCAGTCGCAGTTTTATTCTCGCACAGAATAGTTGGAATATGTGTGCACTCAACTTCTGCCCTGATACTCCTTTAGCAATAAACAGTTTCCAGGAGTTGGACAAAACTAGCGAAACATCAGAAATACAATGGAGTCTATGCTTAACACGCGCCATTCGCGAGTGGAACAGGGAAGAGGGGAATCAGTGGTTCAGAAGTACCCTACGCCACACGCTTCTAGTGACTTGCAGACTGTTTGGCGTAGATGTAGACGAAGGAAAGGCGTTGGCACTCGGAATTGGAGCAGGGACGAGGGAACAGTTAGTGGTTCCAGAAGTATCCTCCGCCACACGCCTTCTGGTGGCTTGCCTACTGTTTGCTGTAGATGTGGACGAAGGAAAGTCGTTGGCACTCAACTTCCAGTCGCCTCGGTATGAATAAATTCAGGTGCTGTATGGTTTTCAAGGGAATCTTCTGCCATTTTTCATGAAAAATAGTGGACAGTTGACGTAACGATATTGGTGGATAGCGATCAAGAACCCTTCTCTCCAAAGTAGTTCACGAAGCCGAAATACTAATGAGATCTGGAACCAGTGACGGCCAGGGGAGATGCGACGATTCATCTTGGTGCTCACAGAACGAGCCCTGGACGACGCGACCTGTGGAACAGGAACGCTGTCGTCTTGGAACATACCATCGATGTGGGACAAACATTGTACCTTGGAATACACCTGATACGACAGAACGATAGAGAATCCTCGGCGTCAAAGCTATCATGCTGAGTAACTATAGGGCTCACAGAAGACCACGATATGGCTGCCTCATCGGAACAAATGAATTTCTGGCATTGCTCCATAGCCCAGGTTTTGTGGCTTCGACACCACATCTTCCTGTTATTTGCGTCACTGATGAGTCGGTTTGGAATTACAGCTCGGCCTCCAGTTCCCAGTTCATAAAGCTCCCTCTGTCTTGTTCTGTTGCCGACAGGGTTCGAGAGTGCGACATTCAGCTCTGCAGTAAGTTTCGCAGCTGACGTTCTCTTATTTTCCATCAAAATCCTCTTCAATAAACGTCTGTCATGATCACTTTTCCATATTTTTATCGAACCCTTGTAGATTTGAATATGTTTTTTGAATTACTTAATATCTTGCTGTAATGCATTTTTTAGATTGTCTGAGGTCATTCTTTAGCAGTTTTAATTTGTCTGTAGTAAATTTCTGTAACTGGGTTCTGACTGTCCATATTTATATAGCTCCAACTACTGTAATTTGCGTAGTCATTCAATCTGTTAGTCAGTAATGCTTTTGTACTCGCAGTTCACATTAGGAAAATATCGAAAAGTGATGAAAGTGGGTAGAAACGTATTGTATGTATGGTTTAGGTTGTCTACGTCGCAGATTTACTTTCAAATTGTGTTCTTCAAGACTGGCTTTGATCTTCAATACTGTCTGCTACATATGATATTGACTCTGCGTTGTTCCCTTAACTGCTAACGTATGTGCACGGTTTTCAGTTGTAATGACGGACCATCAGAGATGGGTCCCATTTTTCGAGTTCTGGCACAGCATCGAAGAGCAGACGCAGCGTTAGAATTGTCCTGTGAATTTCCACGAAAAGTATTTTGATGCCAAGATACTGAATTCGTTACTTACACTGGACAAAACATTGAAAACACTGCCAGTCAATTACTTTACGTAGGGAGCATTATATGAATTATTCTCCACTTTAATCCTACAGCTACTTGAAATTCATAGCGTCTTCGTTCTTGGTTTCCCTACGCAGTGTATAGCTGATGTATTTGGAAGACGTTTTATAAGCAACAAGGGCTTTTTGTGTACTTGGAGCTGGGTGGTAAATTAGCAGTAGACAGAGAACATACATGAAATGCGAAATGCAAAGAGCTGCTGGTACTTTTATAGAAATAGTGAAAATAACTTGTGCTTCATTAATTTATAACAGTTTCTCGGAATGTATTAAGAACAGAGAAAATGTTCACGTGATGTCTTCCCTTGAGGATGATTGGTGTTATCCATCTTTCAGTATTTCCTCCTGAAACACCCTGTAGGGTTTCAGAATTTTATGTCTGAAGCAATTATTGTTATGTCGTTCTTTCAAGCAGTCTTCTTTCACATAGCTCTAGAGCAACATTGAAGTTTAGTGACAGAATGCATTGTGACGTCACAGAAAATGTATATACAAGGGTGATTCACATGAAAATCTTATTTATTATTATACTTCGGGAAAATTAAATATAAATTTTTCGACATAGTTCCCTTGGTGTGCAAAGCATGCATTTCACCGATTCAGAAGTCGCGAAGATAATTCATTTGTGTGTAAACGCAGCCGTTGAAGCTTCGCTGTGTTCACCTCTGCATCACTTCCGAAATACTTACCTCCTAGTGTCTCTTTTATCCATCGAAACTTACAGATATCGGATCATGTATTGTTGCTACGTTTTAACGGGCAGTATGGAGACGAACATTCTCATGTTGCAGAAACACACCTGCAGTCGTTAGTCCACGTCATTTACTTCTCTTTGCAGGGCTAAGATGATTTCATTGAAAATCTGAGTTTCAATGACTGGTCACCGCTTAACCCTTTACTCGGGCACTTTATTCTTTTCCGAAGAGCTATGGCGCCATTTCTTGCCCGAGCTTTTCGTTTAAGGTTGGTCATAAATACACCCAAGTTTTGCCTATTGTAGGAGTTCTGTCGAGAAACAATTTAAGTTTGATCTATAAATCTGCAAACGTTCCTCATAGGTATCGATGCAATAATCTCTTGTTCAGCAGTCAGTTGACCTAACACCCATCTTGCGGTCACTCTATTGAATCACAGTACGTCAAGGATAATAGTGTGTGGTGAACGAATGCTAGTAACCAAAAACAGTGCCTATTTCATTTACACTAATGCACATATTTTCCTTTATAGGCTCTTCCACTGCAATAATGTTTTCGCTTTTCATTACTCGGTGTGCATAGTTCAGACGCGCAGCGCCTTCTACAGAAGTTACGTCTCATTCAGACTTTCTGCACCACTCGTAAACGTGTCTCCGTACTGTGCTTTCATACTGAGATGCATCTCCACAGGTTTAACAACCTAACTATTCACAAACGGTACAGACATCGCTGCTGCAACATTGTGCCATTGTGCAAAGTGGTGGCTAACTTCTCACTGATAGATCTACATTTTCCGTAATGCAACAGCACTATGACAACTGTTGGCGGTTTCTCTAAACACAAGGATAATTCAAGCCGCTCTCAAATCGATAGCACAACTTTCATGACTTTACTGCAATTTTAACGTTTTTATCTGAATCACCCTCACACCCTTGTGCTCGTATCTTGGCACGGTCTTCGTTTGTCAGTGTTGTACGTCATCTTGCTGTATTAGTCTCTAAATTTCCATTAGCTTTGTACACTTAATATGGATACGAATTGTAAAGGAAGTTGTACTATACAGTAATTGAATCAGCTCCGTAGTGATTTCATGGAGCGATGTCATACTCACGAATTTATCGATGTTATTAATGGTTCTCCAGTGGCACTCTGCACTTCTTTGCAAACGTAGTGAATCAACAGTACACAAACCACGTTCTTTCTGTACATGTTGGACGATCAATTTATTATAGCAGAGAGCTTCAATAAATATTCAGAATCTTTCCGATGACGTTCATATGTGAAAAAAAGAATGAAAATATCAAAGTCGTATGACGTCCTATCTAGACAGTGGTCTGATCACAAAAACAATGTACATGTGCTGCAGACCGTGTTCCGTCCGTAACAGTGGATGTAACTTATACGAAGACTAAATTAGCGCCGTAGGAACTTCACGTAAAAAATAATCCGAGTATTTCCGACACTCACTTTAGACAGTGAAGTGCATTGTGTGTCATTTTCATTTTGCGTTCCTTTTGAACATTTCTATACATAGAAACGCACAACGCTCAGTGACTTAATGAATGTGTTACTCTTGATGCTGTTTCCCTACGGTTATTGTTTTCTTAAAGCATTTGCTATGTCACTAAGGCGCGTAGCAAACATATTATCTGGAAAAGATATCATTTGTGGCAGTACCTAGTAACAAAATTTTCAACTAATACATGTTGTCGGAGACAATAGTGAGAAAATAATGTCCCTGTGTGGTGTTTTGAAGTAATTAACATGGGCTTTGTCATAGATTGTACCTTCTATTCTCCACAAACATTGGTAATTTCTGTTTATGGTCATATGAAAGTGCTGAAAGATTAGCCATTGATTTTCACTAAGAGATATTTATTCAACTGTATTAATTTCAATTATGGTTGACAAATGGAGTGTCGTTGCTGTTTTCTCAGTCTTCCTGAAGTAGATGTTGAGCTTCTCCATGAGCTTCCGTGTTCAGTTAAGCAGATGATAAGAACTCTGAAACAACAGTCCATAGTTTTAGTCTGTTGATTAGTACCCTTAAAGGCAACATACTGAAATTAGCAACAAATACAACATCTCATGAGAGTGACTTTGAAAGATAATCGTCGAAGGTTTGTGTGGATAGTGACCTTACGATACTTGACAATGTATAATTTGCTGTTACATGTCGGTAGCATCTTCTGATATGAAGCATCAAGTATGTGTGTGTACAAAGTATTGTAAAATTGCAGAAGGAGATCTATTTGTTCTTGTATTCAATTTAAAATACACTGACAGAAAAAATCGCAACACCAAAAAATACTTGTAATTAAAGTAGAATAATGAAATTTCGAGGATGTCTAAGTAACATATTTAAGCGATTAACATGGCAGGACCACAGGTTAACGTAAGTGCAACATAAGTCATTGCAAATGTGAAAGGCTAGTACAATAATAATAGGTGTTAACCGACAGAATGTTGAATAAAAGCATGCAAACGTGCTTGCGTTTTGTTATACAGGTGTTGGATATCATTTTGTGGGCTGGAGTTCCATGTCTGTTACGCTTGCTCGGTCAATACAGGGTGGTCCATTGATAGTGACCGGGCCAAATATCTCACTAAATAAGCATCAACTGCGTTTTTTAAAAATAGGAACCCCCATTTTTATTACAAATTCGTGTAGTACGTAAAGAAATATGAATGTTTTAGTTGGACCACTTTTTTCGCTTTGTATAGTCACAAACATATGGCGCTATAATAGTCACAAACATATGGCTCAAATTTTAGACGAACAGTTAGTAACAAGTAGGTTTCTTAAATTAAAATACAGAACGTATGTACGTTTGAACATTTTATTTCGGTTGTTGCAACGTGATACATGTACCTTTGTGAACTTATGATTTCTGACAACGCATGCTGTTACAGCGTGATTACCTGTAAGTACCACATTAATGCAATAAATGCTCAAAATGATGTCCGTCAACCTCAATGCATTTGGCAATGCGTGTAACGACATGCCTCTCAACAGTGAGTAGTTCACCTTCCGTAATGTTCGCACATGCATTGACAATGCGCTAATGTGGGGCTGGTCCCGGCGGAGGTTCGAGTCCACACTCGGGCATGGGTGTGTGTGTTTGTCCTAAGGATAATTTAGGCCAAGTAGTGTGTAAGTGTAGGGACTGATGACCTTAGCAATTAAGTCCCATAAGATTTCACACACATTTGAACATTTGAACAATGCGCTAACGCATGTTGTCAGGCGTTGTCGGTAGATCACGATAGCAAATATCCTTCAACTTTCCCCACAGAAAGAAATCCGGGGACGTCAGATCCGGCCATGGTATGGTGCTTCGACGACCAATCCACCTGTCATGAAATATGCTATCCAATACTGCTTCAACCGCATGCAATTCAACCGCATGCAATTCCTGGTGCATAGAAATATGGTACGGATGCAAGTGATGTTGATGTAGCATTCTCAATACCGACGTTTTTGAGATTCCCGATTCTCGCGCAATTTGTCTGCTGCTACTGATGTGCGGATTAACCGCGACAGCAGCTAAAACACCTACTTGGGCATCATCATTTGTTGCAGGTCGTGGTTGTCGTTTCACATGTGGCTGAGCACTTCCTGTTTCCTTAAACAACGTAACTATCCGGCGAACGGTCCGCACACTTGGATGATGTCGTCCAGGATACCGAGCAGCATACATAGCACACGCCCGTTGGGCATTTTGATCACAATAGCCATACATCAACACGATATCGACCTTTTCAGCAATTGGTAAACGGTCCATTTTAACACGGGTAATGTATCACGAAGGTAATATCGTCCGCACTGGCCGAATGTTACGTGATACCACGTACTTATACTTTTGTGACTATTACAGCGCCATCTATCACAAAGCGAAAAAAGTGGTCCAACTAAAACATTCACATTTCTTTACGTACTCCACGAATACGTAATAAAAAATGGGGTTCGTATTTAAAAAAACGCAATTGATATCCGTTTGACGTATTGCAGAGCCATCTAGCGGGCCAACCATAGCGCCATCTGGTTTCCCCCTTCAAGCTAGACGAGTTTCGTTCTTTGTAGTTTTTTCGTTTGACGCTTATTTCGTGAGTTATTTGGCCCGGTCACGATCAATGGACCACCCTGTATAGGGACGGTCAATGCTGGCTGCGGATTACGCTCGACTGGAGACAGATTTGGTGATACAGCAGGCCAAGGCAACATGTTAACACTCTGTACAGCATGTTGGGCTACAACAGCGGTATGCGGGCGAGCGTTATCCTGTTTGGAAACACCCCCTGGATGCTGTTCATGAGTGTCAGCGCAACAGATCGAATCACCAGATTGAGATGCAAACTTGCAGTCAGAGTGCGTGAGATAACTACGAGAGTGATCCTGCCGTCATACGAAAGTGCAGCCCGGACCGTAAGCCCAGGTGCAGGTCAAGTGTGTCTAGCACGAAGACGAGTCGGTTGCTCCTTCTAACCAACACACAGACTGGACGAACCACATTTCATCAGAAAACGCAACAGACCTCCACCCTGCCCTCCAATGGGCTTTCGCTTGACACTACTGAAATCGCGAGTGGCGGTCGTTTGGGATCAGTGCAATGCACTCCACAGAGCGTCTGGCTCACAGCTCTCGTTGAACTAATCGATATGTACGCGTAACAGTCGGTCGCGTCACTGTTTCGTCAAATGCCGCTCAGATTGTTGCTACAGATGGAGTGTGATGCAGCAGAGCCCCAGGCCAGGAACCTTGGTCTTTCCTACCTGATAATGCCACGTGGCAGCCAGGAGCCTGGTCATCTTGCGACCGTATAATCTCGTGCCCCCCGTTGGCAGTAGCTATGTGTAGTGACTGCACTCCTGCCAAGCCTTTCTGCAGTGTCTGAGAAGGGACATCCATCTTCTCGCAGCCCTATTAAACGACCTTGTTCAAATTCAATGATGTACTGATAATGGCGTATTTTTCGCCTTAAAGGCATTCTTGATTAACATCAGCTTCTGACATCCAATTTCAAAGGCCAGTCACTGGCGCGAGATTTGAATAGACATCATCTTTCTTATGTATTTAGAAAAACGCCTACCAACTTTCAATTATGTTGCATAACTCTTTCTTGGTGTTGCGATTTTTTTCTATATGTGTAAAGAAATTCCTGTTTGCAGAGGTAAACTTTCAGATTTCTTAGTTATTGCCTTTTCAAGGCCTTTTCTTACTTTCAGAAATGTAATTTCTACAAACAGCTGCGTTCCCCTTTCTTGAATACGATGCACAGAACGTTCACTCAACCATGGGAAACTGTCAGAAAAGCCCTCTTTGAGATATAATTCAGCTCAAGCGTCACATTGTTTTGAATGTCGGTTATGTCGTCAAATCGTTGATCCTTCATATGTATTTCTGCACTTTGTCGTTTTGTGGTAGCTTCGTTCTGATAACACTAAGTCTCGTTACCCGTGATCATTTTTTGCAGCAAAGAAGGGTCCGCGTTTTGCATTTTAACCAATTCGCGGCCGGCAGTACACTCGACGTTGTTTTTGTTCGGGAATCAAGGTGTGTGGCACGAACTTTGCGCTCCCCTTTCCCCTTCAAAACATTTTGGAGAATATCTTTAATACACGATTTACAGATGTTCAGTTTGTTGCTCCACTGCGATTTGTGACACAACATCTTGACGCACTACGGACAGAGGTCCTCTAGTTAACACTGATCGCTCACGACTCACCGGTCGAATACACATATTTTGTTTAGAGTTGTTAGTTTACGTTTTCAAGGTACTTACTGCGCCGATCTCGCTTATACGCCAGGAATAAAATCAATGTCGGAACTTCTTGGCCGGGCACTTTCCTTTTGGTCAAGAAATACAACTTCCTCAAGCCCTTACAAGTAGAATAGAGTAAAAGTTACAAATATTTATGGTTCTTGCGTTTTACAGGTGCACTGATACACAGCCATAGTAACTTATAGTGCCTTAAAATAGTTTGCTCTCTTCGACTATTTAAATGAATATGTTTGTCGAGGCAATATTTATGGATTAATGATAGTTTGTTTTGTCGCTACTGTGCCACTGTTCTTCCTCAGAGCTTTGGACATTTCAGGAATCACGTTATAATGGGCAGACGGCACAAGGTAATGATGACATAAAGAAACATTCATTTAAACAGCGGAAATGGCAAAATGGTTTTCACCTTAAAAAAATCTTTCTTCTTAGATGAAAATGGTACGCTGCTGATTAAGGAACTACTATCATTATTATTCCTAATCATCATCACAGAAAGCAGTTGGTTGAGTCGATACAAATGGAACAAGAACAAGGGAACTTTTATTTTTGGTCGTCAGTCTTCTACTGGTTTGTGCAGTGCCTCACGGATTCCCGTGTATTCCTTTCCTCGCCAATTCTGCGGAGAACCTCCTCATTTCTTACCTTATCAGTCCACCTAACATTCAAGATTCTTCTGTAGTACCACAGCTCAAATGCTTCCATTCTCTTCTGTTCTGGTTTTCCTACCTCCAAGTCTCACTACCGTACAATGCTGTGCTCCAACGTACATTCTCAGAAATTCCTTCCTCAAATGAAGACCTATGTGATACTACGTAGCAGACTTCTCCTCGCCAGAAATGCCTACATTGCCTGCGTTTTTAGTCCTCCTTGCTCCATCCGTCGTGGGTTATTTTGCTGCCGAAGTAGCAGAATTCCCTAAATGTATCTTCTTCATGACCATTAATTCTGATGTTAAGACTCTCGCAGTTCTCATTTCTGCTACTTCTCATTACTTCCGTCTTTCTTCGATTTACTCTCGGTCCATATTCCGTACATTAAATTATTCATTCCAGTCAGGAGATCCTTCAATTCCTCATTAGAGTTTCTAACATCCTGCACCATTTGACACTGTCTAGCGCTTTTCGAGGTCTACAAATCCTATGAACGTATCTTGATTTTTCTTTTGTCTTGCTTGCATTA
This sequence comes from Schistocerca serialis cubense, assembly GCF_023864345.2. Lineage (NCBI taxonomy): Eukaryota > Metazoa > Arthropoda > Insecta > Orthoptera > Acrididae > Schistocerca > Schistocerca serialis. The sequence continues at coordinate 460,095,407 of NC_064642.1, forward strand.
TCAGCCGCGTCAGAATTACGTCTCTGGTGCTTTTACCTTTTTTAAAGCCAAACAGATCGTCATCTGACATAATCAGTTTTCTTTTCCATTCTTCTGGATATTATTCTTGTCAACAACTTGGATGCATGAGCTGTTAATCTGATTCTGTGGTTGTTCTCACACTTGTAGGCTCTTGTAGTCTTCGAAATTATGTGGACGATGTTTTTCCGAAAGTCAAATGGTATATCGCCAGACTCATACATTCTACACACCAACGTGAATGATGTTTTGTTGGCACTTCCATCAACAATTTTAGAAATTCTGACGATTTTAGAAATTCTACGGGTATTATTCGATATTAAATTTTCCAAATCTCTTTCAAATTCTCTCTAATACTGTATCCCCAACCTTCTACATCAACTCCTGTTTCTTCTTCTATCACGTCATCAGAAAAGTCTTCCGTCTCACAGAGGCCTTCAGCGTACTCTATCCGCCTATCTACTCTCTCCTGTGCATTTAACGGAAGAATTCCCATTGAACTCTTGAACCCTTGCTTTAAATTTCGCCGAAGGTTGTTTTGACTTTTCTGTATGCCTAGTCAGTCCTTCCCACAATCATTTCTTTTCCGATTTTTTAACATTTTTTCTGCAGTCATTTCGACTCAGCTTCTCTGCACTTCCTATTTACTTCATTCCTAAGTGACTTATATTTCTGTAACCTTGGATTTCCCTGACCATTTTTGTACATCAATTTTTCATCGACCACCTGAAGTATTTTTTCTTTTTCCCATGGTTTTTATTTCCACGTTTTGTGATTATCCATTTGAGAGATGTCCGTTCCTCTTCAACTGAAGTGCCTACTGAGCTATTCCTTATCGTAGTGTCAATATACTCAGGTAACTTCAAGCATATATCTTCATTCCTTAGTTCTTCTGTATCCCGCTTCTGTGCGTATTCAGTCTACATCTACATCTACATACATAATTCTTAAGCTACTGTACGGTGCATGACGGATGGTACTCTGTACCACTACTAGTCATTTCCTTTCCTGTTCCATTCGCAAATAGAGAGAGGGAAAACGTTGCCAATATGCCTCCATATGAGCCCTAATTCCTCAAATCTTATCTTCGTGGCCTTACGCGCAATGTATGATGCCGGCAGTAAAATAGTTTGACAGACAGCTTCAAATACCGGTTCAGTAAATTTTCTCAATGGTGTTTCCAGAAAAGAAAGCCTCCTTCCCTCCAAGGATTCCCCATTTGAGTTTCCGAAGCATCTTCTAACACTTACGTGTTGTTCGAACCTACCGGTAACAAATCTAGCAGCCCACCTCTGAATTGCTTCAATTTCTTCCGTCAATCCGACCTGGTAAGGATCCCAAAGACTAGCGCAGTCCTCAAGAACAGACCGCACCAGCGTCCTACATGGGATCTCCATTATATGTAAACCACTGTTTCCTAAAATTCTCCCAATAACTCGGTGTCGACCGTTTGCCTTCCTTATCACAGTTTTCACATGCTCGTTCCATTTCATATCTCTTTGCAACGTTACTTCCAGCAAGCATGACACTAGTAATACTGCATCCGAGCTGTACAGGTTTATTCTTCCTACTCATCCACGTTAACTTATATTTTTCCACATTTAGAGGTAGCTTGCATTTATCACTCCAATAAGATATTTTGTCTAAATCACTCAACTTTGACACCCTACCGTACACCAGAGCATCATCAGCAAACAACCGCAGATTGCTGCCCAACCTGTCTGCCAAATCATTTAAGTTTGTTAAGAACAAGAGCGATCCTACCTCATTTCCCTGGGGCACTCTTGACGATACTCTTGTCTCTGACAAACTCTTGCTGCCGAGAACAACATACTGGGTTCTATTACTTCTTCGAGCCACTGACATATCTGTGAACTTATTCCATATTCTTGTACGTTGATTAACAGCCTGAAATGGAGCGTCGTGTCAAATGCTTTCTGGAAATCTAGAAATATGGAATCTGCCTGTTGCCCTCCGTCTATAGTCCGCAGCATATCATATGAGAAAGGGCAAGCAGAGTTTCGCACGAGTGATGCTTTCTAAAACCCTGCTGATTCGTGGACATAAGCTTCTCATTCTCAAGGAAGTTTAGTATATTCGAAAGGAGAATATGTTCAAGAATTCTACAGCAAATCGAAGTTAGGGATAGTGGTGTGTAATTTTTCGGGTCCGTCCTTTTACCCTTCTTATATACTGGAGTCACCTACGTTTTATTCATTCGCTTGGGACGTTGTGATGGGCGAGAAGTTCACGATAAATACACGGTAGGTGAGGGGCCAATGCCGTGGAGTACTGTTTGTAGAACCAAATTTTGATTCCATCTGGACCTGGTGATTTATTTGTTTTCAAATCTTTCAGTACTTCTCCATGCCAGGGACGATTATTGCTATGTTGTCCGTACGGAAGTCTGTCCAATGGTCAAATGGCGGTATGTTTGCACGATTATCCCGTGTTAATGATTTCTTGAATATGAAATTTGAAACTTCGGCTTTCGTTTCGGTATTTTCAACAGCCACTCCAGACGTCAACAAGTGACTAAATGGAAGCCATCCTAATTAGTCTCTTAGACTTCCACCTACTCTTCACCACTACTAGATTGTGATATGAGTCCATATCTGGTCCTGGTTCAAATGGTTCAAATGGCTCCGAGCACTATGCGACTTAACTTCTGAGGTCATCAGTCGCCTAGAACTTAGAACTAATTAAACCTAACTAACCTAAGGACATCACACACATCCATGCCCGAGGCAGGATTCGAACCTGTAACCGTAGCGGTCGCTCGGCTCCAGACTGCAGCGCCTAGAACCGCACGGCCACTCCGGCCGGCATCTGGTCCTGGGCACGCCTTACTATCCACTACTTCATTTCGGAATCTCTGCCTGACCATGAGATAATCTAACTGAAATCTTCACATGTCCCCCATTTCCAAGTATATCTCCTGCTCTTGTGGTTCTTGAACAGAGTATTCACTATTAAGAGCTGAAATTTTTGCAGAACTCAATTGGTCTTTCTCCTCTCTCATTCCTAGTACCAAACCCATATTCTCTCGCAATCTCGCAACCTTTTCTTCTACTCCTTGCCCCACAACCGCATTGCAATCTTCTCTTCTCCCTTTACATACTGAATACTCAAAGACTTTCCCTATTTCTTCATCTTCGGCATTCGACGTCGGCATGTACACTTCAACTGTTTTCATCAATGTTGGTTTGCTGTAGATTCTGATGAGAGCAACATATCATTGAACTGTTCGCACTAAATCGTTCTCTTCCCTACATTCCTGTTCATAACGAGTCCTATTCCAGTTATACCATTTTCTGCTGTTGTTGACATGACTATAGAATAATCGTTTGACCGGAAATCCTTGTCTTCTTTGCATTTGACTTCACTGACCGCCACTGTATCTAGACTGAGACTTAGCATTTCCCTTTTCAGATTTTCTAGCTTCCCTGCCACGTTCACGCTTCTGACATTCCACGCCCCGACTCATAGAACATTTTCCTCTCATTGGTTATTCAATCTTTTTCTCGTGGTCACCCTCGTTTTGGCAGTCCCCTCCTCGAGATCCGAATGGGACTAGTCAGGAATCTTTCTCCAATGGGGAAATCATCATGACACTCTTTTAATTACAGACCACACGTCCTGTGAATAAACATTATGTGTCTTTAATGCAGTGGTTTCCATTTCCTGCTGCACCCTCATACTGTTGATCATTGCTTATTCTTCCGCCTTTAGGGGCAGTTTCCCACCCTCTGAACGTCCATACGCTCCTACATCCTCATTGTCAAGGCCGTTGACAGAATCAGGGTGATATCTTTTCGGATGCCGAACGTCTTCGGTCGCCATTGCATGATGATTTTTCTAAAAATACAAGCAGTGGTGGGGTTCGAACCCGGGACCGAATACGTTTTAATTACTAACCAAAGGCTCTATCTGTGAACTATGGGTGAAACTCTTACTACTATGCTTCTTAATTTTCTATGTTACACCATATCGTGCCTTAAAGAATTAGCTGCTCATTCGACTTACCAGTGAAGCTCTTGAATGACGATGTTGTCAGTTGGCTCAATAACCGTGCGCCAGTCCCGACACAGTTCTACCCAAACCGTGACCTTTCTTCCAGCCTCGTCTACCATGTTTCTTCCAGCCTTTCTCTCCAGACTCCCAGGCGTGACTGTTTTTGTCGTCGCTGCTATCCCAGTCATCGCTGCGGTTTCCGTAGCTACCTGGTACGACCTCTTTGTATGCTACATCTACCACTTCCACCTTCTTTTCTGGATCCCAGTCGTCATCGATTTTACCGTCAGTCGGCCACTCTTTAGGCTCTGGTACTGGCAGTTCTACTGGAGCCTTTCCAATCCAATCTTTAGTGTCTGAAATCGGCTGACTGTAGACGTCCTCTTCAATTATTTCGACCGGCAACCCGTCACCTCCTGGAAACAGGACGGCAACGACGAGAACTGAAACAAAGACACACACAGCCTCAGTTTGAAACAAATTTGAGTGGCATGCACGAATGCTTTTAACTGCGTCCAGCCGGCAGCTGTGACCGAGCGGTTCTAGGCGCTTCAGTCCGGAACCGCGCTGTTGTTACGGTCGCAGGTTCGAATCCTGCCTCAGGCATGGATGTGTGTGATGTCCTTAGGTTAGTTAGGTTTAAGTAGTTCTAATTCATCGGTCCCCTAGAATTAGAACTACTTTAGCGCAGTGTGCTTAAGCTGCAGTATAAACAAGTAAGGGGGTTGGTGGCTAGGAGTCACTGACTGCAAGCACGGTTTACATTAGCTGCCAAGCCATGTCCGCTGTTTGTATTGCAGCTGTAGCCACACTGTACTAACGACGGCTCTACGTAGAATGCTATGAGTGTTCATCGCAGTATTGTCATGTTTTCATATCATGTGGCGATGCCAATCACGGCTAAAATTTTGGATAAGGAGACAGGTATGTCATTTGTCAGATGCTTCTTAGGTTATGTGTACCAACGCTACTAATTACATCGCTGTTACTTACCTCAATGTTCTTGCTCATAAATACAGACTTCCTTTCTTTTTTAGATCAATTTGACGATGATCGTAATGATCCTTACACGTAATTGGAATTAAATAAAGAAGACTGTTTTATATTCTATTAATATCAAACTTGTCTAGAACAAGAGAAGTTTGTCTTCACTCTGAGATGAACATTCGCGTTGAATGTCTTACAAAACTTAAATTTATGGATTTAATCTTGGTGAAATCTAATGGGACTTAACTGCTAAGGCCATCAGTCCCTAAGCTTACACACTACTTAACCTAAATTATTCTAAGGACAAACACACACACCCATGCCCAAGGGAGGACTCGAACCTCCGCCGGGACCAACCACATAGTCCATGACTGCAGCGCCTGAGACCGCTCGGCTAATCCCGCACGGCGGACTTAATCTTGAATCTTATGGCACACAGTAATATCCAGCCTTACGTGACCTCCCCTGACTACTTTTCTTGGTACATATCTGACAATACAAGTAGAATTCGTTTCCTTAATTATCGCTCTTGCCCATACAAATGATTAGGCATAGCTGTTCCTTCCAGAATGAATACCTCGTTATGAATACAACTTAATGAAAACAGTATCTTTAGCCTCTGCCCCTCACCCCCATAACATTCTGCTAAAAGTGTTTACATTTTTAGATATGTCATTTTTCCAAATTTCTTTACGACAACAAAGTAGTAGGGAGTAGGCAATAGGAGTGATTTAAAATGGAATGATCATATAAAGTTGATCGTCGGTAAAGCAGATACCAGACTGAGATTCATTGCAAGAATCGTAAGGAAATGCAATCCGAAAACAAAGGAAGCAGGTTACAGTACACTTGTTCGCACACTGCTTGAATATTGCTCACCAGTGTGGGATCCATACCAGATGGGGTTGATAGAAGAGTTAGAGAAGATCCAACGGAGAGCAGCGCGCTTCGTTACAGGATCATTTAGTAATCGCGAAAGCGTTACGGAGATGATAGATAAATTACAGTGGAAGACTTTGCAGGAGAGACGCTCAGTAGCTCGGTACAGGTTTTTGTTGAAGTTTCAAGAACATACCTTCACCGAGGAGTCTACCTATATCTCGCGAAGAGTCCCTGAGGATAAAAGAGAGATTGGAGCCCACACAGAGGCATGCCAATCCTTCTTTCCACGAACAATACGAGACTGAAATAGAAGGGAGTACCCTCCGCCACACACCGTTAGGTGGCTTGCGGAGTATGTATATAGATGTAGAAGAAGCATGAGACCACAAAGAGTGTCTAAAATGGCAAGATATTTTGGAAAATTACGAATTGTATTCAACAATTGGTTGTCTGAGGACTGGTAAACGTGGATTAGCTTGCAACTTGGTAGGCTTCACTCTAAGATGAACATCCGCTCTGAAGAAAGGGCCCCACTCACGGACTTGACCACAGTCGCTGCCAATAACAACACTGCACGCCTCGTTAGTGTACGCAGGTAGAACCGACTGCGCGCGGAAGTTAAGTAAGGCAAGACAGAAAGACGAAGCTCAGACACTAACAAAATGATATTACAAAGACTGCCTTTCCTGAACATAGGTTGATACGATTGGAAGAAATACCATTCCTCGCATTTGCTCTCTAGAGTAGCCTACAGACATTTGTACAAAATCATAGTGATATTTGCTAATTGAAACACATTGCTGAATGCTCACTTCGATTATATGTTATATAAAAAAAGAGACTGCCGAAGTTGCTAGAGTTCGTTGCTATTATAACTATTAAATGATACACGTACTTCTCAGTTTTCGTACAATTGATGTATGACGGGATGCTCAAAAATATTGCCTCCGAATTTTGTATGTGAAAACTGTTATAAATGAAACAACGTTATTAACGTTCTGCATCTTTATTGTTCATGTCTAGATATTAGCAGCTCCCCGCCGCTAGGAGGGCTCCGAGTGGTAGCTTGTACCATGGCGTGTGTAATGTAACTATATCGGTGCGTGTGAAACACCACGGTATAATCGAGTGTCGTATTTGATGAGTTCCTCCACCCATGCAGCACTCTCCCCTTCTGTAGGGCAGTGCCAGTCTGCACACGCGAGCCCTACGAGATCTGCAACAAATCCGACACCTTGGATTCAATATCGTCGATTATGCTCGATGAAGTCCCGATTTGGCCCCATCCGATTTTCATCTGTTACCAGAACTTAGAAGAACACCTTCGAGGACTTCACTTTGGTAGTGATAAAGAGGTGCTAACAGAGGTGATCTTGAGGCTCCGTCAACAAAATTAAACATTCTACGGTGACGCTATCAATAAACTGATCTCTTGTTGGGTGAAATGTGTTCGTCGCCAGGGTCACTACGTTGAGAAATAAATTAGTAAAGGTGAAGAAATTTGTTTTATTTTTTTATGCTACGAGAGCTATTCGGAAAGTAAGGAAATGGAAACCACAGTGAAAATCAAAACTGTTTTATTTGCAACAGTTAGCTACAGATTCCAGCTACTTATCTCCATAGTTTCCGATCCGACTTAGACGTTTGTTGTAGCGTTGTACCAACTTTCCAATACCCTCGTTATAGGAGGCAGCCGCCAGTGCTTTCCGCCAATTCTCTACGGTGCCCTACAGCTCGTTGTCTGTGCCACAGTGTTGTCTTCATAGCCTGCGGTTCATGTGAGCAGTGATTAAAATCAGAGGGAGGCAATTACGGGCTGTATTGTGGGTAATCAAACATTTCCAATTGAAAACGATGGAGTAGCATCTTCATCGCCCCTGCAGAAAGCGGCTGAGAACTGTCTTGAAGAAAAAACCGCACCACACTTATGTGATGTTGGCTGCGTAGCTCCAGGCGAAATTTCTCACCGGGCCCTCGTAATTGGCGGGATACACTATTTTTCTAGGTATCTTTATGTGCTCCCTGTGTGCTCAGAACTAAGAAGAACGACGTAACGCAATCGACGGGCGTACTAGAGACACTGTCCAACACACGTGTGCAAAACTTCATCGGATCTTCGCTGTGGTTTCCATTTCGCGATCGATCGTTCCTTTCTTTCCGAATAACCCTCGTATAAGAGCTTTTACACAAACAATTCGTAGACATTACTTTTTAGCACGCCCTAGTATTTCTCTCGATTGTAATTTCTTGGAAGTTATGCTAGCGTGGTATACACTAATGTAACAAATCATAATTTTTTTATTAAAACATCTTATTATTTAATTATTAATGTTGTTAAGCTTCTAGGCAAGTTAAAATTGGGAGGAGGCTGCCGGAAAGGTGTAGTGAGGGTAGGAGAAAGTAACAAGCTATGAACATTCCCCCATCCTGGTAGATTAGAATAAGGTACTATGATGCGGGCATCTCCTACTCGAAATCTGAAATAAATGGGTACCACTCATGGGTAGAGCTCACAAGCGACAAGTTACAAAGAAACCGAATTTTCGTTAACAAAAGTTTTGCTTCTGTCATCATTCTTAATTAGAACTGTTTACCATGAGTTTATGCATGTCACTATTATGCAATTGCACCACTTCCTGTCACAGAGAACTGTGGTTGCCACGTGACGCAGTCCCAGCACATTGGGAACTCGTCAAGTTGTGTTGAGAGTATTTACCACAGAGGCAGAGCGCTTACTGTTGCTGAAAGTTCGTCGGAGAGGCAGTGAAAGAATCAGTAGTTGTTCTACAATGTCGTGTTTTACTCTGATTGCAGTCTTGTAACTTTGGATGTAACAAAGCCATTTAATAATAGTGCAAGACATAAATGAGAAGACAACGACAAAGGTCGTTGTCTATATTATTTTCCCATTGGGAATTCCTAGTATTCAAGCTGTGCGTTTCCAAAGGTACGAAATTTATCACATCGTCCCTAGGATTGTCATGAACATACTTTTAGTGGCACCAAATGTTCTTCTGTAGTCATAGAAACATGTTGTGGACTCACCAATGGATATCAAGTAGTAGAAGCCGTGCATGCTGAAGCTTGTTGGGACTGAGCTGCCTCCACAATTCGTCTCCCTTTTTGTATAAGGGAAAGGGCCTGACGCATAGAGATGCCGTGCGGTTGCCACATCTCTTTGACGAACAGTGGTTATGTTCCTATACGTGCTGCAAAGATAAACTTTACAGGTTTTCGGAGCGTGTCACGACAGCTGTTTTACTTTTCGAACTACTTTCGTTTTTGCTAATTGTTTTCTGTTCGAGTGCAACGGAAACAATAGGCTATTTGCCCGTTGTCAGAAGTTGCATCATCTGAAATGTACCTCACACCCTTCGTTGAAAGAGCAACATGTATGTCAATAGTAAAAGTTAGACTTTTCGGCCCGCATCTCGTGGTCGTGCGGTAGCGTTCTCGCTTCCCACGCCCGGGTTCCCGGGTTCGATTCCCGGCGGGGTCAGGGATTTTCTCTGCCTCGTGATGGCTGGGTGTTGTGTGCTGTCCTTAGGTTAGTTAGGTTTAAGTAGTTCTAAGTTCTAGGGGACTGATGACCATAGATGTTAAGTCCCATAGTGCTCAGAGCCATTTGAACAGCCATTAGACTTTTCGAAATCCGAGTCACTAAGATTCTCTGAGGACTAAACAAATAATACATAGATTGCAGCAACAAACTTTAGAGAACTTCGTGGAAGGTTGTTTCTTTGCGAAAGCAGAATTAGATACGAGGGCTCGCGCAGAAATACATCACCTTGGAGGATAACGAGGAAACGTGACTACATGTGTAGGCTTCGTTTACACGTTGTACACTAATACGAAAGGAAACCTGTACACTCAAGAATATACACTCCTGGAAATGGAAAAAAGAACACATTGACACCGGTGTGTCAGACCCACCATACTTGCTCCGGACACTGCGAGAGGGCTGTACAAGCAATGATCACACGCACGGCACAGCGGACACACCAGGAACCGCGGTGTTGGCCGTCGAATGGCGCTAGCTGCGCAGCACTTGTGCACCGCCTCCGTCAGTGTCAGCCAGTTTGCCGTGGCATACAGAGCTCCATCGCAGTCTTTAACACTGGTAGCATGCCGCGACAGCGTGGACATGAACCGTATGTGCAGTTGACGGACTTTGAGCGAGGGCGTATAGTGGGCATGCGGGAGGCCGGGTGGACGTACCGCCGAATTGCTCAACACGTGGGGCGTGAGGTCTCCACAGTACATCGATGTTGTCGCCAGTGGTCGGCGGAAGGTGCACGTGCCCGTCGACCTGGGACCGGACCGCAGCGACGCACGGATGCACGCCAAGACCGTAGGATCCTACGCAGTGCCGTAGGGGACCGCACCGCCACTTCCCAGCAAATTTGGGACACTGTTGCTCCTGGGGTATCGGCGGGGACCATTCGCAACCGTCTCCATGAAGCTGGGCTACGGTCCCGCACACCGTTAGGCCGTCTTCCGCTCACGCCCCAACATCGTGCAGCCCGCCTCCAGTGGTGTCGCGACAGGCGTGAATGGAGGGACGAATGGAGACGTGTCGTCTTCAGCGATGAGAGTCACTTCTGCCTTGGTGCCAATGATGGTCGTATGCGTGTTTGGCGCCGCGCAGGTGAGCGCCACAATCAGGACTGCATACGACCGAGGCACACAGGGCCAACACCCGGCATCATGGTGTGGGGAGCGATCTCCTACACTGGCCGTACACCACTGGTGATCGTCGAGGGGACACTGAATGGTGCACGGTACATCCAAACCGTCATCGAACCCATCGTTCTACCATTCCTAGACCGGCAAGGGAACTTGCTGTTCCAACAGGACAATGCACGTCCGCATGTATCCCGTGCCACCCAACGTGCTCTAGAAGGTGTAAGTCAACTACCCTGGCCAGCAAGATCTCCGGATCTGTCCCCCATTGAGCATGTTTGGGACTGGATGAAGCGTCGTCTCACGCGGTCTGCACGTCCAGCACGAACGCTGGTCCAACTGAGGCGCCAGGCGGAAATGGCATGGCAAGCCGTTCCACAGGACTACATCCAGCATCTCTACGATCGTCTCCATGGGAGAATAGCAGCCTGCATTGCTGCGAAAGGTGGATATACACTGTACTAGTGCCGACATTGTGCATGCTCCGTTGCCTGTGTCTATGTGCCTGTGGTTCTGTCAGTGTGATCACGTGATGTATCTGACCCCAGGAATGTGTCAATAAAGTTTCCCCTTCCTGGGACAATGAATTCACGGTGTTCTTATTTCAATTTCCAGGAGTGTAATTGTTCTGGTACAAAACCAGCGACCCGTCGTGCAGAATGTTGTCTGATGCAAGCACTCCTAAAAGACCCTCTGCACTACTGCGTAAAACGCCTTGCTTCTTGTGCCCCACTGCTGCTAAAAGGGCAGTCTGAGGCTTCGGACACATTCTAAATTTGATTGCGACAACAGGATCCGAAATCTTGCATTGTACAATGTGTCCAACAAATAATCATAAACAGGGGAATTCGTTTTAATGACAAGGGTTCAAAATGTTCTTTGCGTTTTTGAAAAGCAAAAGAAAGATGAAGTATAAATAGGACCTTAATCTCATTTTTGAATTGTAGAAATGACCGTGGGGAGCTTGAGCAGCGACGAATAAGCAGATATTATCCTTACTGCTGGCAAAGCCGGCACCAGCAAAGCATACTGTCGTGAATATCATAACTTACTAAACAACGTTATCACCAAATCACAGAAGACTTGGCGTATCAACGATCATCAACGGGCAGGGAATCAATCTGCGGCCACCGACGAACGCATATTATCACAGCTTCACTCTTTATAAGGGATTTGTCATAAAATTTTAATTACTATCTTGAGTAACGTAATAAATTTTTGTATGTCTGTAGATACACGTGTACAGTCCTTATTTTCACTGAAAACTTGCCAGAGTGCAGTAGCACGCCGTTGGAATCGACAGACAAAAAATTTATTAACTAACTTTACATTTTTGAGGTAAAAAATGTTTATTGGACTGATGAAACGTAAATAGCTAGTTTCCAGAGTCCAGATGCTCATAGAAGAGAGAGGAACTAAAGTTCGGGTAGTAGCACAAAAGCAGAAATGGTGATCTGCCTTTTAAAGACGTTCCATTACAAAGAAAAACCCGGGAGTATTGCCCCCAGTATAATTGTAGCTTCACTGTAAAGATGAGTGATATAGATATTAATGTCAGTGACGACGAGAAACAATTGAAATCGCTAAAATTGAACAAAACTCTCAGGTCTGATGGAAACTGTATCAGATTCTACACAAAATTTGTGGTTTTTACAACCCCTCTTTTAACCATAATGTGTCATACATCCCTCAAACACAAAACCATTTCCAGTAGTTTGAAGAAAGAATACGTCAGACCAGTTTACAAGGAGGGTGGAAGGAGTGATCCATAGAACTACTGTTCACAACGTCGCAAGCCATGCGCCCCGTATGTATGTGGTCATTATTATCACATGACTAGCCTCCCCTCCTCCTTCTCCCCCTTCCGGTCCACTCCCACTCTCTCTCCCATCAATCTCAACGCAGTATTGTAGCGGGCATTACAAAGAAGCAGCCTTTCACAGCGTACTATTTTATTTGGTATTAAAACGAGGCAGCCAGTCACAATGTAGCTGTAAAGTTACACAAGGTTTCATTCACAATGTGTGAAAATGTTTCGAAGAAATACAGAATTTCTGAAAAAAATATGTAAGCTTCATTTGAACTAGATGTCACGTTCAAAAATGTATGCGTAATGCATTATCATTAAATTTTATCTCACATGTGTGCCCATAATATTTCCACATCTGTTTCATTATCATCTCTACGATTAATACACCTCGTAAGTTTCCTACCCTCCTCCCCTCGTCCCCCCGTGTTTCATGTTTATTTTAACGAGGCATCAACATTGTAGTACATTACAGAGGGATGCCCCACAATAGCTGACAACCCCCTACCCCCTACACACACTAACACTGTAGCAGCTGCCGACCAGGATGGCGGAGCGGTTCGAGGCGCTACAGTCTGGAACCGCGCGACCGCTACGGTCGCAGGTTCGAATCCTGCCTCGGGCATGAGTGTGTGTGACGTCCTTCGGTTAGTTAGGTTTAAGTAGTTCTAAGTTCTAGGGCCCTGATGACCGCAGAAGTTAAGTCCCATAGTGCTCAGAGCCATTTGAACCAACTCTAGCAGCTGACATCCCCCCCCCCCCCCCCTCCCTGCCAGTAACTGATGCCCACTGGATTATGATATCAATTCTTGATGAGTCTCACATTTTTGTGCCATGTTCAAAAAAATGTAAGGACTGGAGCTTTGTGAGGAAAAAAAAACACACACACACACACACACACACGCACACACACATTACGTAATGCATGAAGCCAAGGATCCAATAAGAATCCTGCATACCGGAGGGTATCAACACCTTTGGTTACATAAAAATGACTTCGTTTAACACTAATTATTTCATACTTAAATATCCATGTTCATATTCTACACATTGAATTAGTCTTAAAGCATTTACGTAGAAGTTTTTAAATTTATTTTATTAATGATTTAAAAGGCTCTTCCAGTGACTGTTACTGTCATAGATGTAAACTCTTTGATATATATGTTATATATTTGTTGTAGACAGTCTTGGCAAAGCGTAGCTGGAAGCGAACAATCATGGTGGGGGCGTTGTTGTAAATGAAGCTGGTGTGCTTTTGTAGAACTGTTGAAGGCAGCTGTATTTTGTGTTACTAGTTCACAATGGAAATATTGCTGAAGGCAATTATTTCACAGTTCAGAAGCTGCATTTCATTCAGTAAATTTTTGCAACCACCTGACTATCGCAATTTTTTTATGAGTTATAATAGGATCCATGACCAACATGATGCCCTACAGGAGACAACGAGACCACCGACGACATAAGCAGCTGAGTAATAACTTAGATTTTTTAGATGTGGATACACGGTTTGATGCAGCTTACTTCAAAATAATGATCTACATCTATTTCTAAGACAGTTCATTGAATGTTATGTATTCAAGAGTCACATTACAAGCACACATCTGAAAAACATGTTTTGGATATCAGTGCAACCACTTACTGGAGTGAGATATCTAGGATGCTAGTAGAGAGAAAAAGACAGCTCGTAACGTTCGAATGTCTCTGAGCACTATGGGACTAAACTTCTGATGTCATCCATCCCCTATAACTTAGAACTACTTAAACCTAACTATCCTAAGGACATCACACACATCCATGCCCGAGGCAGGATTCGAACCTGCGGTCGTAGCGGTCGCGCGATTCCAAACTGTAGCGCCTAGAACCGCTCGGCCACTCCGGCCGGCCAGCTCGTAACGTCTCAGTGGCAGAGGTGTCGGATAACACAACCAACCAGCTGCTCTCTTGCATGAAACACGAACAATATTTTACAGAGGGAATTGCAGTAGAAAATACTCAAACGAAAATGCTCTAAGTATCAAATTTCTTATAAAAAACGTTTTTTTGCGTTTTTAATTCGGAGATTTTGCATTCAACGTTATTACATTTTCATACAGTATTTTTACATGAAATGTTTTTAAATTCACTATCTGACCAGTTGCGATGGACGTCTCTTGTACATAAATAAGCTAAGGCGTAAATTTCTTCAGAAAAGCATACATCATACACGAAATCAGATTCAGTCAAGATAGGAGAACATATTTTCCACGCGATTACGATTTTAATCTAGTCAACAAGAAAGGATTGTGTGAGAGCACATCATTTACAGTTACAATGCACAGTTTACATTTTTCACACACCCACACACACACACTCACACATACACACACATTTTTTCCAGGTATTTGCATTATTTTCAGCTATCTACAATGAAACCAGTCACGATCCTTCTTCATGCTGTAATTACACGGCACTTTAACTGGGGCACCCACTGGTCAGCGTTCCTGGGTGTTAGAACGCAGCCAGCAGCTGACCACCAGTGTACCACACGCCGACCTCGACATGTGCTGAAAGGGTGCATGGCCACCTCGCAGAAATGCTGCAGTGATATTAATTCAAGTGACGGAAGAGTGATGGCTCTCTGGGGCATTCAGTTTATTGAGAGCCCACACATGCTGATTTGTATTTAAATTTCCTCCAGCTGCCATCACCCATCGCATACAATGAGTGTACTTAAAACACTTGTACACAGTGCTCATGTAGTGTCAGATGCAGATAGTTTGCGTGAAGAGCTTGCCCACCTGAAGAGGGTTTTCAAAGAGAATGGATATTCTACCCGGCAAATTAGCAAGGCACTAGCAATTAAACCAAAGGGGAGTGGAGAAAGAAGAGAGCACGCCTACTAAATCTTTACCTTTTCTTCCCTTTTGTTGGCAACATTTCCTTCAAAATTGCAAGAATCCTCCACGGTTTCGAAGTGAAAGTGATTTTCCGTCCACCATCGAAGATTTCCGACCTGCTGGGATCAGTGAAAGACGATCTGGTGTTGCGGAAGGCGGACATTTATAAAATACCTTGTCAGTGCGGCATGTCAGATATACGACAAACATTGCGAACAGTAGAAGAACGTTGCACTGAACATCAACGCTGTACTCGCCTTTTGAAACCTAGCAAGTGTGCAATTGCTGAGCACTGCATTTCCACTGGACACGCAATGGAGTATGACAAAACAACAATTTTGGCCACAGCAACATCCTTTTGGGATTTCGTCATAAAAGAATCAGTGGAAATTCGCATGACAGACAATCTCATGAACCATGACAATGGCTACCAGCTAGATAATGCGTGGAACCCCGTCATCTCTAAGATCTGCTCCAGACGAAGACGTCAGAGTACTCCGATGGCCGCGGCAATCGACAACGGCGACGACAGCTGAGTTCTGCAGTTCCATCAGCGAGGGCGCTACTGGCGGGCGGTGTGGTTGGTCTGTCAAAATGATTTTGACGCATGCGAGGGAAATTGCTGCACACTATATATTGCGGAACGGAAGGCGTCTTCGACAGTCTTCGATGGCTCACCTGAGGATGGCGATAATCGCCGAGTGATCGCTGTTAGTATCGTCAGAAAATAATTGCTTGAAGTTTGAGCTTTCTTTTACGAGAAACAATGTTTATTGCTTTTAACTAGTTGCAGAAGATTGTTATGTGCAGCCAATGAGAAGACCTTGAGTAACAGATAAACACTTCATTGTCTACAGCACATTTGGTCTGTAAATCGTTTAACAAGGTATAGGAATTTATGTAACCTTAGTAGTGCTGAAAAAAACATGTGCAGAAAACTGCCTCCTTGCCAATCCATTGCCATGGTCGATTTAGAATTCTCTGCTTTATTGACATACATAATGGCATTAGTGGAACTGATTTCAAGCAGTGAGTTGCTTAATGGAGTCACTACGCTTCGTTTTAAACTGAGTTCCTTTTTAACAGCCATCCAGCTCATTATTTAGCTACTGTGACAAATCCTTTCTCACTTACAGCATTTGAGATATCCTAATCATATCTGTACACGCTTGCCTGTTAAGCCTGCAACATTTAGTGGACAAAAGTTGAAACAGAACACAATTTTGTGATAAACTGGAGAACAGCAACATGGATTCATTAAAACTGAGGTTCTATCACAAGCAAGGCATAGTGATTCCACATGCAAGAAAATAAATTACGTGATCAAAAGTATCTGGACACGTGGCTGAAAATGACTTATAAGTTCGTGACGTCCTCCTTCGGTAATGCTGGAATTCAATATGGTGTTGGCCCACCCTCATCCTTGATGACAGCTTCCGCTCTCGCAGGCATACGTCAATCAGGTGTTGGAACGTTTCTTGGGGAATGGCAGCCCATTCTCCACTGAGTGCTGCACTGAGCAGAAGTATCGATGTCGGTGGGTGAGGCCTGCCACGAAGTCGGTGTTCCAAAACATCCCAATGGTATTCTGTAGGTCAGGATTCTGATCAGGCTAGTCCATTACAGGGATGTTATAGTCGTGTAACCACTCCGCCACAGGCCTTGCATTATGAATAGGTGCTCGACTCGATGGCGTTGAAAGGTGCAATCGCCATCCCCGGATTGCACATCAACATGGGAAGCTAGAAAGTGCTTAAAACATCAATGTACGCCTGTGCTGTTATAGTGTCTCGCAAAACAACAACGGATAAAAGCCCCGTCAATGAAAAACACGACCACACCATAACACCACCGCCTCCGAATTTTACTGTTGGCACTACACGAGCTGGCAGATGGCGTTCACCGGTCATTCGCCATACCCACACCCTGTCATCGGATCGCCACATTGTGTACCGTGATTCGTAACTCCGCACGTTTCTCCACAGTTTAATCGTCCCATGATTACTCTACTTACACCAAGCGAGGCGTCGTTTGGCATTTACCCGCGTGATGTGGTTATGAACAGCCGCTCGACCATGAAATCATAGTTTTCTCTCCTCCCACCTAACTGTCATAGTACTTGCAGTGGATCCTGATGCAGTTTGGAATTCCTATGTGTTGGTCTGGATAGATGTCTACCTATTACAGATTACGACCTTCTCCAAATGTCGGCGGTCTGTCAGTCAACAGACGAGGTCGGCCTGTACGCTTTTGTGCTGTTCGTGTCCCTTCACGTTTCCTCTTCACTATCACGCCGGAAACAGTGGACATAGGGATGTTTAGGAGTGTGGAAATCTCGCGCACAGATGTATGACACAAGTGACACCCAATTTCCTGACGACGTTCTAAGTCCATGAGTTCCGCAGAGCTCTCCATTCTGCTGTCTCACGATGTCTACTGACTACTTCAAATGGTTCAAATGGTTCCAAGCACTGTGGGACTTAACATCTATGGTCATCAGTCCCCTAGAACTTAGAACTACTTAAACCTAACTAACCTAAGGACGGCACACAACACCCAGTCATCACGTACTGGCTACTGAGGTCGGTGATATGGTATACTTGACTGTGGGTGGCAGCACAATGCACCTAATATGAAAAACATATAGTTTTGGGGATGTCCAGATTCTTTTCTTCACATAGTGTAACTGTAGTTTTCAAACGAACTATGAACACCACTTCTGTATGTGCACATGAACCGCAGTAGCCACATTGTGAAAACTACTTTGTTTCACAATTAGTCTCTCTCAATCAAATTTAGTTGTCTGTCTTTTGTTGTGATCGTCAGTCCGAAGACTGATTTGATGCACCTCTCCTTGCTAGCCTATCCTGGGCAAGCCTCTGCATGTCTACATACGTGCTGCAACCTACGTCTTTCTCAACCTGTTTATGATATTCGAGCGTTGGTCTCTCTCTACAATTTTTGCATGTTGCGAAGATTGTAAAGAATGCTTAACCTGTAAACAAAATCTAGCATAGACCGTCGCATCATTTTTCAGTTTTGATACAAATCATTCACAAATGTACATCCAATTTTTAAAATCATTCCCATGAATTGGTGATGAAGTGCAATGTGGAATGGATGAAATTCATTGGGATGTAGTATTCGCTGAATAATCCGATGGCTCATACGATCATGACAGTGAAGGTGCTTCATAGTGGCATGTGACATGTTTATTAAAGCAACTATAATGCTGAGTGTGTTTCTCTCATCATCTGCTGTTCTTCGTCCTTGCTGTATTTCATTCTTCACGCCTCCATTCTCCTGAAATTTTTGTGTAGTGTTTCCAAAGACTGATCATGAGGGCTCTAAGTGGAGCAATCACTAGAAGAGCAGAACATAATCGTATGGGATTCAAGTGTACAGGTAAACTCACGAACTATACTTCAGTTACGTGTCTGCTTATGATTTGTACATTGGGGTTGGGTAGGTGTCTAGGGAATACCTTCTATTGCCAGAGGGACAGTTGTTTGCGGGGCTGTTGTATACACTCCTGGAAATGGAAAAAGGAACACATTGACACCGGTGTGTCAGACCCACCATACTTGCTCCGGACACTGCGAGAGGGCTGTACAAGCAATGATCACACGCACGGCACAGCGGACACACATAGGAACCGCGGTGTTGGCCGTCGAATGGCGCTAGCTGCGCAGCATTTGTGCACCGCCGCCGTCAGTGTCAGTCAGATTGCCGTGGCATACGGAGCTCCATCGCAGTCATTAACACTGGTAGCATGCCGCGACAACGTGGACATGAACCGTATGTGCAGTTGACGGACTCTGAGCGAGGGCGTATAGTGGGCATGCGGGAGGCCGGGTGGACGTACCGCCGAATTGCTCAACACGTGGGGCGTGAGGTCTCCACAGTACATCGATGTTGTCGCCAGTGGTCGGCGGAAGGTGCACGTGCCCGTCGACCTGGGACCGGACCGCAGCGACGCACGGATGCACCCCAAGACCGTAGGATCCTACGCAGTGCCATAGGGGACCGCACCGCCACTTCCCAGCAAATTTGGGACACTGTTGCTCCTGGGGTATGGGCGAGGACCATTCGCAACCGTCTCCATGAAGCTGGGCTACGGCCCCGCACACCGTTAGGCCGTCTTCCGCTCACGCCCCAACATCGTGCAGCCCGCCTCCAGTGGTGTCGCGACAGGCGTGAATGGAGGGACGAATGGAGACGTGTCGTCTTCAGCGATGAGAGTCGCTTCTGCCTTGGTGCCAATGATGGTCGTATGCGTGTTTGGCGCCGTGCAGGTGAGCGCCACAATCAGGACTGCATACGACCGAGGCACACAGGGCCAACACCCGGCATCATGGTGTGGGGAGCGATCTCCTACACTGGCCGTACACCACTGGTGATCGTCGAGGGGACACTGAATAGTGCACGGTACATCCAAACCGTCATCGAACCCATCGTTCTACCATTCCTAGACCGGCAAGGGAACTTGCTGTTCCAACAGGACAATGCACGTCCGCATGTATCCCGTGCCACCCAACGTGCTCTAGAAGGTGTAAGTCAACTACCCAGGCCAGCAAGATCTCCGGATCTGTCCCCCATTCAGCATGTTTGGGACTGGATGAAGCGTCGTCTCACGCGGTCTGCACGTCCAGCACGAACGCTGGTCCAACTGAGGCGCCAGGTGAAAATGGGATGGCAAGCCGTTCCACAGGACTACATCCAGCATCTCTACGATCGTCTCCATGGGAGAATAGCAGCCTGCATTGCTGCGTAAGGTGGATATACACTGTACTAGTGCCGACATTGTGCATGCTCTGTTGCCTGTGTCTATGTGCCTGTGGTTCTGTCAGTGTGATCATGTGATGTATCTGACCCCAGGAATGTGTCAATAAAGTTCCCCCTTCCTGGGACAATGAATTCACGGTGTTCTTATTTCAATTTCCAGGAGTGTACATCTAGCTCTACGTTCACCAGTGGGTACCTCCCTTTTTAATACTTAAAGGAGATCCTACCCATTCCGTCCGTGAATGGACACCGGAAATAATGATCGCTTTAATGATTCTTTGTGCGCTTTTTCGCAGTCCGTATGAGTGCGATAAGTGGTATATTTCCAGCTTTTTACTTGATCGTGATTGGTTTTCACTTAATCCTCATTGGCTTTGGGAAGTTCTTTCTTGTTTGTGGTATCATATTACGTGCAAGCAGAGAATAGGTACTAAGATTCTACGACAGATTGATGCCAATGGTATTCGACGGTAGTTTTGTGGATCACTTTTCCACCCTTTGTTGTAGACGGCTATGGCTTGCACTTTTCACTAAATTCAGATAACAGTTTACGTTCGAGGGGTCTACGACATTTTATGATTAAAACAGGCGCCACTTCAGCTTAATATTCGGCATAGAATCTAATAGAGATTCCATCAGGACATAGAGATTTGTTCATTTTTAGGTATTTCAGCAGCTTCTCAAAGCAGTTTCAGTGCTCCGCCTATTACACTGCTGCATTAGTCGAATTTCGTTAGTGAGGGAACATTGGAAAACATAGTTCAGCATTTTAGCTATACGTTTGCTACCCCCAAATTCAGTTCCCGTCTCGTACGTGACTTTCTTGGCGCTAACTTTGGTGCCACTGACAGCATTTATATAAAGTAATTTACATATGCCCAGAATCTCTTTTGGTTTTGTGAGAGGTCTTTTGATATGATTCTTCTTGGGCAGTCATTGAAAGCTTCCCAAGTTGCCTTTTGACGGCCAAACGCATTTCTTTTAGCGTTTATCTGCCTACAGCTTGTAAGTTGGCTGTTTAGGTTTTTATGTTGGTAACGCCATGTAGCGCTCTATATGAAATTCACTGATTGTGCTGTGTGCAGTCTGTGGTTGGTTGCATTGTTGTTCGCCATTGTAGTGTTGGACAGCTAGATGTTAACAGCGCGTAGCGTTGCGCAGTTGGAGGTGAGCCGCCAGCAGTGGTGGATGTGCGGAGAAAGATGGCGGAGTTTTGAGAGCGGACGATCTGGACGTGTGTCCATCAGAGAGAGTAAATTTGTAAGACTGGATGTAGTGAACTGATATATATATATATTATGACTTTTGAACACTATTAAGGTAAATTGTAGGGATTATAGAAAGTCATATTGCGTTGCGCTAAAAAATATTGTGTGTCAGTTTAGTGTTGATCAGAATAGGTAAAGAGCGAAATGTCTGAGTATGTTCAGTTCTGCTCAGCTGTTTGAAAATCAAATATTGTAAGAGGTTTATCAGCACAGTAATTCAGTAATTTTTCTAAGGGGACGTTTCAAGCTCTATGCTTTTGTCGTACACCTACTGCGCTTTAGTCGCTGTTACTTTACAGGCTCTTTTATATACACTATCTATCATGGAGGCTTCCTCTCATAATTAACTGTACTGCTAGGGACATATGCACGCTGTACTTAGTCAATTATTTATTCCGTATTTTATCCGCAGTCCCTCTACGTACTCATGCCCAGAGATGATTGCTTCCAGTTCCTCATTTAGGCAGGACAGTACAGCTTCTTTGTCTAGTTTGCTGTGTCTTGTTGCTATTTGATTAAGATTTAGACATGTTATGTCACTGAAGTCTTCTACGAACACTCTTTCTAGTGCCACTTAAGAAGGTATATAAAATTCGATGTCATAATTCGGCAGCTATAAACGTCAAAAATTACTTGTATATCTCGCCATATTATCTTCCATAGCTTAGCGAAAATATCACCTCGATATAATTACTCCTTAGGTATTTTTGGAGCGGGCTACCTTACCTGTGCAAAAAAGGAACAGTACACACCAACAATTATTCTGATGTAGAACTCTACGCTCCACAATACTATAATTTATAAAGTAATTTGAGAGAAATAGCTATCTTCTAGGACTTCTTTCAAACAGCATGTTGACTACAATTTTTGGTGAAATGTAGGTAGAGGAAAATGAGGAAAGGAAGTGTTATTTTTGCCAAAATGAGTGCACAATGGGCTTTGGTAGTTACTGTTTATTCCTTTCTTATGTTTGGAGAGACAGAATTACACGGAGCTGTGGGGCAGGAGAATAAAACGTATTTGCATTAATTTTTTTTTATTAGGCTGCTGTCCTGTTTGGATAATTACAAGTTGTAAGGCTGTTGCCTGGACATCAGCATTCCAGGGAAACATTGCCATCTTTTAGCGGGTTCCATGAGCTAATAGTGCTCCGCGTAGCCATGCTGAAACAGAAACAGTGATCCATCTTAGTCATTACTGTGATTCAAAAATGTCACAATAATAAGAAACAAATTTTTGGATTATGCATGCAAGGAATATAACCACGTAAAAGTAAGAATTTAAAATAATTTTATGTGAAACTCATCAATCTTACGCAGATCAAATGGTAGAACATCCGTCGTTTACGAATGATGTATGGTGTCATCATTACAGACAAATTTCCATTAGTCATCTACATCTACATCTACATTTATACTCCGCAAGCCACCCAACGGTGTGTGGCGGAGGGTACTTTACGTGCCACTGTCATTACCTCTCTTTCCTGTTCCAGTCGCGTATGGTTCGCGGGAAGAAAGACTGTCTGAAAGTCTCCGTGCGCGCTCGAATCTCTCTAATTTTACATTCGTGATCTCCTCGGGAGGTATAAGTAAGGGGAAGCAATATATTCGATACCTCATCCAGAAACGCACCCTCTCGAAACCTGGACAGCAAGCTACACCGCGATGCAGAGCGCCTCTCTTGCAGAGTCTGCCACTTGAGTTTACTAAACATCTCCGTAACGCTATCACGCTTACCAAATAACCCTGTGACGAAACGCGCCGCTCTTCTTTGGATCTTCTCTATCTCCTCCGTCAATCTGGTACGGATCCCATACTGATGAGCAATACTCAAGTATAGGTCGAACGAGTGTTTTGTAAGCCACCTCCTTTGTTGATGCACTTCATTTTCTAAGGACTCTCCCAATGAATCTCAACGTGGTAACTGCCTTACCAACAGTTAATTTGATATGCACGCATACTCCCAGATATTTTACAGAAGTAACTGCTACCAGTGTTTGTTCCGCTATCATATAATCATACAATAAAGGATCCTTCTTTCTATGTATTCGCAATACATTACATTTGTCTATGTTAAGGGTCAGTTGCCACTCCCTGCACCAAGTGCCTATCCGCTGCAGATCTTCCTGCATTTCGCTACAATTTTCTAATGCTGCAACTTCTCTGTATACTACAGCATCATCCGCGAAAAGCGGCATGGAACTTCCGACACTATCTACTAGGTCATTTACATATATTGTGAAAAGAAATGGTCCCATATTTTGTCTAGAAGCTCATTGCTAGTGATACATCTCAGAAGAATAAGATATCATAAATATCGACTTTATTACGATTATCACTTGCAGAATTTACGACGAAGTATAAATTCTAGACAGTGAAAAGATAAGCCTTGCCACCACATCAAGTATTTTACTATCACATTAAATTTGAACACTGTTTGGTCCTCTATTCAGCCTACGTTAGTGGACAATTTCATAATGCAGTGCCTGTTTTCGTAGTCAGTATTTGTACGTTTACTAACGTGCACTCTACTGGCATTTTATGCGCCTGTTTTGCGTAAAGACAGCATTATTACATCTTGTAATATCGCAAATTACTGTAGGCGATGGTTCTGATGATAGATTACTCATTTCCAACTTGACAGTAGGCAGTGATTCCGATGACCGATCATTCATTTGGAATCGCATACGTGCAATTTTATGGTGCCTGTAACCTGTTGCGTCAATAATGAGACGTGCAAGAGCAATCAGTACTATTATAAAAATGCAGTGTTACGTATATGTGCTCATTTTCGTGAAGTAGTCCATCAAATTGTATTGTTGATTAATCGTTGTTCAGACGCACACCCTCTGTTCCCGTCGTCGCCAACAAGGCAAGTAGCGTGCTGGTATCCCAGCGGCCTATCTACTGGAAACATCACGAGGCGAGTGTGAAAACCTTAAAAACTGAGAGTGGCTTAGTGTTTGGACAGCGTTTGTGGGTTGTATGTCCGTAGAAACGGTTTGGATACGCACCACAATTCGTATTGCGGCAACATGGAGCTTAGACACAGGGTGTAACATAAACTGGATACTCCCCGGCAACCGTGTTTTCACTGGTCACGTATTTCTTTTGTGGGGTTAAGGGTGTCGAGTGAACACTGTTCGTGCTCCGTGAATTTGGGCAGTTGGTTTCATCATCACTCACCATCTGTGACTCACGAACGCTGTGGAACCTGAGGGTATAGTTGATAATACAACACGGGAACCTGTCAATTGTAAGCAGTTCAAATACTAAGTCACCGACATGGCAGAATGACATAGCTCCCACCGGAAACTCAACTTCTTCCCACATGCTGCACGCGCAAATAGAGGGTGATTCAGCTGCCCCTATCGCCATCGTTTTATGCAACCCGCAACGTTATAGCCGTCCTTCATAAACTTGATATTCATATTCTCTTGCTCGCTACACGAGAAAAAAATTAACAAGACCTTTTTCTAGGGAATTTAATCTAGTTAAATGGTGTGTTGTGATACTTTTTTTTTTTTTTTTTTGCTAGAGCCAGTCGTTTCATAGATTTTCAAGAAAAAAAAGCACAAAACTGAACTTCAAACGCACCGCCACTCCCACACTCAACACGCAACGGCCAGGATATCTAGTTTGTTGTTCACGGCACTCCCTGCAACTACTGTACAAATATATGCGACTACACGAATTAATTCCCACATTCTACCTTTTTTGGTCGTCACTGACTGACTTTACTTCGCCACCGGCTTCGTCGAGCTTCTATAAATTGTAAAACAGACATTTGTGTGAATTTTACCGAACAATTTAGTGAATTTTAGCCGCATAAAATAAACAATTACATCGCTGTATTCGTCAGACTTTCTGGCTACGAAACTACTGTGTTTCTAAGGATTAAGTATGGATCGAGATGTCAGCGTAATTTGTTTTAGCGTAACGTTAAGTCGTTTTTCGCGTATTACCCTCACCAGAAGGTTCTAATTAGTAATGTTAACGAAGTAGCCGACTATGTTAGTGGCGTAATAACCCAGTCAACAGTGACCAAAGACAGGTCGAATGTCGGAAATAGTTCGAGCAGTCCGAAGATTTTGTTCAGTGGTAGGACGGAGTGTCAGAAACAACATACTAGAAAACCTGACTGAAGTGGGGGTGGAGGTGCATTTGAAGGTCACTTTTGTTCGTGAATAATTCGAAAACAGCAGCCCCCAGCGAGAAAGCAACCCAGTACAACATTTAACTAGATTAAATTTCCTACAAAAAGGTCCTGTTAATTGTCTTCTGTAGGACTAGTAGTTTGCGTGTAGCGAGCGAGAGAATATGAAAATGTCGTTCGTGGTTTTTGAAGGCCAGATAATACATTGCAGGCTGCACAAAACGAAAGCGGCGGTGGTAGCTGGCTCACCTTGTATGTCTCTATGTCTGGGAGACTTGTGCCGAAATATTGGCGACACATGGAACTGCATTTCAGCACCAACTCCTCACTGCGTTTCTCTTCTACACCTGTCCAAAATGCTTAAGGCGTCCGCTCGCGATAAACGAGAAATTTAGGTTTAAGTCCTTGTCCGGCACTTGTCGCAAACGGATTTATTTCAGTGACCGACTGAAGCTGATATTGGAATTTTCCCTTCGATATGTATATACAGGGTGTATCATAATTAATGCCGTAAACTCATACAGTTGAAAGTACACGATACTAGAAGCAAAAAAGTCTCAGTACACTTAGGGTCGAAAATTCATACCTTAAGAGCTACGAGCAATTTTTTATCTTCTATACCGTGAAGCAAATGTCTTCTAGTGCAACCTCTTTGCTTTCCACATTTTGGGAAGTAGTAGTGTGGACCAAAAGAAGAAAAAAGTCCAGTAAACATTTGCTCTAAAATGCGTGCCTTAAAAGTTATGAGCAATTGTTCATTAGAAGAGTTGAGTTTCCAAGTAACGAAGATGAGCACGTGCTCATAACTCTTCAAGTATGCATTTTAGAGCACATGTTTGCTGGACATTTTGTTCTTGTTTTGGTCCACATTACCATTTCCCAAAATATGGAAAGCAAAGAGCTTGCAGTAGAAGAGATTTATTTCAAAGTATCGAAGATGAAAAATTGCTCGTACGTCTTAAGGTATGGATTTTCGACCCTATGTTTACTGAGACTTTTTTGCTTCTAGTATCGTGTACTTTCAACTGTATGCGCTTACGCCATTAATTATGATACACCCTGTATAAGGCTGTGGTATCTTGAATTTTGTGTGCTCTTTCTGACTTGTCAGGTACCGCACATTTTTAGAAACGTACTCCATTCACTCACAGCACTCGCTACTGGCAACAGTAACAGCCACTTTACTCTTAGCCCTCAAGATTGCGTTCAATAATGTTCTGTCTGTCTCTCACTTGTATTTCCAGCAGTGTTACTTATACGTTAACAGTGATACACAGCAGTACTCTGGATAGGTTTACTGTTGAAGAGTTAGCTTCACCGATCGCAATGAAAGAGCGGTGAAACAATGGTATGTTGTGATGTGTTGGTAAATGTGCCAACACCTTGTAGATAGAGGAGGCCGAAATGGAAGCTATCTAACGCAGACGGGCGTGAATTCTGGAACAGGATAAGTAGTGAAAGCTAATAAGAAAAGTATGCAGCTCCTCGAATACTTAACTTTTATTTATCCTTGTGGTGAATACAGCATTCTGGATGAGACATTTCATACGATAGCTATCAAACTATGTAAGGCTAATGGCGCCTTGCTAGGTCGTAGCCATGGAGTTAGCTGAAGGCTATTCTAACTCTCTCGGCAAATGAGAGAAAGGCTTCGTAAGTGTAGTCGCTAGCAAAGTCGTCGTACAACTGGGGCGAGTGCTATATCGTATCTCGAGACCTGCCTTGTGGTGGCGCTCGGTCTGCGATCACACAGTGGCGACACGCGGGTCCGACATGTACTAAATGGACCGCGGCCGATTTAAGCTACCACCTAGCAAGTGTGGTGTCTGGCGGTGACACCACATGTTGAGCTGTTCCCACATCACAGTACGATGGTCGTTGCCTTACTATGTATTTTTTGTCATATGTCTTGCTGATTTCTTATTTTGGTCTTTTCCACTACTGACTAAGTATTTTCACGTAAACGAACGTAACTGCATTGATAAACCGAATAAATCACAGTTATATTATTACTTCGTAACGAGTCACTGGTGACCAGGAGTACCTTTTATATTTACTCGTAAAATATCTGTGAACAATCTTTAAAATTTTGTCGGTGTAGTTCGGGGGTTCACTCTGTATGAACTGTGTCCATATCTGTAGAAGCGAGTAAGTGATTATCAGCTTAAGGTACCACAATGACGCTTTGGTCAGGTAATGAAACAACTCGTCCGCGTCGGAAGTTGCGCGTTCAGCGTGGTGCACTGTTAATCAATGGGGCCTGTTTCGATTCCCAGTTAGTTCTGATATTTTCTCCGCTTGGTGAGTGGGTGTTGAGTCGTCCTTAAGTTTGTATCGTTACAACTGACATTCCACGTTTGAGATGATTGTGTGGGTACGGCCTGAAAGTCAACAAAGTATAAAACAGTGAACAAACTCGTGTAGCTACGTTGATGTAAGCATTAAATAACTGGAAGGTAACACTTTTTCACTCCTGGCAGAATACACGTTGAACTGGTCATTTGTGAGGAGTTAAAAATGTTCTCTAATGCTGGAACCTGTAGGCCACACTATGTGCGCAGTTAATGTGCTACTGCCAGTACATCAGCGCCAGCACATCCTACAAAAGGCACATCACGCGACAACCCGCAATTTTAATTTATGACGAATAGTAAATTTCTTTGTTTATGGACTGAAGCGGAGAGTGAAATTTTGTACCAAGGCCGAGAATCGTACCCGGGTCTCCTGCTTGCTAGGCATGTGCTGTAGCCACCAATCCACCTTGGCAGAGCAGTCCGCACAACTCCACAGAGATTTTGAACTGAGAAGGGGGGCATGCCAGAGTAGTCCGCTAGCGAATTTTCGTAGTAAGCAGGAGAGACAGGTTCGATTCCCGCCCTTGGTCGAAAATTTTCATTCACCGCCTCAGTCTGTGCACATAAAATCATATCTGTCCGTGACCAGTAAATTTTCTGATATTGGGGCATTTCGTATGATCAAATTTAAATGGCATTTTACATGTTGTCTTTTAATGCTTTAGGTCTGTTGACTTACCTCATCCCACACGTCAAATCCTGGGTTGTTCCATCCATCTTTCACGACACCATCCTTATGCCAGTTGTCCAGTGGTGACTTCCTCCACGAGTCTTTTCTATCCCAGTCTTTTCTATCCCAGTCTTTTCTATCCCAGTCTTTTCTATCCCAGTCCTTTCGATCCCAGTCTTTTCGATCCCAATCTTTTCTGTCCCAGTCTTTTCGGTCCCAGTCTTTTCGGTCCCAGTCTTTGCGATCCCAATCCCTTCGGTTCCAGTCTTTTCGATCCCAGCCTTTATGAACCCAGTCTCCTCCCTTTGTCCCGTAGTCTGACAGGAATCCTTTAACTTCTGAGAGAGCCTCTCCGCGCCAGATTTTTTCCGGCTCTTTTTCCCACACCCGTTTTGAATCCCAGTCGCCAATCTTTCTACCGTAGTCTGTCCCCCAGCCCTTACCTTCCAGACCTTTGTACGGAACATCGACCCAGTCTACGCCGTAGCCTGGACGCAATCCTTCCGCTACATAATGGTCCACTGGCAAGCTGTAGCCGCTTGCGAGTAGCACCGAAGCTACCAACGCTGAAACAGAAATAAGTGTGTGCATCAGCTTTCACTTTAATTGTAGTGAATGTCAAGGAATAGCACCAGTCAGCCTCTCTTATCACCTGTTCTTACACATCGAATAACAATTCGTAAGTAGCTAACTCCGCATGTCAGATAACTACTGTTTTAAGAAACTACGATACAAAGACATTTCCCTGTCATGAACATGCTAGTAAATTCGCTGAGTTTTAAGAGTCCGCGTGCTGCTTGAAAGTAAAATGAACAGCGTGAACTTTTCTAAACAATTTTTGGTGGCAGACCTGCTTAAACTTATAAGTAAACATTTTTATGTGAAGCTATGTGTCCTACACTGTATGGTGTACCCAAAATTCATAAAATATATTTTCGTTTGATGCCCATATGACATAACAAGACTCGTTTACAACCATATATTGGAAAAACTGACTCATATAATAACAGACTCGCGGCCTTTCATTGAGAAACTTGAAGGGATAATTCTGGCCCCTGAAGATATTCTTTTAAGTTTTGACATAGTGACCGTATTCACTATGATTCCAGTTAACGAAGTTATGATTTTTATAACGGATATTTTTCCAGGAGATTTGACTGTTCTTTTTAGACATTGCATGCTTCCAGTCATTTCCAGTGGTACGATGAATGTTATGAGCAATTTGATGGTGTAGCAGTGGGTAACCCATTAGGTTCAAAAATGGTCCAAATGGCGCTAAGCACCATGGGACTTAACATCTGAGGTCATCCACCAGTCCCCTAGAACTTAGAACTACTTAAACCTAACTAACCTAAGGACATCACACACATCCATGCCCGAGGCAGGATTCGAACCTGAGACCGCAGCAGTCGCGCGGTTCCGAACTGAAGCGCCTAGAACCGATAGGCCACCCTACCCGGCATTAGGTCCTGCGGTCGCTAATTTCTATATGGAAAAATTCGAACAATCGGCTCTGGACAAACCAAATAAGAAACCATCTCGGTGGTACCGATTTGTAGATATTTGTGGTTTGGACCCATGGTAGAAAGGCTTTGGACGAATTCTTTGATCATCTAAATAAAATTAAACCAAAAATCCAGTTCATCATCGAAATGGAAAATGATAACAGAATGTGTTTAGTTATGAGACAGTCCGATGGAAGTTTGGAACAAAGTTTTTCAGAAAGTAGCACATACTGACAGATATTTGCATCATCCAATCATCATCCACAACAAAAGAGAGGTGTCATTAAAAGTCTTGTCGATAGAGCCGAACGGATATGCACATCCGAACACCTGACGCTGCAATAATACATCTGAAGCAGGCTTTCGAGAAAAATGGCTACTCAGGGAAGGAGGTAAAGAGAATTTTTCCGCCAAGGAACAGAAGATCGAAGGACAAGGATGAACCACACCGACGGAAAAATACAGTTTCTCTCCCTTTTATTTATAATGTAGCCGTTCAGATAGATAAGACTTTCCAGAAACATGACATCAGACCGGTCCTTAGACCAACAAAAAAATGTCAGGTACTCCGAGCCGTGAAGGATTAACGCCCTGCTCTGTCGACATGTGGTGTATACAAAATTCCGTGTACGTGTAGTAAAGTTTATATTGGAACTACCAAGAGGAGCTAAATACACGGCTGAAAGAGCACAAAAGTCTTTGTCAACTAGGAAAAATAGAGAAATCAGCTGTAGCTGAGCATGCTCTTTAGTCAGGAAACCACGAAGTGAAGTTTTCTGAAACAGAAATGTTTTCTACAACTTCAAATTATTATCCCCAACTATGCAGAGAAGCTACTGAAATTTATAAGCATCAGGATAATTTTAATACGAAAGAAGAGGCAATGAAACTTAGCGACATATGGACAGTAGCTCTACAGAATTGCTAGACAGTTTTATCTTTGACAAGACGAAAATCGGTAGTTAAGTTTTATCTCTGACAAGGATTATCTCTGCTCATCACTTGTTACTTTGACAAAGCCCCCTTTCCTACAGTATTTATGTAGCTCTCGAACGTTCGACCGGTCAGTCGACAAGATTCAGCGGAGGAGCGCCTCTGAGGATGTCCAGTGCAGTGCTGGACGAAACGTCAGGAACACAAGAGTTTCTTGGACCACGACCTCACATCCCGAAACGTTTACCAGCAGCTACAGGATCTTTGTGTTTGAGTAGCGATTACTTTAGCTACAATTAACTACACACACACACACACACACACACACACACACACACACACACACACACGCACGCACGTCACGGGTTTCGCAACCCGAAATTGCATCAATGGAGTGTTAGACAATACATGAATTGCTCGTATTAAAAAGAGTGCAGGACTGGGATGCAGTCGTTCGGCCCTACTGTTTAATCAAAACATCGAATAAGCACTAACTGCAATTTAAAAACAAGTTAAAAAGTGGAATTAAAATTCAAGATGGAAGGATATCAAAGATAAGATTCGCTCGTGACTTTGCTTCCCTCAGTAAAAGAGTAATTCACGATCTGCTGAATGAGATAAACAGTCTAATAAGTACAGAATATGGATTGAGGGTAAATCGAAGAAAGGTGAAAGTAATGAGAAGCTGCACAAATGAGAACAGCGAGGAACTTATCATCAGAATTGGGGATCACTCAGTAAACAATGTTAATGAATTCTGCTACCTATGCAGCAAAATAATCCATAACAGATGGAGCAAGGAGGACACAAACAGCAGACAAGCACTGTCAAGAAGTGAATTCCTGCCGAGAGAAGTCTAGCGGAATCAAACATAAGCCCTAACTTAAGGGCGAAGTTTCGGTGCATGTACGTTTGGAGCACAGCATTGTATGGTATTGAAGTATGACTGTGGGAAAACTGGAAAAGAAGAAAATGTTGAAAACTAGGTCGATTGATAAGAAGCCGGCCGCTGTGGCCGAGCGGTTCTAGGCGCTTCATTCCGGAACCGCGCTGCTGCTACGGTCGCAGGTTCTAATCCTGCCTCGGGCATGTATGTGTGTGATGTCCTTAGGTTAGTTAGGTTTAGGTGGTTCTATGTCTAGGGGACTGATGACCTCCGATGTTAAGTCCCATAGTGCTTAGAGCCATTTGAACCATTTTTGATTGATAAGATAAAGAATGAGGACGTTCTTCGGTGAGTCAGCGAGGAAAGGAATACACTGAAAACGCTGGCATGAAGAAGGGACGGGATGAAAACACATCTGTTATTACACCACAGAATAACTTCCATGTTACTGCAGGGAGCTGTGGATGGTAAAAACTGTAGAGGGAGACAGAGACTGGAATACAGGCAGGAAATAACTAAGGACGTAGATTGCAAGTGCTACTCTGAGTTGAAGAGGTTGCCACAGGAGAGGAATTCGTGATGGGTCGTATCAAACCAGATGACAAAAAAAAATCGTGTTCTTCGCTAGTTTCGCTATGCGACCTGAAGTTATTTTTTCTTTATGCCAATGAAATCTCAGCTGATTGTGAATCTCCAACTGCCTCTTGTCTCGAATAACATCGTGGAAGTCATAGGTCCAGGTAGTCAGGTAGATACACTACTGGCCATTAAAACTGTTACACCACGAAGATGACGTGCTACAGACGCGAAATTTAACCGATAGGAAGAAGATGCTGTGATATGCAAATGATTAGCTTTTCAGAGCATTCAAACAAAATTGGCGCCGGTGGCGACACCTACAACGTGCTGACATGAGGAAAGTTTCCAACCGATTTCTCATACACAAACAGCAGTTGACCGGCGTTGCCAGGTGAAACGTTGTTGTGATGCCTCGTGTAAGGAGGAGAAATGCGTACCATCACGTTTCCACTTTGATAAAGGTCGGATTGTAGCCTATCGCGATTGCAGTTTATCGTATCGCACCACTGTTGCTCGCGTTGGTCGAGATCTAATGACTGTTAGCAGATTATGGAATCGGTGGGTTAGGGAGGGTAATACGGAACGCCGTGCTGGATCCCAACGGCCTCGTATCACTAGCAGTCGAGATGACAGGCATCTTATCCGCATGGCTGTAACGGATCGTGCAGCCACTTCTCAATCCCTGAGTCAACAGATGGGGACGTTTGCAAGACAACGACCATCTGCACGAACAGTTCGACAACGTTTGCAGCAGCATGGACTATCAGCTCGGAGACCATGGCTGCGGTTACCCTTGACGCTGCATCACAGACAGGAGCGCCTGCGATGGTGTACTCAACGACGAACGTGGGTGCACGAATGGCAAAACGTCATTTTTTCGGATGAATACAGGTTCTGTTTACAGGATCATGATGGTCGCATCCGTGTTTGTCGACATCGCGGTGAACGCACATTGGAAGCGTGTATTCGTCATCGCCATACTGGCGTATCACTCGGCTTGATGGTATGGGGTGCCATTGGTTACACGTCTCGGTCACCTCTTGTTCGCATTGACGTGCCCTGGCCAGCACATTCTCCAGATCTCTCACCATTTGAAAACGTCTGGTCAATGGTGGCCGAGCAACTGGCTCGTCACAATACGCCAGTCACTACGCTTGATGAACTGTGGTATCGTGTTGAAGCTGCATGGGCAGCTGTACCTGTACACGCCATCCAAGCTGTGTTTGACTCAATGCCCAGGCGTATGAAGGCCGTTATTACGGCTCAAAAATGGCTGTGAGCACTATGGGACTCAACTTCTGAGGTCATCAGCACCCTAGAACTTAGAGCCACCTAAACCTAACTAACCTAAGGACGTCACACACATCCATGCCCGAGGCATGATTCGAACCTGCGACCGTAGTGGTCGCGTGGTTCCTGACTGCAGCGCCTAGAACCGCTCGGGCACCCCAGCCAGCCGTTATTACGGCCAGAGGTGGTTGTTTGGGTACTGATTTCTCAGGATCTATGCACCCAAATTGCGTGAAAATGTGATCACATGTGAGTTCTAGTATAATATATTTGTACAATGAATACCCGTTTATCATCTTCATTTTTTCTTGGTGTAGCAGTTTTCATGGCCAGTAGTGTAGAATATTTATTGTCTTAAAAGAAGAATTTGAATCAGTACCACACGAAACGCTTCTTAACAGAAGTACCGTCATATGCGGTGTACCACACAAAACTTGTGGCAGTTCTGAGGGTTCCATGGAGAGGACTCAGAGTGCCTACTTGCATACAGAGTCATCGACAGATGTATATGTAATTTCCAGCGAGCCCCAGGTAAGTGCACTAGGACCTTGTTGTTCACATCGTGTATTAATGATCTGTCAGACAATATTGCTAGTAACTTGAAATTTTCTGCAGGCTCTGCAGCTATGTATAACAAAATGGCATCTTAAAAACGTTGTTCAAAAGCTGTCAGATCTTGACAAAATTTCAAGTGATGCAAAGATGTGCCGAAGGGTAAAGTGGTAGTCTGGAATTCTAAGTCTACAATATCAACAACCGAACTCTTACAAACGCATGGGTGCAACACTTTGTGTGAGTGTGAAACGGAATAATTACGTAGGCTCAGTCGTTGATAAGGGAGCTGAGAGTCTTCAGTTCACTGGCAGAATACTGGCAAGATGTAGTCAGACAAGTAAGCCCTATTACAGAACTCTTGTACGATCCGTCTTAAAATATTACTAGAATATGTCGGATCCACAGCACATTGGTCTAACAGTCGATACTGAATATATACAAAGAAGAGCAACATGAATGGTCTCAGGTTTGACTCACGGGTGGGCACCACGGGTACGCTGGAAATCCGAAATTGTCTGTCAAAATGGTTCAAATGGCTCTCAGCAATATGAGACTTAACTTCTGAGGTCAACAGTTCCCTAGAACTTAGAACTACTTAAACCTAACCAAACTAAAGACATCACACAGATGCATGCCCGAGGCAGGATTCGAACCTGCGACCGTAGCTGTCGCTCTGTTCCAGACTGTAGCAATTGGCTGTCGCTTGAAGACAGACGCGTATTATCCCGCGAAAGCCTACTTATGAAGTTTCAAGTACAAGTATTGAGTCAAGAGTCGAGGAATATACTCCAGCTACGGATGGATCACTGCCGTAGGCAATATTAGATTTACTAATAGCGCGCATAGAGGCATTTCAGCGGTCGTTCTACCAGAACTCTATACACGGATGACACTGGAAGAAACTGTGACCTTGCGTACAGTGCTAAATACCCTCTGTCATGTTCTTCAAGGAGATTTTGCACACTATGCGTATAAAGTAGTTGATTAGTGTGCCTAGAAAGTAGAATTCAATTGGAGAGAAATATTTACAAAATGATTAAAATATGAAGGGGTACAGTGAGATTATTCATGATGATTTGGAAAACGCAGAGTAAACTATGTTATGTATATCAAATTTTCACCGTTTTTATTTCTAATTTAGGTTTTATGTATCTGATTGTCTCTTGAGGAGCAGAAGGGCCAACCGAAAAGAAGATATTGAAATTTTACCCATTCCAACCCAATATAATTCAAATAACTGTCTAATTTTGATTTAAAAATAGTCCACTATTGTAAAGTGCAAAATAATATTGAACTGTCTTGAATTCTGAGGCAGAATACTTCCCCTTACTGCTATTAAAGAAATTCACTGCGTTACAACGTAAAACGTATAAATTTAGTTCGTGAATGACTAACTCAGAATAACTAGGAGGCCGGAAATACATGAAACATTATTCTCTCGTATGTGATATATTCAAAGGTGACAGATTTCTTCTACCCTGGAACTCAAACCACGTCCTTCTGGCCGCGCGAAGTGGCCGCGGGCGTTAGAGGCATCATGTCACTGATTGCGCGGCCACTCCCTCCGGAGGTTCGAGTCCTCCCTCGGGCATGTGTGTGTGTGTGTGTGTGTGTGTGTGTGTGTGTGTGTGTGTGTGTGTGTGTTGTTCTTAGCACAAGTTAGATTAAGTAGTGTGTAAGTCTAGGGATCGATGACCTCTGCAGTTTGGTCCCATAGGAATTTACACACACATTCACACACTCACACGCACACACACACACACACACACACGCGTCCTTCTACTGATCGTGATCTCGTAAAATGTTTAGCACGACAAACTTGATCATCTTGATGTCGTACACTATCTGAGTCAAAGAATGCTTACACCGATTACAGTACATCATTGTTGGGTTTACCCATCCTTCACCTTTATGACGGATTGAACTTTCCGTGAGGTGTGTGAATGACTGTAGAGGGGTCAGCCCATCTTTCCTCAAGAGCCGAGACCAGAGAAGGTAGTAATGTTTGTCCCTGGGGTCTCGAGGGAAGCCGATGTTCTAATTAGTCCCAAATGTTTTCCACTGGATACAGTTCGGTACTCTGATCAGGCCATTTCATTTAAGAGATCTTATTGCCCACATACCATTGCCTCGCAGATGCTGTTTTATGACAGGGCGCACGGTCATGTTGATACAAACAGTCATCGTCTCTGAACTCTTCCTGTACTCTACACCGTACAAGTCGCTGTGAAATTTGTTCATACCCTTCCGCATTTAGCGTTTCTTAAGCGGAATAAGTGGACCCTACCGTAACCACGGAAAACCTCTCAACACAGTAACATCACCTGCGCCATAGTTCCCTGCTGCCGTTACACATGATGACAAGTGAAACTGTCCAGAAATTCGCCAAACCCCTTCGCTTCCACCGGACTGTATAGCGTGATTCTCGTTTACAGCCACCCACTGTCTAGTAACGTCGCTCTTTAGACCACCCCAGTCCTCGCTTATCATTGACTATAGGAATGTGTGGCTAATGAGGAGCTACTCCATCATTGTACCCAATTCTTTTTAACTCTCTACGCACATTGATTATGCTAACTGGACAGCCGGTAGCACTTTGAAACTCACAAGTGATTCTTACCGCTGATTTTGTAAGTAGCCTGTTTGTATGTTGGCAGCGCTATAGACTGTGTTAATATCGCTGACAGCGCTCTGCGTCTTCGGTAAGAGACTCTGTGGTTGGATCGACTAGCAGTTAGCAGTTAGCAAGCGGACTGCTTGGACATGTGTCCTTCTTGGAGACTCAGTGTTGGTACGACATGCATTGTAAAATGAGGATGGATGTAGTTGGTAATGTTTAGGTACTGGAATTATTGACGACTATATAATTTTTGGAACTGGATGTCACATGAATAACGTAAAATCTGCTAAATACATTATTTGCTCTTCAACAAAATGTTTCTTTTGCTAACCATATGCCTCCTAGTTGTCAGAGCCTATAGTTGGACTTCAATTAGAAGAAATCCTAACAATAGCCCATAATTTTCATAAGTCACTTACCTTAAAGAAAATCTTCATAACACGAACTGCAGCAATTAAAGCAAACAGCAACTACAGCCAACTAAATAAAAAACTTCTAACTACTATAGGCTCTATCTACTAGGAAGCATATGGTTAGCAAAAGAAAGATTTTATTGAAGAGCAAACAATGTATTTAGCGGATTTTATCTTATTCATGTGACATCCAGTTCCAAAAATTATATAGTCGTATAATTCCACTACCCAAAGATTACCAGCCACATCCATCATCATTTTACAATGCACGTCCCACCAACACGTCCCACCTCCACGAAGGGCACACGTATAAGCCATCCGCTCGCTAACTGCTAACTGCTAGTCCGTCCAACCGTAGAGTCTCCTACCGAGGGCGCAGAGCGCTGTCAGCGATATTAATTACAGTCTATAGCACTGCCAACGTAAAAACATATGAACACGCTACGTACAGTTTCATGCCATGTTTTACAACAACCGCCCACAGTACCTGACGGTCCCTGTCTGTCAGTCCATGAGTTCTTGTTTTGTTGTGATTGCTTTTTCTTGTTTTCACTTCGCAATCACATCAGCAACGACTTGCGCAGCTTTAGAAGGGTTGGAATGTTCCTGATGCATTCGTTACTTAGGTGACATCCCATGATTAGTCCATGTCCAATATCACTCTGCACTCGTGACCGAACGGCACTGATATTACTGTTTCTCTACTGGCTACGCAATACTCCGTGCCCCGTTTTATATGGCGGTTCCACCTCTTGTGAATTGTAGTGGAAAATTTCGCATTACGTAAGAGATGTCCGTATTCTTTTGACCAGATTGTATATGACCCGGTAAAATTGAGGATCAGCCCGTCCAGATAAACGACTACCCACAGACTTCTCCTCATTCCTGACTCAGTGTCGGAAACCGTATCGAATAGCATATTGCCTGCAAAACCACTATGAGACTAGAAACGCATATATATTTCTTACAGCACACCTTATAAGAATACCTCAAACATACCAACAGGTAGCACAATTGGATAGTTTTTCATCCTGGTGGCTGCAGCCAACTGACAGTTGCAGATGAAGTGCGAAGCTATATATGGAGTAGAACCTATCACATATGCAGATAGTAAAAGAGCTGGACCACTGTAATTGATTTGTAAAACCTCGTGCCACAGGACAAGGGTGAGATGTTCTGAGCTTGTGAACGAACGTGCTCAGCAACACAACCAACAGTCGGCGACGCTTAACACTCTTATCTAGAAAGATAAATGCTAGGTCACGTATTTCGAAACAATATTTTTGCCGGTTTCGCCACGTACATTGCTGTAACCATGGTGATACAGCGCAGCTGTTGTGCATAACTAACTGAACAGGGGAAACTGGCTAACTGAGAAACAATATTTTTTTAACGCACCTTGTTAAAGTTGTTCAAAGTGTCATAATCTTTTCAATAAATGGTTTTTTGCCTGTCATGAACCCCCTTTGATAATAAGACATTGATCTTGTAGCTTAATTTTATTTACACCGTAAATACTTAAAGATGCAAGCCTATACGACCAATTATATCTTATTCCATGAAATACAGCTGTCCACGCGATACTGTTCTGGCGAAGTTCGCTCATGATCAAGTAATACGTTCCTTACAGTTACTATTACGTTCTCAAGTGAATCGTTCCGTGTAATTATGTGCTCTTCCTAGCGAGAGTGCGTAATTGTACAACTTGAATCGCTCGTTGGCCAGGAAAGAGACGTTAAGTTAATCATCAATAGATGAAAGGAACGATGGCATGCCGAGATATGCAAATTGTTTCATTGTTACTGTTTGGACGCAAAAGAGGTTTGAAGATGGGATCACTTTCAAATCTCCCGTTCTAAGGTACGCACAATGTGGAGACAATGAGATCCACCTGTGTACTCTACAGGAGCCCGTCAGGTGGACGATATTTCGAGTGCTCGTTATCGGATTCTACACTACTGGCCATTAAAATTACTACACCACCAAGAGGACGTGCTATAGACGCGAAATTTAACCGACAGGAAGAACATGCTGTGATATGCAAATGATTAGCTTTTCAGAGAATTCACACAAGGTTGGCGCCGGTTGCGACACCTGCAACGTGCTGACACGAGGGAAGTTTCCAATCGATTTCTCATACACAATCAGCAGTTGACCGGCGCTGCCTGTTGAAACGTTGTTGTGATGCCTCATGTAAGGAGGAGGAATGCGTACCATCACGTTTCTGACTTTGATAAAGGTCGGATTGTAGCCTATCGCGATTGCGGTTTATCGTATCGCGAAATTGCTGC
The DNA here is from genome assembly GCF_023864345.2 of Schistocerca serialis cubense. Lineage (NCBI taxonomy): Eukaryota > Metazoa > Arthropoda > Insecta > Orthoptera > Acrididae > Schistocerca > Schistocerca serialis. The sequence continues at coordinate 460,134,978 of NC_064642.1, forward strand.
TCGCGTTCGTCGAGATCCAATGACTGTTAGCAGAATATGGAATCGGTGGGTTCAGGAGGGTAATACGGAACGCCGTGCTGGATCCCAACGGCCTCGTATCACTAGCAGTCGAGATGACAGGCATCTTATCCGCATGTCTGTAACGGATCGTGCAGCCACGTCTTGATCCCTGAGTGAACAGATGGGGACGTTTGCAAGACAACAACCATGTGCGCGAACAGTTCTACGACGTTTGCAGCAGCATGGACTATCAGCTCCGTGACCATGGCTGTGGTTACCCTTGACGCTGGATCACAGACTGGAGCGCCTGCGATGGTGTACTCAACGATGAACCTGGGTGCACGAATGGCAAAACGTCATTTTTTCAGATGAATCCGGGTTCTGTTTACAGCATCGTGATGATCGCATTCGTGTTTGGCGACATCGCGGTGAACGCACATTGGAAGCGTGTATTCGTCATCGCCATACTGGCGTATCACCCGGCGTGATGGTATGGGGTGCCATTGGTTACACGTCTCGGTCACCTCTTGTTCGCATTGACGGCACTTTAGACAGTGGACGTTACATTTCGGATGGGTTACTACCCGTGGCTCTACCCTTTATTCGATCACTGCGAAACCCTACATTTTAGCAGGATAATGCACGACCGCATGTTGCAGGTCCTGTACGAGCCTTTCTGGAAACAGAAAATGTTCGACTGCTGCCCTGGCCAGCACATTCTCCAGATCTCAGACCTCTCACCAATTGAAAACGTCTGGTCAATGGTGGCCGAGCAACTGGCTCGTCACACACGCCAGTCACTACTCTTGATGAACTGTGCTATCGTGTTGAAACTGCATGGGCAGCTGTACCTGTACACGCCACCCAAGATCTGTTTGACTCAAGGCCCAGGCGTATCAAGGCCGTTATTACGACCAGAGGTGGTTGTTCTGGGTACTGATTTCTCAGGATCTATGCACCCAAATTACCTGATAATGTAATCACATGTCAGTTCTAGTATAATATATTTGTCCGATGAATACCCGTTTATCATCTGCATTTCTTCTTGGTGTAGTAATTTTAATGCCAGTAGTGTATGTGACGAAAAAAGCCCTCTTCAAAGGCGACAGTGTGGCGCCCCCATATCTCACATCAGCCCTCCTAGCAGCGAGCGTAACAGTTTGTCGAAGCCGTTGTTGTTGTCGGATGAAAATAGTATGTGGTGTCATAATCGTAATAGTGACTGATGACAACGAACTCATCTCAGTTGTGTGTGTAACGTGAAGTGGGAGATTTGAAAGTGATCCAGTCTCCAAAATTATTTCATATCTATATGTCACATTTTTGCAGACAGGTTCCTTACCAAACTGCTAATTCCGCTCTACAGCCCCTGAAGCCGGTAATACGAATTGTGAAGTAGCCGGTCTTATGTGCTTCAAAACGACTCATCTGTTTCACTATACTATACTTTCCACATGATTGAAGGTAGGAATTTGGGGTGATTTTAACTTAGGCAATTTCAAAAGAACCTTTACAACGGTACGATTTTACAAGGGTATATCTTTTACATGCATGCTCTTAACAACCTTGGAGAGTAAAGTTAATAATTACGGGTAGGAGCAAAGATATCATCACGTAACTTTTTTACACATTTTGAACGTGTCCTCCACTGGACGTTCGACATGCATCTAGGCGAGTCGAACTCGTCCCACCTTAAACGACCATGTCTGGAATTCCTAAATTTGCTGTTGTTTGTAAGTGGCATCGCGTTTCACCCAAAGATATTTGAAGGGGGACTCCTTAGGAGGAGTTTTACGGTAATACCACGGAAAAATATCACATACAGTGGACTGGGCATCTTTGGAGGTGAATGGCACTATGTGAGATTGGTGCTGATTAAACATTATTTCATTATTTCTCTGAATGCATTTCGTCGCCGTATCTTTGGCGACAGCTGGTGTCTTAGCAAGCCGGCTAAACCCAGTGGCTGTCAGAGGCAGCCGTGCCTCACTGCATCAGCCCTGTCCTCAAGCTGGTGACTTCTTTGCCGATAGTGGTATGGAAGGAGCACCCCACAGAAGTTCTGCTCGGTGACCACGGCATGTGTGCGTTGTGCCTCATACGCTGTTCTGAGATTATTCTGTCTCTCCAAGGTCACTGCTCGTATCCTCCCATCAGTTGGACCATGATGAGATGCTGTGAGATCATGTTGAAAGCTGATCGTGGCCTGCCAGTTTGCCAGGTAAGCTGACCCAAGCGATGCTGGAGTTTAGAGCAATTTATGCCCCGAGCTGGAACGGTATTGGTAAGCCCCTGGACTACCCATCAACGGTGGCGGGTACTGGAGGATAGCTTGTATCAACTGTGGCTATGGATTGCTGATTATCCCATAAGGCGGCGACAGTCTGACTGATACTGGAACATACACAAGACGTTACAATAATCGAAGAATCGAGACGAATGACATGAATGCCGTCGATCTTTATCGACTGTCTGTAGCCTAAAGAGGAGGAGGATTTATGACTTCAAGGAAAAACGGTTCTGCTCTTTACAGGTTGTCTGAAGTCTTCAGTTCTTCTAGTTTGCTTAACCAATTCGTTTCTGTGTCTTCACTGCTTTGCCAAACCCCTGACGGGAGTTCCTGTGTCCTTCCTTTGCGCTTCTTACATAATGTTACTGGAGGAACGAGGGTAGATTGGTCTTTACTCGTCTAAACCTTTTCCCCTGGTCTCACTCGCACTCACACTCAGAACTGTTCATGTCGCACTCTTGGTGACTGAATAACCATGTCGAAATATTTACGCCTGGCGCCTGCTCTGTTGATATTTTCGTGTGCCTGAGCAATGCAATTCTGTTCTGACTTAGAAAATTTTCCTATTCCCTTACTTTTTTTATGTAACACTTTACATTTATGACCATATAAATAACAACGTAAATATGACACGGTGTATATTAAAGCTAACATTTCTTTTTCTGCAATCGAATAATTGCGCTTAGCCTCGTCCAGGTGGCAAGACACATATGCTAGTAAATGTTTCTGATCATCTCCATTTCGACTTCAAATGGCACCTAGAGCAGTATTGCTTACATCACATGCTAGTATAAATTCTTTGGTAAAATCAGTAAAAGCTAATACAGGATATGAAGTTAAGATCTCTTTGAAATTTTGAAATGGTGTCTGACACTCTGATGTGCAATGAAATGTAACTCCTTTTTTTCAGAAATATTGTCAATGGCAATGCAATTTCTGCAAACACTCTGACGAATTTTCGGTAATAATTTGCTAATCCAAGAAATGATTGTAACTGTTTTACTCTCTGTAAAACCGAAGTATAATACAGAGCTAAATGAGATGAGGATCGGTCCTCACTTCATCTTGGCTACTAATATGCTGAAGGTAATCAATCTGTGACGTCTGTCAATGCTCGACATGAGAAGAGTTCCTCCTAATCTGCAAAATAGTTCTCTTAGTCATTTTGCGTGTTCATCTAAATCTTTGGCAAAAACTATGATGTCATCCAAATAGACCATGCATTTTTTCGGTTCTAAACCTCAAAGAACTCCATCGACCAAGTGCTGGAATCTTGCAAGCATGTTGTTTAACCCAAAAGGCATTCTGTGGCACTGGTAGTGATCGGGTGCTGCTGCTAACACTGTCTTAGGCCTATCTTTCTGACATGCTGTGTTCTATTATGCCTCGACCAACCTGCGGATCTGTGAACAGTTCTATTAGTGGCTGGAGCTGCTTCAGTAACCTGTGTTGCCTTTTGTATACTGATGTATGATAGTCCATTGGAATCCAATGCAGTGTAATGAGTGTGGCTGACAATAGACCTTCTGAATCAAATGAAGCTTTGTACGGAGTGAATAATGACTCCATAACCGACTGATCATTACACTCTAAATTACTGACTTTACCACGCATTACAGATGTGCTGACGGTTTCCTTGACGTTGTTCTCTATCACAGCTCCATCATTGTCTTCTTCATCGAATACATCAGGTGTAGATATTACCAACCCCTTCAGAAGAATATCTTCGTCCAATTCAAAATCATCCAGGCTTATTGGCATGATTACCAGGTGATTTATTTCCCTAGCACTTGCTGTACTTCTTCATTTAAAAGATTCCTGTTCATCCAAAACGTTAACATAAAGCTTGCTTTGGTACATTGACATTTCTGTAATCCAAATTAGCTTATCTGTACCTACTGGTACTCAGTCACGCAGAACTGTTTTTTATGTCCTTGCACAGTTTATTTGGTACTTCCTTAGCAATCGGTGTACCTTGTCATGTAAAGAAATTTGCAACTGCTATACCCATCAGAATCGAATTCGCATTGAATTCAGCTACTAGCTGGCAATGGTCGATTTTAGTGTGATGCCTACCAGAATATCTAATCCAAATGTTGTAGAAAATCCCTGCTTCACAGTTGACAACACTTCTATTAGCTCACGAAAACGTGTGTTTCCTACCTTAAACGTGAGCTATTTTGTCCCAAATGAATTTAGCCTGCTACCTGCTATTATAACCACAATGTATATTTTGGAGTTGCCAGTCTCCTTTTGTCCATGATGGATAGACTCACAACCGTTATATGAGCCCTAGTATTCACTAGAAATTTGTATTTCTTATGCAGCCAAGTTATCAAGCAACAGTCCGTCTCTGCCTACGTTTTTACAGGGGTGTGGTCCACAAGAACACTTCCCGAACATTCCTATTCGTGTTTAACTTTTTCCATTTCCCATTGTATTTGCCTCGCTTCCTATGTTCACGATTTTGAGCTTTATGCCCAAAGGTATACCTTTGTGTTTGGTGACATTGTGCCTTCAAATGTCCCCACAGTAACATTCCTTCAGTTTTTTTCTTTTTTTTTCAGTCACCAGTCTTCTGCCCGGTTTGATGTGCCCACCGCAAATTCCTTTCCTGTGCCAAACTTTTCATCTCAGATTAACAACTGCAAGCTACATCCTCAATTATTTGCTGGATGTATTCGAATCTTTGTTTTCCTCTACAGTTTTTACCCTCTACATCTCGCTCTTGCAGCATGAAAGTTATATCCTGATGTTTTAACAGATGTCGTATCATCCTATCCTTTTTCCTCGTCAGTTTTTCTCATACATTCCTTTCCTCACCGATTCTACGGGTATCCTCCTCATTATCTTATCAGGCCACCAATTTTCAACATTCTTCTGTAGCACCACGTCTCAACTGTTTCTCTTCATTTCGTTCTGCTCTTCCCACAGTTCATGCTTCACTACCATACAAGGCCGTGCTCCAAACGTACATTTCTCAAATTAAGGCCTGTATTTGATACTAGTCGAGTTCTCTTGGCCAGGAATGCCCTTTCTGCCCGTGCTGGTCTCCTTTTTAATGCCTTCTTGTTCTGTCCGTCGTAGATTAATTTGCTGCATAAGTAGCAGAATTCCTTAATTTCATCTACTTCGTGATCCTCAATTCTGTTTTCATCTTTCTTCGATTTACTCTCAGTTCATATTCTGTACTCATTAGACTCTTCATTTATTTCAAACATTTCCTTACCAGACGTAAATATCTTTCACTCACTATGCGATTTTGTTGCATTATCTAATGCTTCTAAATGTGTGGCAACGTTGCATGCTTCGGCTAAATCCTCAGGCTTTTCCACTAGCATTGAAAACTCTGGGGAACAATTCTCAGGAAAAGTCTAATGGGCGATTCTCTGCCCCTTTCAGAACTACCCTATCCGCACCTGGCTTCTGTGTTATCAAAAATCAGCGCAAAATGTTGGGTTGTATCCAAATCCAAAAAGTAATAGTCGTTTACCCAAATCTTTCCCAATATTATAGGCAACTCTTCTATTGGAACGTTCATTTTATCGCCTCCTAATTATACACTCCTGGAAATTGAAATAAGAACACCGTGAATTCATTGTCCCAGGAAGGGGAAACTTTATTGACACATTCCTGGGGTCAGATACATCACATGATCACACTGACAGAACCACAGGCACATAGATACAGGCAACAGAGCATGCACAATGTCAGCACTAGTACAGTGTATATCCACCTTTCGCAGCAATGCAGGCTGCTATTCTCCCATGGAGACGATCGTAGAGATGCTGGATGTAGTCCTGTGGAACGGCTTGCCATGCCATTTCCACCTGGCGCCTCAGTTGGACCAGCGTTCGTGCTGGACGTGCAGACCGCGTGAGACGACGCTTCATCCAGTCCCAAACATGCTCAATGGGGGACAGATCCGGAGATCTTGCTGGCCAGGGTAGTTGACTTACACCTTCTAGAGCACGTTGGGTGGCACGGGATACATGCGGACGTGCATTGTCCTGTTGGAACAGCAAGTTCCCTTGCCGGTCTAGGAATGGTAGAACCATGGGTTCGATGACGGTTTGGATGTACCGTGCACTATTCAGTGTCCCCTCGACGATCACCAGTGGTGTACGGCCAGTGTAGGAGATCGCTCCCCACACCATGATGCCGGGTGTTGGCCCTGTGTGCCTTGGTCGTATGCAGTCCTGATTGTGGCGCTCACCTGCACGGCGCCAAACACGCATACGACCATCATTAGCACCAAGGCAGAAGCGACTCTCATCGCTGAAGACGACACGTCTCCATTCGTCCCTCCATTCACGCCTGTCGCGACACCACTGGAGGCGGGCTGCACGATGTTGGGGCGTGAGCGGAAGACGGCCTAACAGTGTGCGGGACCGTAGCCCAGCTTCATGGAGACGGTTGCGAATGGTCCTCGCCGATACCCCAGGAGCAACAGTGTCCCTAATTTGCTGGGAAGTGGCGGTGCGGTCCACTACGGCACTGCGTAGGATCCTACGGTCTCGGCGTGCATCCGCGCGTCGCTGCGGTCCGGTCTCAGGTCGACGGGCACGTGCACCTTCCGCCGACCACTGGCGACAACATCGATGTACTGTGGAGACCTCACGCCCCACGTGTTGAGCAATTCGGCGGTACGTCCACCCGGCCTCCCGCATGCCCACTATACGCCCTCGCTCAAAGTCCGTCAACTGCACATACGGTTCACGTCCACGCTGTCGCGGCATGCTACCAGTGTTAAAGACTGCGATGGAGCTCCGTATGCCACGGCAAACTGGCTGACACTGACGGCGGCGGTGCACAAATGCTGCGCAGCTAGCGCCATTCGACGGCCAACATCGCGGTTCCTGGTGTGTCCGCTGTGCCGTGCGTGTGATCATTGCTTGTACAGCCCTCTCGCAGTGTCCGGAGCAAGTATGGTGGGTCTGACACACCGGTGTCAATGTGTTCTTTTTTCCATTTCCAGGAGTGTATATTCTTGAGTGTACCATGCTCTCCAAGAATAAGCACCAACCAAAGCATTCATCAGCTGGCTTCGTCTTCTGTCCTAATAGCTTAGCACTTTGGTGAAATCCGTGTTCGCACTTTCCACAACCACAGAAGACTGATCGATTGTTGCTGTCAAGCATCTTTTTATGCTCTAAAGATACCGGATGGCTGTTCTCTGGCGCGTTCCCAACGCACAGTATACGTTATTCGTTAACTGATACTATATGGAAGTGACTGGCACAAAGTGCAAAGGACTACTTTGTAAATACTATTTGTTGGTGTCTAATAAACAATATTGTACGGAGTGAGCCATGGGATCCATCCTGATCTCAGCTATGAGCGTATTGTGGCATAAACTAGTAGGCGTCCATTCACTACTTAAACTGATATTTTTATACACAGGACTAAAGGGGGACAAAAAAAAAAAAAAAAACACTGACATGCATTTCATCCACTTACCTCGAGTTTTTTTGCTACTGGTGTGATGTGATTTGTAAGATACTCTTCATTTGGGTTCCTAATGCTGCGGTATTCTCTTCCAATACACATGAGCTATAAGTAAAATTGTGGCGACACTTAACCGAGGCTAGCAGCAATAAATCCTGAGAGATGCTTGCGTGTACGTGCCGGAAGTCTGCCTGTCTGCTTCGTGAAATACCACACAACGATTCGGCGTTGATGTTTCCACGGAATAACTTGTACTCAGGTTCAACATTAAACAGGATGTTATTAAAACTACATCAAGCAAAAAGAAACAAGGAGTTGTTTTCTGTGTGTGTAAATATATATGTAGAACTTAATGAGGATTTTACACAAGAATATTTTTTTCGTATGCTCTACCGCGCCGAAAGTCCTAAAAACACTCTTCTACTTACGATGATTTAGGCGTATGGGAAGTGGACAGATGAGTGACTTTGAGAACTAATCCAAATTAGGTAGCGGAAAATACAGTAACCCTCGTTTCTTACTTGTATCAACATACTAAAATGCTGATGATGATAAGTAAGTGTTGATGCTGACGTCAGGGAAATTCCTGTCGGAAATGACAGAGACCACCTACTAGCTACGCGGAAATCTTCAATTTAGACTTGTCACTGCAAGAATTACTGCTAAGAATTTTTAATTCTTTAGCTGCCTTACTGAAAAAGAATGCTGGAGAATACTGTAGGTCTTCCTACAGAAGAGGGTAGGACGTGCGATCCAAATGCAGACTGGATTTCTACCTAGTACCATGTGAGTGAAAGCTGCTAATTCTTGAGACCAAGCTCATGGTTTTAAAAACAAACAACATGAAAGGAAACAGATATGAGGAACATGTACTGAGACTCCTCAACACAGGTCGACAAAATGTTGATAAACTTACACCAAGCATTGTTTGAGATGCCTTTTTCTGAGTCAAAAAATGTCAGTTGAGTTTTTGCAGTATATAATCGTCTACGTCATAAGCGAATGAATTCAAGCACAGTAAAGCAATTTTCATGTTGGACTCTACTTACTGCAAATACTATTTTAATAGTAGTATTCGGTTTTTGAATAAGATCTTGAATGCGGGCTTTTCCTTACACCTTACCATCTATCTGACTCACTAATCATATGCCCATTCTGTGGTATCAGAACACCAGTTTTAATTGAGCAGTGTGTTAGAATCTGTAAAAACTGAGTCTTACTGTGATTTAAGATTAATTGATTTTATATGAACCATCAGCTTATTGCTTAAACTGCATTATTTGATATATTGCCTTCGGTATCAGACCAGTGTCGTCAGCGAACAGAAACAAACATTTTAAGGAAAGTAAAAGAATACGAAACACCACGGAAGAAGTATCTGAATGGGACGGAAATCGATAGATATGTACACTCCTGGAAATGGAAAAAAGAACACATTGACACCGGTGTGTCAGACCCACCATACTTGCTCCGGACACTGCGAGAGGGCTGTACAAGCAATGATCACACGCACGGCACAGCGGACACACCAGGAACCGCGGTGTTGGCCGTCGAATGGCGCTAGCTGCACAGCATTTGTGCACCGCCGCCGTCAGTGTCAGCCAGTTTGCCGTGGCATACGGAGCTCCATCGCAGTCTTAAACACTGGTAGCATGCCGCGACAGCGTGGACGTGAACCATATGTGCAGTTGACGGACATTGAGCGAGGGCGTATAGTGGGCATGCGGGAGGCCGGGTGGACGTACCGCCGAATTGCTCAACACGTGGGGCGTGAGGTCTCCACAGTACATCGATGTTGTCGCCAGTGGTCGGCGGAAGGTGCACGTGCCCGTCGTCCTGGGACCAGACCGCAGCGACGCACGGATGCACGCCAAGACCGTAGGATCCTACGCAGTGCCGTAGGGGATCGCACCGCCACTTCCCAGCGAATTAGGGTCACTGTTGCTCCAGGGGTATCGGGGAGGACCATTCGCAACCGTCTCCATGAAGCTGGGCTACCGTCCCGCACACCGTTAGGCCGTCTTCCGCTCACGCTCCAACATCGTGCAGCCCACCTCCAGTGGTGTCGCGACAGGCGTGAATGGAGGGACGAATGGAGACGTGTCGTCTTCAGCGATGAGAGTCGCTTCTGCCTTGGTGCCAATGATGGTCGTATGCGTGTTTGGCGCCGTGCAGGTGAGCGCCACAATCAGGACTGCATACGACCGAGGCACACAGGGCCAACACCCGGCATCATGGTGTGGGGAGCGATCTCCTACACTGGCCGTACACCACTGGTGATCGTCGAGGGGACACTGAACAGTGCACGGTACATCCAAACCGTCATCGAACCCATCGTTCTACCATTCCTAGACCGGCAAGGGAACTTGCTGTTCCAACAGGGCAATGCACGTCCGCATGTATCCCGTGCCACCCAACGTGCTCTAGAAGGTGTAAGTCAACTACCCTGGCCAGCAAGATCTCCTGATCTGTCCCCCATTGAGCATGTTTGGGACTGGATGAAGCGTCGTCTCACGCGGTCTGCACGTCCAGCACGAACGCTGGTCCAACTGAGGCGCCAGGTGGAAATGGCATGGCAAGCCGTTCCACAGGACTACATCCAGCATCTCTACGATCGTCTCCATGGGAGAATAGCAGCCTGCATTGCTGCGAAAGGTGGATATACACTGTACTAGTGCCGACATTGTGCATGCTCTGTTGCCTGTGTCTATCTGCCTGTGGTTCTGTCAGTGTGATCATGTGATGTATCTGACCCCAGGAATGTGTCAATAAAGTTTCCCCTTCCTGGGACAATGAATTCACGGTGTTCTTATTACAATTTCCAGGAGTGTATATTGAGAGGTTTTACGTATTGAATGAAAACTGTAGAGAATGCATTTCCTTTCCTGTATTTTAGTGAACTTTGTACACTTACAATTCTGTCGATTGATAGCCGGCGACGACAATGAATTGACCTCCTTTTGCAAAAACAAGATATTTCTATTCTTCACATCCAGAAAATTTGCATGCATAAATGTTTGGCAACTCTTAGACACACTTTACTCGGTTTTATCACTAAAATTGCAATTTTCATTAAATGTAACAATACGTTCTGAGCGAGAGCTAGCAGCACGTCCTCTTTCCATGAGATACAGATTAACAGTACTTACTTTTAACAAATCAACTGCCTTTTCACAACTACTACCTTTCAGGGAATTGCGCACTAAAGGGTTTCTTGCTGTCCATCTGCGCTTCACATGGTATTTACATACATTACTGAGTTCCTAAGAATAAAATTAGGCACAAATTGGTTAAAAAAAGGGCAGTGAGGCTCACACAACATTACAATATATACCGGCAAATAAATGATTAGAATTTCAGAAAAATTGGATGATTTTTTCACGAGAGATAGTTTCATAAATTGAGCAAGTCAATAATGCGTTAGTCCACCGCTGACAAGCAAGCAGTTATTCAGCTTGCACTGACTGATAGTGTTGCTGGATATCTTTCAGAGGGATAACGTGCCAGTCTTGCTGAAATGTAATCCAAAGAAAGGCAACCAAATTGGCGTAGAATATCGTCGATGTACCGTACCTTGAAAAGAAGTGGCACCCCAGACAGTTGCACCTGGTTGTCGGGACACGTGGTGGGCGACAGTCAGGTTGGTATCCCACCTCTGTCTGGGGTGTCTGCAGACACGTCTTCGACCTAGAATCTCATTGAGTGGAATTGAATTGTCGTCAGTGAAGCGCCCCAGTTCGAACTGAGCCCATAAGACAAACAAATAAATATCTGGAGACACCCCCTCCTTCCACCAACAGCAATGGGATACCAACATGTCGCCTACAACATGCCCAGACAACGAGGAGTGATGGTCCGTGGTGCCATTTCTTTTCGTAGCAGGATCCCTTTGTTTGCCATCTGCAGGCGAGTGTTCGAGTGTCTCACACCTGAGCCTCCCAGTTGAGGCTGGCCTCCCGCATCGACCAGCATCTTGTGTCGAATCACGACCAGCACTGAACTTGGCACACCGGTCCCTAGCGATGGTTTTCGACAGGTGTGCTATCCCATATACATACTTCATTTTCCGATGAAAACCGGCGTTTGTACTTCGGCAGCACTTTGGTCCTGTCTCGATGCGTTTGGTAATAACGTTGCCACAGTTCACCGTTTCCGCATTTACCGCACGCACGGTGGAAGGACACAAATGCCACACTAATCCCTTTACTTAATGTCGGTGCTTGTATAGCCGCATCGGACTCGTGGTACGTTGCATATACGTCGCACCAACGCCCTCAAACAGCAACTTTTGATCGGCCCTAATGCAGTTTTTACAATGTTGTATTCACTGATATACACTCCTGGAAATTGAAATAAGAACACCGTGAATTCATTGTCCCAGGAAGGGGAAACTTTATTGACACATTCCTGGGGTCAGATACATCACATGATCACACTGACAGAACCACAGGCACATAGACACAGGCAACAGAGCATGCACAATGTCGGCACTAGTACAGTGTATATCCACCTTTTGCAGCAATGCAGGCTGCTATTCTCCCATGGAGACGATCGTAGAGATGCTGGATGTAGTCCTGTGGAACGGCTTGCCGTGCCATTTCCACCTGGCGCCTCAGTTGGACCAGCGTTCGTGCTGGACGTGCAGACCGCGTGAGACGACGCTTCATCCAGTCCCAAACATGCTCAATGGGGGACAGATCCGGAGATCTTGCTGGCCAGGGTAGTTGACTTACACCTTCTAGAGCACGTTGGGTGGCACGGGATACATGCGGACGTGCATTGTCCTGTTGGAACAGCAAGTTTCCTTGCCGGTCTAGGAATGGTAGAACGATGAGTTCGATGACGGTTTGGATGTACCGTGCACTATTCAGTGTCCCCTCGACGATCACCAGTGGTGTACGCCAGTGTAGGAGATCGCTCCCCACACCATGATGCCGGGTGTTGGCCCTGTGTGCCTCGGTCGTATGCAGTCCTGATTGTGGCGCTCACCTGCACGGCGCCAAACACGCATACGACCATCATTGGCACCAAGGCAGAAGCGACTCTCATCGCTGAAGACGACACGTCTCCATTCGTCCCTCCATTCACGCCTGTCGCGACACCACTGGAGGTGGGCTGCACGATGTTGGAGCGTGAGCGGAAGACGGCCTAACGGTGTGCGGGACCGTAGCCCAGCTTCATGGAGACGGTTGCGAATGGTCCTCGCCGATACCCCAGGAGCAACAGTGTCCCTAATTTGCTGGGAAGTGGCGGTGCGGTCCCCTACGGCACTGCGTAGGATCCTACGGTCTTGGCGTGCATCCGTGTGTCGCTGCGGTCCGGTCCCTGGTCGACGGGCACGTGCACCTTCCGCCGACCACTGGCGACAACATCGATGTACTGTGGAGACCTCACGCCCCACGTGTTGAGCAATTCGGCGGTACGTCCACCCGGCCTCCCACATGCCCACTATACGCCCTCGCTCAAAGTCCGTCAACTGCACATACGGTTCACGTCCACGCTGTCGCGGCATGCTACCAGTGTTAAAGACTGCGATGGAGCTCCGTATGCCACGGCTAACTGGCTGACACTGACGGCGGCGGTACACAAATGCTGCGCAGCTAGCGCCATTCGACGGCCAACACCGCGGTTCCTGGTGTGTCCGCTGTGCCGTGCGTGTGATCATTGCTTGTACAGCCCTCTCGCAGTGTCCGGAGCAAGTATGGTGGGTCTGACACACCGGTGTCAATGTGTTCTTTTTTCCATTTCCAGGAGTGTATATTCCATATGTCAAGACGTTACATTATTTGTGAGATTCTGTTTATGGTCTCGTAAATTCTGGGAATCAATGGACATATGACACTGAATGCCATGTTACTATTAAATAACCGAACTCCTTTTTCCCCCATGTTAAATTAAGTTTCACTTACAAATACTACCTTGCATTTATAATGTGTAAATGCAGACTGAAACGACGAATCAAAATTTTGACCATGGTCGGAATTCGAACTTGCGTTTGTAAATTCAACTTCACTTTACATCATTTGTTAAACGTATCACCACTTGCAAAACTTTGTTTTGTTTTTAGTTAATGTAAGTATTACTGTGTGACAAAAGATGTAATACTTTTTATATCTCCTGTGTGAGTACTATATGCGTAAGTTGTATGTCATTTAATCTAAGTTTTTGACATTCAGTTGTCACCTGAAAGCAACCTAAGGAGCCGAACGTCAGTTCGTAATCAAATATATATAATTTTGCAGAACATTAGGATATGTTTCCTATTTAATATTTTTATATTTTTGTCAGCATAAAAATTTTTACACACGTTTCTGAAATCTTTTAATTATTGTTGGTAAATCCTTGTAATCTAATACGAATGCTAATTATAAATTTTTTTTAGTTTTACATTCTTGCTTAGACAATATTCCTTGTTTCAGAAGTCGTTACTATCTTACTAATTTGCACTTTGTCAAGTACGAAGCACAGCGAATTACAAGCACAAATCTAGCTAATTTTAATAGTGAATGCTGTCTCATTTCTTTGTCTACATATATGTTAATGCATTTATTGTATTTCAGCAAGTCTCCTATTTCAGTCTCCTAAAAAATGTTACTATTTTTGGACTGTACTGTCATTTCGTTGTTGGCATCCAGATTTTATTGACTGCGATACGATTGAAACTGTGTGAATATGAAATTGACAATTCTGTATAGAGGTGCAATTTAGATTATATGGGTCTGTACTAGAATACTGTGCAATATAGCACTGAAATAGCAATAGACAAATTCAGGTATGACAGTTATCTGAGAATTGTTAACCAAAATTCCAGAAATACAAATAATTGTACCTAGAGGTATTTATTTCAGGATCATCCAATTTATAAATCACAGTGAAGTCTATGAATTTTAAATAATTTGGGCTTGATTTGCTGCCAGTTTTAAAGCAATGTTTCAGAAAAAGTGATGGAATAGAATGTAACGTGATTTTAATGTGCAGCAAGATAAATTAAAATTAGTCAGCTTGAGTAACGACAAAAAATGTTATTATTCCACCTACAATAGATCTAAATAAGGTCAAGATAGTAAATGAAACATTTCTTGAATAATTATTACAATATTGTCTTGATCGCAATGCAGTCCAACAGTTGTTCCTAATGGCTTGCACGGCAATCAACAGTATTTAAATTTGTAATAAGTTGTACAGATTGTTGTGTCTCCTTCACGTTATGCTTTACATTACTAATCAGAAACAGGCAGCATTTATAATTCGTAAGAGAGCTGACTGAATCCTGGTAGAAATATTCAGGTTGTAGTGGGTATAAGTGCAGATATTTCTATTGGCGACTGAGAACTGTTTACAACATTACACAGGTATTCAAGTAAATTGCAAATTGACAATTATACCTGCTAAAAGTAGTATATTTTTAGGTTGGGTAGTACTTCCAAGTGAATGTGGCAAGAGCAAGACATAACGATTATTTTTCCCCTGGGCAGCAGGTCAGACATTGAAGTGCAGACGTGAGGATGCAAAACGGTCAGTCTATACTGACAGGCATAGTACAACCGTGAGGAAAACATGAGGTAATAAATTATGTGACTTGCTCTCTCTTACGTCCAATTCGTGTACCCAGCTGTCTCATTATATATCCCCTTCCTCTGTGTCCTGTGTGCTCTCTCCCACTGGAACAACAACCGTTTCTCAACTTCCAACTACGACTTTATTTAGCTTGGGTTACCCGTACTGCCAACAGTTTGGCACAAATATTAAATCAGCTACACTGAGAACTAACAATATCAATAGACTGAACAATTATTTTAAGTTATTGTACAGTTTCGACGTAGGTTCAATACTTACAGCTAACTCTACTTATGAGTTATAGACAAAATAAAAAGAGAATTTAACAGAGATTGCGAAGTATACATCTGGAGTTAGAGTGGTTATGGAACCACACGTAGAGCATAATTTTCATATACGCACGTTACATTATCGTAGAAAACAAAAAAGGGCTTTGTGTATTTGAGGATCATCATGAGATAGAAAAACAGTTGTTGGAAGACCATCTTCAATTTCACCAGGTTTCACAGCAAAAATTTGCCGTTGTTCGAAGGAAATGAAGGAAAACAGCGAGTGGTTGGCATCTTCTCCTTCTTAGTTCTCATATCATTCTCAAAGATCTTTTTTACAACTGAAATAAATCCTATGTGAGAGCAGGCTTGCGCTGCAGTGGTCACAGTCATTTAAATTATTTATGGAATGTGACCGCTCTGTTAGTGTGTAAAATTCTCACTGTGGCAAATTCAACGTTAGAGAATTTTCACACTGACAATCCAGTCACATCCCTGAAACATTCTGTTTATTTGAAGAAGCCCTATTAATAAAAGTGCGGCTTTGTAATTGAACCGAAATATTCGCTTCCCAGTAGTCCCATTTTACTGGAAAAAAAAAGTGTTTCAATCTTCCTCTGTTACCATTGCCCAGGTCTGCGTTACCATATGCTCAAAATATGTTGCACTTCGTTCCATCATTCCCTCACCCTCACCCCCCCCCCCCTCTCGGTCCCCATCCCCTTCCTCTTCTACCAGGCGAGACGGCACTCAGGTATTGAACATTGTCAACAGAACCACCGGCAGGTTCATGTTCTTAGATAAAACCGTTGTGCACAGC
Organism: Schistocerca serialis cubense; assembly: GCF_023864345.2. Taxonomy (NCBI): domain Eukaryota; kingdom Metazoa; phylum Arthropoda; class Insecta; order Orthoptera; family Acrididae; genus Schistocerca; species Schistocerca serialis. Next base: position 460,151,362 of record NC_064642.1, read on the forward strand.
AGATGGCGTGTAGCCTTGAGGAACATGAAATCGATAAAACGTTCTGAATCATGACAGTTACAGTGGGCATGGAGTAATAGACGGGCACAATAAGATGCCAGAAGGAATAGGTATGGCTACAACATGCTTCAGTAGACCCTGACTCCATTTCACGAACATATTTCGTCCTCAAAGAATCTGTCATTTTAATGAGATAATTAATCATGTGGCCGCTCTAGCGAACGGAATGGTCCACCTATTTACTAGAACCAAATTTCATAACGCCGCCGTCAGACTCTCGCTGGGGCATGTATTCCGCAGAGGTTCCCGTTCCCTTGGAAACTTCAAGACACGCAAAACGATTTAAGGAATAAATAGAACGATACACCTAAAAAGTTTTTCAACAACTGTTTGCAGAGACCTGTAACCTCATTCACAACTTGTGAATTGTCGTCTAATTAGGTGCCGAAAACCTATTTAATCGTCTTAAGCCTGCTAATCTTGTCCACCACTGAGCAACATAATGGCAGAAACCCAAACTTCTAGTTTCGTTCACTGTTTTTTTTTCCCCTTGTATCTGTGATCAGATTTGGTCATCGAAATATGGCGGAAATAGTACTGATTTTCCGCGGAAAATTTATTAGAAACTACATGACACCATTGGAAAAGAAAAACATAGCAGTTATTCTACTTTCACAACTCACTGTTTAAAAATTCTGCGTCTACGCACGATTTCATTTCTCGAAACCCGTTTTCCCATGAAGCGTCTATCCATATGTTATTTAAACTGTTCTGTATACAAAACTGGAAGCGTCTTTACTGTCGCTTACGGCTGTTCATCCCGTGATTGTTTCTAGTTAACTGCTATAGCCTTATAAAAGTTCTTTGGCAATTGGCTATTCGATGACTGTTAGCAGTTACCAGTCACAACCAAGAATGAAATCTGGTGCCAAACTTGATAAAATTGTAGAACTAGTTTGGGAAATTTCAGTTATCGTTTACTTTACCAGAAACTGAAGTTCTTATTTAGCCGATAAAATTGCAGAACCAATTTTGGAAATTTTTTAGATATCCTTTATTTTACCAGAAACTGAAGCTCTCAGTTAGCCGATAATTTGCACATGCAGGTTTCGATCTTCGTAGTTGCAAAGTAAATAACTGAGTTTATAATTCCTTCATATGAACACTGAAGCGTATGAAAGCTAGTGTATGTGTAGTGCTGCGCACAAGTGACGGTTCATTGCAAGATCATCTTTGGTTCAGCCAATGACCTATGTTTATTCTTTCCTTTTTCTGATTTATTACTTTGTTGTTTTGTTCGCTCTGACAGTTGAGTGTCATTTTGTGTTAACTGTTATTTCGGTGCTAATATAGTAAGTTTTCCTAATCCACAACAGCACCAAATATTCACTTGTTTATGGCAACAAAAATTTAGTTTTTGCAAGAGAAACCGTAATTTTATTACGACTATGTTGAAATTCTTTATTACTTATTTATATTTCTTATGGCAGACTAAGATCTAAAAGTTCCAAATTAAGAACCCAAAAGACAAAACAATTTACCAGTCACAAATTTTGAAGAAAAATTTAAAATCACAAATTGAATAAAATCAGATAATTCAAACCACCAATTATTTTCAAAAATAACTTTGATACAGTACTACACATTCACAGAGTTACATCGATATTTAGTATACAGTTAACAGCCTCAGTCTTAGCTTACCGTATATCGCTCCATTTTCCAGAGTATTTTCTGTTGGAGCACTATCGAGCAATGTGGGACACTGTGTACTCCGCTGCTACGTAGTCGAAATCAGGGCTACCGAAGATGCCTTGCCTGTTTTCTTCTTCTTCTTTTTTTTTAAATTCTACTGGAGAGTTAAACTGACAATGAACTGAAGAGCTTCAGTTCACAAGACAGTTGAAGTTTCGGGAATAAGTGTCTTGGCTTCGGATTTTTGCGACCGTGAATCCTTAAAACATTTCAAGTGTGATAATTTATTTCGCACTGGGCAATCGGTTTTCAATTCGTTGTTATCTCTGTTAGATGACCCCAATGGTGGCTGTACAAACTTCGCCCAAAACGATTATTACGGTTAATAGAACACTTTTCCACTTGGTAATCTGTTAATAACATAAGAGAGAGATTAATGTTAAGAAATGTCAAGAAATGATAAAACGGAAGGCATCACTAGTATAACATAAATAATTATTAGCACCAGTACATTTACATAGATGCACACATTTTAACACACGAAAGGAAGAAGCCGGAAAAGTGAAGACGGAAGTGACAGCAGAAGAATGTCATACAAAAGATGAGTATTAATGTTATAAATTCAAAAAGAGTTTTACTGATACCAATTCTATGATTTTACGTTTTAAGCCCGTAACTTCTTTTCTTGTTACAGATAACATATTCTGTAGTCAGACTGTTATATCGGTTAAAATAATCAACTTAAACAAGGAAGTAAAGAAAAATACTGTTGTTTTCCTTTAGTACTTATTCAGCCTGACACATTTCTCAAAAACACTATCTGCTCAAATCGAACCAAATTTGAAAAGTACCTAAGCTAAAATATTTTCTTCAATGTGCATTGCTTGTATGACAGTAGTTCTGTTTCTTCAGAAGAAATACACAGATAAGTATGTGACGTAAACATAGGCGTTTACAATTAATAATATCTAAATATTTGTCACACCTTTTATTTAATTACTACAATTATAGTGCATTTTAATGACCGTGATGTAACTAATTTCTGTACCAATTTTCATCGACATAGATGTATTAGTTTCAAAGAAAATTGTACCAAAAGCTACAAGTTTCATACTTTCAGAAATATGCGTTTAAAGCGTTCGATACGACCTGTTCAAACTCCATTCAAAGTTAAAACTCGGGAGATCTATACCTAACGTTGATGCAGGTTTCTGTATCCTCCAGCTTAAGTTTGAAAGCCCTCTTTTTAATTCTGATCTCTTTTGTTATTTGAAGGGTGCATTTCTCGGCCTCTCAGACCCTCAGCTAGTCAAATGACAGGAGCGCATTCTTCACGTGCAACTCAGTATCTATGCCCATATCACTGAAAACTTACAGTTTGTTGACTGACTCATTATTGAACCACAACATACGTTCATGGAACTTGTTTTTAGGGTTTCAAGTCCCACACATACTGTTTTAGGCAAGTGTTCCCACACACAATCATTGAAACTTTCGTTGGGATTTTGACTTACCATGGATGTTATTTAAGAAGCAAGTTTTTCCTAGCTAAGTCGTTGCAGAAAGGTTTTATAAGAGCTTCTATTGACACTAGAAGTGATGGTGGTGTCTGCATATGACACCAGTTATACTAAACTAAACTCCTTCCGAACAGGCCTTGGAAGGCCCAACACCGACCGGCCGCCGTGTCATCCTCAGCCCACTGGCGTCACTGAATGCAGATATGGAAGGGCATGTGGCTAGCACACCGCTCACCCGGCCGTTTATCAGTTTACGAGACCGCAGCCGCTACTTCTCAATCGAGTAACTCCTCAGTTTGCCTCACAAGGGCTGAGTGCACCCTGCGCTCGGCAGACTGGATGGTCATCCTTCCAAGTGCTAGCCCAGCCAGACAGCGCTTTATCTCCGGTGATGGGACGGGAACCGCTATTGCTACTGCGTCAAGGCCCTTGGCCTCAGTTATACTAGCTGTCTGATACTTACACCATGGATCGGGGCGCTTTTGACAGAGAGAAAGGCCGTGATTCCCATCTGTAGAAATCCTGTGAAAGAAGCTGATCAACACAGATTTTCGCATTTCTCCTAAACTGTTTGCATTGCTCCGTATTATTCTGCTTATAATTAACATCGGTTCGGATATAATACAACTATAAACAAAATAAGATTATTCCATTAAGTTTCGGGTGTGCAGCCGCAAGAAATCTCCTTCTTCTTCTAATATTTCGGCTATATAACGTTCAGCCATCTTTAGAGTGAGCCGCAAGACTGCCGCTCCAGTGCTCGCTTCGTCCCTTTATGCTGTTGTACCGCGCGACTGCGCATGCGGCCACAGATGCAAATGCGCCAGAGACGTTGGTCGGCGGCAGAGGCGCGCATAGTGCGCGAGTTGTATCTATGACTCCACAGTTGATGTTTGTTGGCATATCGATATATCATTGTGAGCTGCACTGTGACGACGTCTTTGCGAGTTTATTACAGCAAGTGCCGGATTCCAGGATTTATCAAGATTGAAACCATTGTCTCTATTAATGAAGTTCGTCGTCAAGCGAATTTCAATTGCCTCCTTTACTATCGAGTCCCAAAAGCACGATGTAGTTGCCAAAATTTCCACGTTGTCATGCAACATGCTGTGACCATTATCAATACAGTGCTCTGCCACTGCCGACTTGTTAGGTTATAAAAGTCGTGTGTACCTCTGGTGTTCTGTACATCTTTCTTGGACAGTACGAGTTGTTTGTCCGATGTAAGAAAGGCCACATTCACATGGAATTTTGTAAACGCCAGATTTTCGGAGCAGCAAATCATCTTTGATGAAGCCCACGGGTGCAGCTGTCTTAGGTGGAGGACGAAAAATCACTTTTACTTTGTGTCTGCCGAGAATGCGTCCTATTTTTGATGAGAGGCTACCCACATATGGCAGGAAGGCCATCGATTTAAAGGTTACTTCATCTTCTTCTGCTTTCTTTGTGGCCTCTTTCGGTTTCATTTTCAGTGCCCTCTGTATTTGTTGTGGAGAGTACCCATTGTCTTCAAACACTCTTTGTAAGTGGGAAAGTTCATCTAGCAGACTGCTTTCGTCAGAAATAATATGCACTCTGTGAGTCAATGTTCGGAGAACACTCATTGTCTGGGCAGGATGGTGGCAGCTATTTGCACGTAAATACAGATCGGTGTGTGTCGGCTTCCTATACACCTCATGTCCCAAAGTGCCATCCTCTCTGCAGCTCACAATGATATATCGATATGCCAACAAACATCAACTGCGGAGTCATAGACACAACTCGCGCACTATGTACGTCTCTGCCGCCGACCAACGTCTCTGGCGCATTTGTATCTGTGGCCTCATGCGCAGTCGTGCGGTAAGACAGTATAAAGGGACGAAGCGAGCACTGGAGCGGCTCCTCTGTTATGCCAGTCCTGCCTGGATATCTGCCCCCCCCCCAAATTCTATCAGTCCCTCCAGATCCTTGAGCGTCATGCACTCCGCCTCGCCTTCCGTATCCGCCTCCCGTCCCCCACGCGGATCCTCTATGATCTCATTCCTTTCCCCCATCTGCTCCTATTCCTCGAACATATCCGCATCCTCTACACCTCCCGCTGTCTTGAACCCCCTCACCCCCTGGTTGCTCCTCTCCTCTCCCATCCCCGCCCCCTGCCACGTCTTCACCGTTGTGTCCCCCCTACCCTCCATCTCTACACCCTCCATCTCCTTTCCCAAGGTGGCTTCCGTCAACTCCCCCTCCCGGATGATGCCCTCTCTCCCTCCATTTATCCTTTCTATCAACTCTGATCCTCAATCCGCCTCCTTTCCTCTGTCCTTTCCCTGGGCTCCCTCTCCTCCCCCCCCTTCCGTCCTGTTTTCTCCCCACTAAACCTCTCCCTACCTCCCTTCTTCCCCCCAGTCCTTTTGTATTCCCCTCCTCTGCCTACCCCACTCCCTGTCGCGTCTGCCCCCCACCCCTCTTATGGGTCCTCATCCTCCTTCAGCTCCTTTCCCGGCTCCCCCCTTCGCTTTTACTCTCCTTTCCCCCCTTTTTTGTTTTCCCATCTTCTGTCCAGTTTCCCCCCACCTGCTCTCGACTGTGGTGTCACATTTGCCAACTTTTTAGTGCAGTGTTCCAGTGACTATTCAGTGTTGTTTGTCTTTCTCGTGTTGCGAACAGAAACCATGCTGTCGCTAGGTGTGAATTTTATGTACTTTGCGGACAGAATCCAGACTGTCGCCGTGTTTTTTTTAATTGTCTATTGTTTTCCCTGTCTGCTTCGTATGTATTTTTATTAGCGTCATCATCCCTGTTTTGTAGTTTTAAGTTCCACGATTTCTTCTCGCCTTGTTACTCTCTAAGTCTCAGATTTTATCGCCTGTTTTTTATTATTTGTTCTCTTGATCTTTGTCACAAAATCTGTCAGCTGAAGAGCGGCATACTAAGCTGCTGCCAGCCCGCCCCCTTCGGGGGGAATTGAAATTCAATAAATGAAAAAAAAAAAAAAAACTGGAGCGGCAGTCTTGCGGGTCACTCTGAAGATGGCTGAACGTTATACAGCCGAAATATTAGAAGAAGAAGGAGATTTCTTGCGGCTGCACACCCGAAACTTATTGGAACAGTCTTTGCGCCGCCAAAATCTGAAGATGCACAAAATAAGATTACTTTTTTGAATCAGGAGTTTTCTTCAAATCGCTACTACGAGTAAAACGTAAGCAGAATGTTGAACTGATGTTCAACTGTTGCACACACTGTTTTAGCATCTGGGTGGCCAATTCGAAAAGCAGTAGCCAAACAACACATACAGATGGAGAAATTTTGCTGCAACCGGCATAAATACGGATGCATTGACGACTGACAAAAGGAGGCGTGGCGTTCATTAGAAAATGTTCTCTTTTTCCTTTCGATTTGCACCAGACATACATAAACCATACATATTCTTGTTCAGGAAGTAGTGGAATGTAATATAGCACATTAAAAACATATTTTTTTTGACGCATTTTCACCACCTGGTTAGGTTAAGGCTGTCTCTTATTTCGGACCGGAAGAAGAATTTCTAAAAAAAAGAAATATCACAAAATAAATTGCTTCAGTAATAATAACAGTAAACGATGATAATATTCTTCTAGGGTATGCAGCCGGATCATAACGTCTTCATGACACAATATTTCCGCGGTCCATCTGGCCGCCATCTTCAGGTGAGAGTGCTGGTGCACGAACTCGCCGGAACTGACTTCCTAGCGCAAGCTGCGGCCCCTATATAGGCCGCAGAAGACCCACAACGCTTGCGCGAGAAGGTGCCATAACTGCCCTCTAGCGCAATAAACAAACCGCGCCGCCAGTGGTGGAAATAGGCGAAATCGAGATATCGCTGTCAAAAATTTAAAAAATTTTTATTCCGACTATCGAAACACAGACCGTTGTTTTTTGATGTCAGATAACACCGGGTCCCAAGTCTTACTTAAAAGATAGCCGTTGTCTCTATTAATAAGATTGTCAGATAAACGAATCTCTGTGGATTCTTTTAAAACACAGTCCCAATAGCGAGATGCAAGGGCAACCATTTGTGTCTTGTCATAGAGCATTCTGTGTCCCTCGATGAGACAGTGCTCCGCCACTGCAGATTTCTCAGGTTGAAGCAGCCGTGTGTGCCGCTGATGCTCAACACATCGGTCCTGAATGGTCCGGATTGTCTGCCGAATATTAGCCTTCCCACAGTGGCAAGGGATCTTGTACACACCGGGCTTCCTCAAACCCAAGTCATCCTTTACAGAGCCAAGGAGCGCTCTAATCTTGGCTGGCGGACGAAAAATACTTTTGATATGGTATCTTTTCAGAATTCTTCCTATCTTCGAGGAAATGCTCCCAGCAAAAGGCAGAAAAGCCACCGATTTGCGGGTATCTTCTGGTGGTTCAGGCGAAGGTCCATACTGGAAAGCACGACGGATCTGTTTATCTGTATAGCCATTCTGCTTGAACACAACCTTAAGATGGTCCAATTCTTGTGTCAAGCTTTCTCCATCTGAAATGGCATAAGCACTTCTCGCCAACGTCCGCAGGACCCCCGTACGCTGGAACGATGGATGACAGCTAGAAGCATGCAGGTAACAGTCCGTGTGCGTAGGCTTTCGATAAACACTGTCTCCCAGTGTCCCATCATCCTTTCTGTACACCAGAACATCCAGAAACGGAAGCTTCCCATCACTTTCCACCACCATGGTAAACTTGATGCTAGGATGCAAGGAATTAAAATGATCCAGGAGGCGGTCAAGAGCTTCTCTCCCATGAGGCCACACCATAAACGTATCGTCAACGTACCTCCAGAAACAAGTTGGTTTTAAGGACGCCGTCTTCAGCGCCATGTCCTCAAAATCTTCCATAAAAAGATTGGCGACTATTGGGGACAATGGGCTCCCCATAGCCACTCCGTCAGTCTGTTCAAAATATTTGTCATTAAATAAAAAGTACGTCGACGTCAGCACGTGGCGACAAAGCCTGGTTGTTTCCTCATCCAGTTTCTCACCAATTAATTGCAAGGATTCTTCCAGAGGAACCCGGGTAAAAAGCGACACGACATCAAAGCTCACAAGTAAATCCGAGGGACTAAGAGACAAGGACTTCAATCTCTGAATAAACACCATAGAATTGGAAATGTGATGTTCGCATTTACCGACGTGAGGGCCAAGAACAGATGCTAAATACTTGGCTAGATTGTAGGTAGGGGCACCCAAATTACTCACGATCGGACGAAGCGAGACCCCTTTCTTATGAATCTTGGGTAGACCGTATAATCTCGGTGGCACGGCAGCACCAGGACGAAGTTTTTTAAGAACGTCGTCAGGTAAAGAACTCTTCTTCAGCAGGGTCTGCTGCGGCCTATATAGGGGCCGAAGCTTGCGCTAGGAAGTCAGTTCCGGCGAGTTCGTGCACCAGCACTCTCACCTGAAGATGGCGGCCAGATGGACCGCGGAAATATTGTGTCATGAAGACGTTATGATCCGGCTGCATACCCGAGAAGAATATTATCAATTATTACGCCGGGAAAGCCTTCGTAGCCACGACAGTAAACGATATTAAGATGAGCAGTATTGTTGATAGCCTTATTTCTGATGTGGGCTGTTTGAACCCTATTTACGCAACACTAATCTTCCTGAACAGTTTGGGACGTAATGCTGGTGTAGTGGGATTTTCATATCCACTACAATCGAAAACTTCGTTAGACTTCCATGTCTCTTCTCATGTTTTCTGCAGGTGAAATAGTTGATGTGTCAGCAAGAAATCAACTTCCAACATAGGTCTGCGGGACTTTAGACAGGACCGTGGAGCGCTGTCCAAAACGGGCCAATGGTGTCATACGAGATTGACCCCCCTACGGTTTGTATTTCAAAAGTCAACACAAAACGCACTAGACACACTCACAAGGATAGGCTAACTCTGGGCTGGAACAACCATAAGGGGTACACGGATCTTTCCTCTTTTCCTTTTCAGCTTTTGTTTTCACTTTGGGCTATACGAACTCTGCGTATCTTCTGGTACGGTTTCCAGTTACGTTTACAATCAACATTTTCATTTACCTTCCACAATCAGCTGCCATATCTTCAGCATATCCTGGTTTGTGGTGATATATTTCGGAAAAGGAACGGTTCGTAAATTATCTCTCGGGAAACGGTACATAACGCAAGATACCTTGGGGAGCCTCTTTCGTGCTGTGTTCCCCATGTTCTTATGTTGTGGTGCTTCACTTCTCCACTCGCATGGAACTTAGCCTCAGCGCTGAACACTGAACGTGAATTTACAAAACTATACACACTGTTGCTTATCATCGTCGTGAAGGATATGTAACTACTGAACCCACCCATGTTTAAAAAAGACACTGCAAAACACACCAGACAGACATGTAAGGAATAGCTAGCTGTCGGCTGGGACAACGAATAGACTTCCTTGTTTTTCTTGGGAAATTCGACTGAATGTGCTCTTCGTCCTGACCAAGCACACTAGTTGACTTGTGGATTTCCCCTTAAATAAACCACCAGAGTTGTGAAATGCTGGAGCTGTCGTATAATACTGTGATGCAGAGGAAACGCAGTGCTGTAATGAAGATGAAAATCAGGCCGTCCTTTTGTAACAGAACAGTATTTATTACAAAGGAGAGCAAAAAATGCATTTTATAGTTAAGCTATCTGCATCTCAACACGAAGCGCATTGGTCGAATAATGACGAGCTAGTTCAGTTTAGGTGACAAACAAACCCCTCCTGGCAACCCCAAGAACCGGGCAACTTACAGCTGGGGCCAAGATAAAATTTTAGTTTCGATGCTTAAGTTAAAATCTACTTTAAGTTTCACTCATGTGGAAGATACATGAAATGGGATGAATCTTTTTTAAACCGACTGTAGTTTATTCGAATACTAATGTAGTTAGTACAGAATGTTAATCATACTTAACGAGTCTACTAGGTTTCAAGTCGTAAGGAGAACATCAGACTGGTAGGCTATGATGACGTTTGTACCTATTTCCAAATGTCCGACTGAAACTTGTCTTCCCCCCCCCCCCCCCCCCCATCATTTTTCCTCGCCATTCTAGCACCACACTACCCTTTGTGATCGGCGCGCCATGTAGGAGAGCGGAGAAGTCAGTGCAACAGCCAAATGACCACTGTTTGATCAGATCTGTTGTTATGCATCTATACAGGAGGAAACTCAGTGGAAAAGTGCGTGTTTGCGGACAATTAAGCAGGCTTAACTGCAACTGGTATATGAGCCATGTTGCAGCTTGCGGTGATGCTGTTTGTAAGTTTCCGCCCTCTGTTGGAGGCCAGACGGTATCGTTTAGTTGGCATGGTTGCGATTGTTTGTCTTCTTCTAGTGTTGACGGCGCCACTCGGTTTCGCAAGAGTTGCCTGTCCGCTAGTGGCAGCTGCGCTGTTATCCGTAACTGGTAGATGTACCGTGGTCTAGGGGTAGCGTCTTTGATTCATAATCAAAACGTCTTCGCTCCCAGGTTCGATCCCCGCCACTGCCTAAGTTTTGATAAATAATAAGCATTGGCAGCCGAAGACTTCCGGCATAATAAGTCAGCCTCATTCTGCCGACGGCCTTGTCAAAGAGGGCGGAGGAGCGGATAGAGGTTCAGGGCACTCTCTTGTCCTAGGGGTGGGAAATTGCCCCTAAAGGCGGAAGAATCAGCAATGATCAACGACATGAGGATGCAGAAGGCAATGGAAACCACTGCATTAAAGACACGTAACGTGTATCCACAGGACATGTGGCCTGTAATTGAAGAAGTGTCATGATGATCTCTCCATTGGCAAAAGATTCCGGAATAGTCCCCCATTCGGATCTCCGGGAGGGGACTGCCAAAGGGGAGGTTACCATGAGAAAAAGATTGAATAATCAAAAAGGATTACGTTCTACGAGTCGGGGCGTGGAATGTCAGAAGCTTGAACGTGGTAGGGAAACCAGAAAATCTGAAAAGGGAAATGCAAAGGCTCAATCAAGATATAGTAGGGGTCAGTGAAGTGAAGTGGAAGGAAGACAAGGATTTCTGGTCAGATGAGTATCGGGTAATATCAACAGCAGCAGAAAATGGTTTAACAGGTGTAGGATTCGTTATGAATAGAAAGGTAGGGCAGAGGGTGTGTTACTGTGAACAGTTCAGTGACCGGGTTGTTCTAATCAGAATCGACAGCAGACCAACACCGACAACGATAGTTCAGGTATACATGCCGACGTCGCAAGCTGAAGATGAACAGATAGAGAAAGTGTATGAGGAAATGGAAAGGGTAATGCAGTACGTAAAGGGGGACGAAAATCTAATAGTCATGGGCTACTGGAATGCAGTTGTAGGGGAAGGAGTAGAAGAAAAGGTTACAGCAGAATATGGGCTTGGTACAAGGAATGAAAGAGGAGAAAGACTAACTGAGTTCTGTAACAAGTTTCAGCTAGTAATAGCGAATACCCTGTTCAAGAATCACAAAACGAGGAGGTATACTTGGAAAAGGCCGGGAGATACGGGAAGATTTCAGTTAGATTACATCATGGTCAGACAGAGATTCCGAAATCAGATACTGGATTGTAAGGCGTACCCAGGAGCAGATATAGACTCAGATCACAATATAGTAGTGATGAAGAGTAGGCTGAAGTTCAAGACATTAGTCAGGAATAATCAATACGCAAAGAAGTGGGATACGGAAGTACTAAGGAATGACGAGATACACTTGAAGATCTCTAACGCTATAGATACAGCAATAAGGAGTAGCGCAGTAGGCAGTACCGTTGAAGAGGAATGGACATCTCTAAAAAGGGCCATCACAGAAGTTGGGAAGGAAAACATAGGTACAAAGAAGGTAGCTGCGAAGAAACCACGGGTAACAGAAGATATACTTCAGTTGATTGATGAAAGGAGGAAGTACAAACATGTTCCGGGAAAATCAGGAATACAGAAAAACAAGTCGCTGAGGAATGAAATAAATAGGAAGAGCAGGGAAGCTTAGACGAAATGGCTGCGAAAAAATGTGAAGACATCGAAAAAGATATGATTGTCGGAAGGACAGACTCAGCATACAGGAAAGTCAAAACAACCCTTGGTGACATTAAAAGCAACGGTGGTAACATTAAGAGTGCAACGGGAATTCCACTGTTAAATGCAGAGGAGAGAGCAGATAGGTGGAAAGAATACATTGAAAGCCTCTCTATGAGGGTGAAGATTTGTCTGATGTGATAGAAGAAGAAACAGGAGTCGATTTAGAAGAGATAGGGGATCCAGTATTACAATCGGAATTTAAAAGAGCTTTGGAGGACTTACGGTCAGATAAGGCAGAAGGGATAGATAACATTCCATCAGAATTTCTAAAATCATTGGGGGAAATGGCGACAAAACGACTATTCACGTTGGTGTGTAGAATATATGAGTCTGGCGACATACCATCTGACTTTCGGAAAAGCATCATCCACACAATTTCGAAGACGGCAAGAGCTGACAAGTGCGAGAATTATCGCACGATCAGCTTAACAGCTCCTGCTTCGAAGCTGCTTTCAAGAATAATATACAGAAGAATGGAAAAGAAAATTGAGAATGCGCTAGGTGACGATCAGTTTGGCTTTAGGAAAAGTAAAGGGACGAGAGAGGCAATTCTGACGTTACGGCTAATAATGGAAGCAAGGCTAAAGAAAAATCAGGACACTTTCATAGGATTTGTCGACCTGGAAAAAGTGTTCGACAATATAAAATGGTGCAAGCTTTTCGAGATTCTGAAAAAAGTAGGGGTAAGCTATAGGGAGAGACGGGTCATATACAATACGTACAACAACCAAGAGGGAATAATAAGAGTGGACGATCAAGAACGATGTGCTCGTATTAAGAAGGGTGTAAGACAAGACTGTAGCCTTTCGCCCCTACTCTTCAATCTGTACATCGAGGAAGCAATGATGGAATAAAAGAAAGGTTCAGTAGTGGAATTAAAATACAAGGTGAAAGGGTATCAATGATACGATTCGCTGATGACATTGCTATCCTGAGTGAAAGTGAAGAAGAATTAAATGATCTGCTGAACGGAATGAACAGTCTAATGAGTACACAGTATGGTTTGAGAGTAAATCGGAGAAAGGCGAAGGTAATGAGAAGTAGTAGAAATGAGAACAGCGAGAAACTTAACATCAGGATTGATGGTCACGAAGTCAATGAAGTTAAGGAATTCTGCTACCTAGGCAGTAAAATAACCAATGACGGACGGAGCAAGGAGGACATCAAAAGCAGACTCGGTATGGCAAAAAAGGCATTTCTGGCCAAGAGAAGTCTACTAATATCAAATACCGGCCTTAATTTGAGGAAGAAATTTCTGAGGATGTACGTCTGGAGTACAGCATTGTATGGTAGTGAAACATGGACTGTGGGAAAACCGGAACAGAAGAGAATCGAAGCATTTGAGATGTGGTGCTATAGACGAATGTTGAAAATTAGGTGGACTGATAAGGTAAGGAATGAGGAGGTTCTACGCAGAACCGGAGAGGAAAGGAATATGTGGAAATCACTGATAAGGAGAAGGGACAGGGCATAGGACATCTGCTAAGACATGAGGGAATGACTTCCATGGTACTAGAGGGAGCTGTAGAGGGCAAAAACTGTAGAGGAAGACAGAGATTGGCATACGTCAAGCAAATAATTGAGGACGTGGGTTGCAAGTGCTACTCTGAGATGAAGAGGTTAGCACAGGAAAGGAATTCGTGGCGGGCCGCATCAAACCAGTCAGTAGACTGATGACTAAAAAAAAAAAAAAGTAGATGTTGCCCTATCTTTGGGGCGACGTCGTTGTCTTTCCGGGTCGTGTGAGTGTGCCAGTTCGGTTGGGGACTCAGGAGGAGCCAGGTCCACACAGTGTGAAAACACGCCGGGACTGCTGGCGGCATGAATGGACTGTCAGATGGAAGGGCTGTGGTCACAAGGGTGTACGACGTCGTCGTAAACTGGATCCAGCAAGCTTTAAGATGAGTGTATTTCCGCCCAAGTAGAGCAACCTCCACCATTGTGAAATCTCCAGTGACTTGGGTTCGTGTTGCTGCTCGTAGTGTCGACGAGGCGAAGAGCAGCGAGTGGAGTGCTTGGGGAAGACGGATCTGATTAGCTTTACTCGACTTCGTATTACAGTTTACTGCGTTCAACTTGTTACAATTTGCTAAGTTCAACCAGCGGTAATTTTTCTTGCCTGGTGGCCGCTAACGCCCCAGTTACTTAACCTGGGAGTTAGCGTATGTAATGGCGGTGTACGTTTCCTCGCCTTACCGCTGCTGTCCGGTAAGGCGTGTAGTTTTGACAGCTTTCTTGATTGCAGGCCGGTTGGTGATTCTTCTACTCTGTTGGTAGTGATTCCTTTCTCGTTCCGGGTGCTCTAAACACAGTATTGTGGGGACGTAGTGCAGACCGCCGGTTCTGACTTAGGCGTATTGTTCCATCGTTGCATTTGGTTTATCGTACACCAGGTAGCTTTAGCAAGATTGTCATTAGTCATTAGTTAGACTGCCACTAGTCTGAGTTACCATTTCGTGAAGTGAATGCAACTCTTGGATGCCTATCTCATCGCTCGCGGAAGTGTTTGTTGCCGGACCTTCTCAGACGTCGATTGCTGGAGCACCGAATGTGGCCCATTGGTTCTTGTAAGGCATGTGTGTTCTAAAAGGAGGCCTGATGGCCAGTAGTTCAGTGTAACGCTCCTTCAGTCCACGCATTCTGCGGGTATAATCTACCTCAGTACCCGTTAAGGAACTTATGTACTGGTACTTGTGTTTTATTATTATATTATTTATCACAATACCTTGTAATGCCTGCATTAAAAGCTATATATGTCTAGTTAATAGTTCTGATCGCCTTCTGGAATAAATCTAGCAGTGTAGTGTTCAGTGGATGTTAAGGGTTGTGTTGCAAAGATTACCATAATCATTTTTCACCCATTTGGTGATCAGTTGCTTGTTTTTTTAACTAACCTTTGCTATTGTATTTGCTGTTTTACAGCAAGTTTCTAAATTTTTATGTTATTGCCGTTCCTGGTGCGTAAGGCTTTCACCCGTGATTGTGGTCATTAGCCTTAAAATTCTAATTTGTTACTTGTATTTTAGCAGTAAGCCTTAGAACCTTATTTTCTGCCATTCCTGGCGTCTGATGCCTTCTACTTTGTTTGTGACGACTTACCTTTAATATTTCAATACCTGTAAGTTGTAAAATGCAGCGAGTTTTAAACAGTTCTTAATTTATTGCCATTCCTGGCGTGTAAGGCCTTCTGACCAGATCACAGTGGCTTGCTTTCAAAACATTATCTGCTGCATCTGTGTTTAATGGCGAATTGCTAAATTGTAACTCACTGAAATCACTATTATTTACACAGTTGTTTGTTCTTTCATTAATAACGTGTGGTATTTTCTTATTTATGGTTGAGTCTGGAATTACTGGTTTAAAATAAATTGTGTGTAATTGTAAAAGGCAACCAATAGTAACTGATTACGGCCCCGTCCACAATCGTAACCGAATCATGCCTTCCCTTGACCACCAGGTTCCAGTATACCTTATGACTGGATATTTGGCTGGCGAAGAAAGAGAACACAGTAGTCTTACTGAGCTCATGTTATCTATACATCCTCTACACTCCATGGATTAGGCAATGTTGCTTATTCCGGCTTCAAAACATATCTGACCATCGTTTGCTTGATCTTCCCGGATATGCTCTTCCCTTCTAAGTGCTCTGCCGATGAAACACAGTCTTTGATTCGCCTTCGCCACGATATTTTCTATTTGATGGTTCAAACTGAAGTTGTCTGTGCTTGAAATCGCTAGGCACATAGATGAATCGACAAACTTCAAATTTGTGTGAGTTAGTGTTTAACAGAAGTAAGGAAGAAAGTTTTGGGTTTAGCGTCCCGTCGAAAGCGCAGTAATTAAATAAGGTCGTGTGAACGACACACTTAAAGGATGTTTTTAGTGCTCATCTGAAGGACTACACATTTTTTACTGTTAAGTGTCGATCGCCATTTGCCAAGTGACAAACAATATGTTGTAAGAGAAGCAAACTTGCTGGCCAGGGGGCACGATCTTCCCAAAACCGAAGTTAACATTAGCCTAGGACGATTATCTGGACACAGTCGTAAGATATCAGAGGCCGTTGGAAGAGTCGTTAGTTGTATTAGAACAGGCTGCTAAGGACGCGGGACTGATAATCAAAGAGTCTTATACTATTTATACTTAGATTGTGGAAGGTAACACGTGGAAAATAAGCCGAAGTCAATAACTGTATCTGGTTGTGTGTGCGTCAGAAGGTCGAGGAGTTTAAATATTAGGGATAAGCCACGACCAGAAACAATGGTACTGTGATCAAACGGGGATGTTCCACGACGCAGCGCCCAACAAATGCAACTTGCAATATCGATTGCCACGACCCTTACCAGTTTCTTTCAAAATTTGAGTGCATATGATGCTAAATACTTTGTTGAGCACTTACGCGATTCTGTTTAAGAGGTGATAAGGTTAATTTCCTAACTGATAACCTTGAAAAACAAATTCCATTCTCCAAATGAGTCACTGAAACACTATTCTTCCTCTGTTCACTACGTTTAGTGCATGCACCTCTTCAGAAGCATGCTGAGGCATGCATCCTAAGGCCATGTACGTCGTTAGAGCTGACATGATGGAAAGTTTCAGCTTGTGACGAAGAAGGGGGTCTTTCCATACGAATACCTGGATTCGAGGCAGACACTCAACGAAACCACATTGCCCGGCATAGCCTCATTCACCAGCAACCATAAAGGCAATGTCACAACAGATGCAGAGTATGGGCATGCTATGAATATCTGGCAGGAGTTCGGTACCCCAGTTTAGAGGAACATGCATCTGTTCGCAAATATTTTCGAAAAACTCTGGAGTGTAAGCGTAAGCACATACACTCTGGATCCAGTCTTTTATTACACCGCACAGAGCTTTCGTGGGACACAGGATTAAAGAGGAGAAGTTTCAGTATCGAACTAGTGAGCGATATTGACGTGCTGCTCCTTTTTTTTCACTCAGGATTCACGGGGGACATTGCTAGTATGTGCATAGGTGAATAATCCATGCATAGGAAAGGTGGAGTTCAAGCCATCTGGCGATTTTGGTTATGTCCTATAGTTGGATGTAAACAACCTGTACGAGCAAGGTCAGGACATGTAGCCATCTCCAGTGACTGTGGTCTCCGATTGCTGTCTGATAAGGAAATCGCCAGACTGGGTAAGTTCAAAGATGTGGCTGTGGTTTCTGGTGAAGGATATACCCTGGTGGCAGACGTGACATATCCTTCTCATATGCATGATGTGTTTAGTAACGCCGCCCGAAGTGGCCGTGCGGTTAAAGGCGCTACAGTCTGGAACCGCAAGACCGCTACGGTCGCAGGTTCGAATCCTGTCTCGGGCATGGATGTTTGTGATGTCCTTAGGTTAGTTAGGTTTAACTAGTTCTAGGGGATTAATGACCTCAGCAGTTGAGTCCCATAGTGCTCAGAGCCATTTGAACCATTTTTTGTTTAGTAACTTGCCGCCATGTTGTAGCATGTATTTCCGTGCAGTTGTTCCGTCTCCAAGCTGTCGACGAAGCTGGGGATAAAAAGACATGTATCACGCTCTACAGAAACATCCAGCAGTGCCTCAGTTTGCATATGCAGCTTACCAGAGTCATCAGCGGCTTCTCCTTAAAACGGTCTGGTTTGTTAAAGGAGTATATACACTCCTGGAAATGGAAAAAAAGAACACATTGACACCGGTGTGTCAGACCCACCATACTTGCTCCGGACACTGCGAGAGGGCTGTACAAGCAATGATCACACGCACGGCACAGCGGACACACCAGGAACCGCGGTGTTGGCCGTCGAATGGCGCTAGCTGCGCAGCATTTGTGCACCGCCGCCGTCAGTGTCAGCCAGTTTGCCGTGGCATACGGAGCTCCATCGCAGTCTTTAACACTGGTAGCATGCCGCGACAGCGTGGACGTGAACCGTATGTGCAGTTGACGGACTTTGAGCGAGGGCGTATAGTGGGCATGCGGGAGGCCGGGTGGACGTACCGCCGAATTGCTCAACACGTGGGGCGTGAGGTCTCCACAGTACATCGATGTTGTCGCCAGTGGTCGGCGGAAGGTGCACGTGCCCGTCGACCTGGGACCGGACCGCAGCGACGCACGGGTGCACGCCAAGACCGTAGGATCCTACGCAGTGCCGTAGGGGACCGCACCGCCACTTCCCAGCAAATTAGGGACACTGTTGCTCCTGGGGTATCGGCGAGGACCATTCGCAACCGTCTCCATGAAGCTGGGCTACGGTCCCGCACACCGTTAGGCCGTCTTCCGCTCACGCCCCAACATCGTGCAGCCCGCCTCCAGTGGTGTCGCGACAGGCGTGAATGGAGGGACGAATGGAGACGTGTCGTCTTCAGCGATGAGAGTCGCTTCTGCCTTGGTGCCAATGATGGTCGTATGCGTGTTTGGCGCCGTGCAGGTGAGCGCCACAATCAGGACTGCATACGACCGAGGCACACAGGGCCAACACCCGGCATCATGGTGTGGGGAGCGATCTCCTACACTGGCCGTACACCACTGGTGATCGTCGAGGGGACACTGAATAGTGCACGGTGCATCCAAACCGTCATCGAACCCATCGTTCTACCATTCCTAGACCGGCAAGGGAACTTGCTGTTCCAACAGGACAATGCACGTCCGCATGTATCCCGTGCCACCCAACGTGCTCTAGAAGGTGTAAGTCAACTACCCTGGCCAGCAAGATCTCCGGATCTGTCCCCCATTGAGCATGTTTGGGACTGGATGAAGCATCGTCTCACGCGGTCTGCACGTCCAGCACGAACGCTGGTCCAACTGAGGCGCCAGGTGGAAATGGCATGGCAAGCCGTTCCACAGGACTACATCCAGCATCTCTACGATCGTCTCCATGGGAGAATAGCAGCCTGCATTGCTGCGAAAGGTGGATATACGCTGTACTAGTGCCGACATTGTGCATGCTCTGTTGCCTGTGTCTATGTGCCTGTGGTTCTGTCAGTGTGATCATGTGATGTATCTGACCCCAGGAATGTGTCGATAAAGTTTCCCCTTCCTTGGACAATGAATTCACGGTGTTCTTATTTCAATTTCCAGGAGTGTAGATGTCCATACCAAAAAGAAGGTTTTTGCTACATCTGATTTTGAAAAGGATTGCTTTAAATTAATGTAAAATTCAGTTTTGAGGAAATCTATGAAAACCATGAGAAACCACGGCGAAATTGATTTAGTTTACCGTTGGGATGGGTATTAAGGCGCAAGGGATTACATCGCGAGTGCAGGTTCTAAGTGGGCCACTGTTTTCATACAACAGTTGGCCGTTCTGGAAATTGCTAAGGTTTCGGTCGAGATCACAAAACCAGTCTATGTCGGTAACTGTATGGTGGACATTTCCAAAGTCCACAGTTACCACTTAAACTAGGATTTTGAGAAACTAATATTCGCTGATCTAGAGTTATTTTACAGGGATGCAGACAGTTGTACCTATTTGGTGAAAGCCTTGGATCCATATGAAGTAATAAGGTACCACCCGAGTTCATTTGACATGTCTGAATATGCGCCTGATAATCCTTATGGCATTACACCACAAAGCTAGAAGGTTGTCAGCCGGATAAAAGACGAAGCGGATGGGTCACAGATTGTAGTGTTTGTGGGGATCGGAATGTACGCATACCCAAATACAGACTCAGTACTTCTGTCAAAGACTGCGGGGAGTGTCTGCTCGATGACGTTGATGGGGCCCCGCCTCAACTGCTGCACTTAGTGTGCCAGGCTGTCTTTTGATCACAGGATCACGTGGTACACACTGTACCTCAGCTGAAAGTTGGTCTGGCACACCATGACGACAAATGGATCATCTATGAGGATGGGATTGACACCCTCCCGTTCTGACACTTGGTTGAATATGAAAAAAAAAGTAGGTGTATTTATGGTTAAGGTCTGCATGCAATAGCTAAATCAACGGTTTGTCATAGGTGTTGTCATACGCATATGCATGCGTATGGGTAAACTATATATAAATGTATACTTTGTACATATCTGTGTAACTGTGTCTGTGTGTGTGTGTGTGAGTGGTTTCTTCTCCATCTGCTGCTAGTCACAGTTGTTAGTCTCGTTCTCCATTTATTGCATTCAAGAATGGTTGTTGTAAAACGAAAATTGGATTGCTTAAAAAATGTATGTAAATAACCAATCGGAATATAATAAATGGGAAATATAGTAGTATTAGCTTCTTCTGTAGCAGTGGTAGTAGTAGTAGTATGTCTCTCTCCGTACATGAGGTGTAACTCTGTTTGCATATATGTGTGATGTTTCAATTAAAGGTAAAAAAAAAAATTATGTGTTGTCAAAAATTATTGTTAATAAACCCGATATCACATATATGTTATATGCATGTTATTATTTAAAAAGAAAGAACTTGATCCATTCAGTATGGAGCACAGAGCACAAGTGCCAACGAGACTAACACAACAGCCCTTTAGAGAGAGGGAAAAGGAGTAGGGTGGTTGAGAAAAAATTATTGTTACTAATGAAATTGATATTAATTTGATATTATTATTTATTAAACTCCTTACACCCTTATCCCAAACAAACATGATCCTCTCACCATGGCAAAGAGATCTTAAATGACGACTGGATTTATGGTAATAATTGGGGATGGGAGGGATATATTGTTTCCTATTGGTCTGATGGTTTCTCACCCTCGCAGGGGGCAGGTGGTCGCTTCGGCAGGTGTTGCCAACTTTTCAGATATTTATTGTGACCGGTGAGATTAAAATGTGGGTATGAGGTGACATGCATATCATGAGCTGTGGCATCATTCGAGTACAGCTAGCGTTCTGGTATTTCGTGCGTGAGCTCTAAAGAGTACACTTCCTTTATTTTGCCTTTGTTTTCTTTTTTGTAAATCGTTGCACTTCCTCTACCATTCATGTTCAATGATCGGGAGATTGTTTAGCGTCTGTTAACTCCTCAGAGGGCTACACAATTGTATGCTGATGGCAGCGTCATGGACTCTCCACGTGTCTGGTGGTGGTGTTCAAGTGACGGGCCTTATTCAGGCTCCCCTCCGACAGGTAACGTTGTGTGCAGTGTGATCGCTTCTGTGACTGTTTTCTTGTACCGTAAGTCGCCCCTAATATTGCGCGGAGAATGTACACCTCCTGCTTAGCAAATCTGTATTAAATGTTAAACAATGCAGTGTCGAAATTGTGAAATATTCATGCGTCTCACACTTACATTTGGGAGTCTTTGGAATACCCTATCCTGCTTTGTAGTGCTTACAGGAACGCCTTGACGTTATTTTACTGTAGTAATGCTGCCAAGAGGACAAATCACTCACTTTAATATACATTCTATGATGTCACACGCACGCCAGTAATGCAGAGATGACATAGTGAGTGTTTAGTTCTCTATATATTGAAGCGCCAGAGAAACTGGTATAGGCATGCGTAATCAGGAATCCGGTAAAACATCTAATCTCCGACATCACTGCGGCCGGAAAACCAACGACGAATGAATAGAATCGTTCAACGTGACAAACGTGCAACCATTTTGCAAATTGTTGCAGATTTCAATGATGAGCCATGAACAAGTGTTAGTGTGAGAATCATTCAACGAGACATCATCGATATGGTTTTCTGAGCCAAAGGCCCACTCGTGTACCCTTGATGACTGCACGACACAAAGCTTTACTCCTCTCCTGGGACCGTCAACATCGAGATTGGACTGTTGATGACTAGAAACATGTTGTCTGGTCGAACGAGTCTCGTTTCAAATTGTATCGAGTGGATATGGATACGTAAGGGGATGGACTGTCGATGTGTATTACCTCCTATTTTATGTCACTGTTCTCTAAATAGGATAACTCTGCTGCTGACGATCCTCCCTCGCACTAAGTATGTATACAGAACAAATGAAAGGGCTCTAGTAATGAAGAAAGGGGTGGTGGGTGGCAGAGGATGGCTAGCCTGTTTGTTATTGGCCCAGCGAGTTTCCCCCCGTTTTGAAGTACACGATTGCCTCTATGACCTAGTCCTAGATCGTTATCTGTTCTTTTATTGGTGCAGTGAGTGGGTGACCTTCAGTATTCCCACCTTTGCACCTACTCGAGTTCCGTTACCTTGCGACGTGCTGGGGGAGGGAGAGGAGAAGGGTACGGTTCCTAGAAGTCTTATCATTGAACATGAAGCAAAATTGTTATCTAGACCAGAAACAGCACCGATACTCTATACTCATACAGTGTTGCCTCCTAATATTTGTGGGCAATCTGAATAGCATCCACTACATGAGGGAAGTTATCGAGCTTGTGGTGGAGTCCCTCCTGCAGGCAGCGCCAAATGATGTATTTCAGCATTACAAAACCTACCCACTTGTGGCGTGGAATGAGCAATCCCTCTTCGGAGAATAACTGTATCCGTGACTTGCACGTTCGTCTGCGAAGTTATCTATTAAACATGTCTGGGATGTGGTCCTACGGCAACTTATTCATTCTGGTCCTCCTTCATTCACTGTCTATGCTTTGTGGAGGCCTCTACAAACCAACTGGCAGTGTACTGACCAACAGAATATCCAGGCCCTCTTTGACCCTATGCCACGAAATCTAGAGGCTCCAATTGCAGAACATGACACCTTCAGGCCATACTGTATTCTGGCAGTCATAGTGCACTTACCGTTTTGTGATTCTAATCATTTGTGTAGTGTAGTGGTCCTAATCTGTGGAATTCATTTCACTGCAATGTCGTATCTCCTTCTTGCTGTCGCGAGGTTCACAAACAGCAGTATAGGTACTACTTAATTAATATTTTATTGGAATATCTCATGTTTACTTCGTCTGTCACTTTCTTGGCCACTACACTACATATAGCTTCTAAGATTGATGCCAAAATTCAAATTATGTAATGTATTCTGACACTATACAAACAACAGTAAGTGGCAGCTGTGGAAACAGGCCTATCTGAAGCATTTCAGCAGTTGGAGTGTAGACTGAATATCTGTGCATTATTTACGTCTTCCAGGACTTTCATGGTGTACGCATAGTGATTGCCGTCAGGTATTTAATGGAATAGCTCCTTTTGGCGCTCCAATTACAGCCAGAGTACTGATGACGTATTGATCGAGCCAGGCAACTATATTTTCAAGCTCATGAAGCACAATTCCATAAATAGTAGTCCTCCAATGCGTTGGTTCCAGTCTTCGATTGTTTCCTTTTTATAGTCAATAGATTTACTGGGGCTGATACACTGTTTTTTTTTCCAAAAGCAGTGTTGTGTTCACCGCTTAGAAGCAAAGAACCTGGTTATTTCCGAGAAGTTTTCATGTATCGTTTTTAGTACAAAGGCTAAGTGTCAAAATCAACATATCATTCGACGAAGTTAATGGACACTGACTGTGAATTAGTAAAAATTTGATAAAAATGATCCATGGTAAAAAATGATAAACTACGAGTAAAGTGGTTTGATAGTCAAATCAAATGAGACGTTATACTAAATCGAGCAAAACAACTATGTAAAAACTGTGCCTGATTTGAAAGTTAAGATGTGGACTCTACCAAATAAAATGGTAAGGCACTAATTTTTACGCGTTTCAATGATACATACCTTGATCAACATGAAAGTGAATTCCAAAAACGTAAAAATTAGTGATCCTTCTCTGTTCATGGCTAGAACTACATTTTTAACTTCGAAATTTAGCATCGTCACGACCTTGCATACATCGGGAATGGAAGAGGAACGAAGGAAGATGTAAGGATGTGTGTGAAATCTTATGGGACTTAAGTGCTACGCTCATCAGTCCCCAAGCTTACACACTACTTAACCTAAATTATCGTAAGGACAAACACACACACACCCATGCCCGAGGGAGGACTCGAGCCTCCGCGGGGACCAGCCGCACAGTCCCTGACTGCAGCGCTTTGGACCGCTCGGCTAATCTCGCGCGGCGAAGATGTAAGGATGATGAGCACAATGTGTATTACATGACAGAGGAAATATGCTTGTTAATGCCTTACCGCCGAAATAAGCTAGTAGCACGATTTCAATAAAGCACAATACAGCGGGCAATGTTTTCTTTTATTGTTAGTAAATGGTTGTGCCGAATACTGAGATGGTTTATTAGGAAAAGACACGGACAATTTGGTTCCTTTTTTTTCCCCAATTCGATTTTCTTCCTCCGCTTTTGATGAGCTCATCGTCAACGACACAAACTATTAGTTACCTTCCTTCGTTCCTTCGGTGCGCCTTCCAATTACCAGAGGCAGGGATAACGATGCAGAAGCATCTACGGTTCTCATTCCACAGTAGAGTCCATTTGCTAGTAATGCATTAATTAGCTAGCATCTCTTTTGATACAGGTAGTGGATTCCATTTACCTTCAATAGAGAATGATCTTAACAAAGTTCGCTGTTAAACCTCACGCTTAGCGGCCTTGCACACTTTCTTTCCTCAAAACTGAAAAACATGAACATAACAAGAGGTCCAAAAGTAGGACCTACAGAGATTTCAAAGAGCAGAGTGGAGTCAGATACATGGATATGTATATGTATTCAGTAACGTGCGAGAACATGGTAAATTGCTTCTAGGCGCTGTGACGGCGTTTAAGACTGACTGGAAGAACATTTGTTGGACAACTCCAAGCACTCCACTCAAGGTTATCTTCACACTCACAATTATTAAAACTTGGATTGACTTATAATTAACATCAACAATGTAAGACAATAACATTTCATACTGTTAACTCATTTCATTATATTGTATGTTTCCTTTACCCTTCCTATTGACCCTTCTCAGCCGGCCGGTGTGGCAGTGTGGTTCTAGGCGCTTCAGTCTGGAACCGCGTGACCGCTATGGTCGCACGTTCGAATCCTGCCTCGGGCACGGATGTTTGTGATGTCCTTAGGTTAGTTAGGTTTAAGTAGTTCTAAGTTCTAGGGGACTGATGACCTTAGATGTTAAGTCCCATAGTGCTTAGAGCCTTTTGAACCATTTTTTTGACCCTTCTCAATACGATGCATGGAACACGACTACTGTAAACCTAAATGTGACATTGTAACAATGGCTCTCCCATTTGAATGGGATGCAAGGAGGAAGAATAACTAAAGAAGTTATATCAACAGATCGAAGTGTAAAAGAAGCATCGAAATACCAATGAAATGTTGGTAACTACTTTTTCTGTGACGAAGCAGGCGAATCGCCTTCTCATTGAAAGGAGACAATGTAACAATAATGATTCATGTCTCTTATATCACACCTGTAAAATACCTGTTCTTTGCTGGTAACTATTCCACGTTAAACAAGTAAGTTAAATTTTAGGTTTTCCTATATCCTCGACAAATAAAACCATAGGTATCTAGCATTTCTACGTTATTCAAGCATTCAGTGCGAAAATGCAGCTAAACAATTTGTTATCTTGACATCGACGATAATTTTTATTTTGAATTGTTTCTACGAGATTAATGTTTCTGTTTTCACATAGCCAGCAAGGATTCGGTTTGTAAATTGGGAACTTAAGGAGAAGATAGAGAATTCGAAGAAATGCGAGGAACATAGGTTAGCTAAACCTTACGTCCCTCTTTACCATCAAGTTAATGGTGTGAACTGAAATGAAATTAGAAGGACGCAGATTTACTATAACCTTCCCCCTTGTGTTTTTTGTCGTTCGTACTTCAGTGTTCGCCTTTCAGTACATAGCTCTTCGTGGTGGCAACTTCTTCAGGTCCAATTTCGATGTAGCAGTAATCTGAAACGAGAGTTGGTGCATCATGTAAGAAAAATCCGTTCTCCAGGCGTGCTTGTACATTTTTACAAACATCTCAACCCACTCAGTATTTAAACAGAAATCAAATTTTTGGTGGGACATACCTGTTCCGAACAAAGCTTCTGAGCTTCAGAATTATGAAAGACCTATTGTGAGACCGGGTAAGATGTCTTCGTCCAGTGTAAAATGTACAGAACCCCTTATGGAAACTTCCAGGTCATTATGACGGTAGTTTTTCCGAGAATGATGTCGGTGCCACCTCCTTCGCCAGCTCTCACACGTCCCGTTTCTGACGAAGTAAAAATCTGAAAAAAAAAGAAATGGTGTTTTTCAAAGAAATGACCGCATGGGGTAGCCATGCGGTCAAAGGCGTCTTGCCACATTTCACGCGGCTTCCCCCGTCTGAGGTTCGAGTCCTCCCCCGGGCATGGGTGTGTGTGTTGTCCTTAGTGTAAGTTAGTTTAAGTTAGATTAAGTAGTGTGCAAGTCTAGGGACCGATGATCTCAGCAGTTTCCAAAATTTCAAGGAAATGAAGGCGATAAAAGTTCTTTAAAGTTTACTGTTGCGGTATGTAGTTGGAAAACGGGAAAATTCGAAGAAGAACACATTCTGAAGCAAATTATGTGTTTATCTAGCGCAGTGGTTCCCAGTCTGTAGGGTGATCACCGCCCCCCCCCCCCCCCTCCCCACTGGGGTACACTGTAATTTTCTAAGTGGTAAACACCTGTTCCGGCCACCATCCGCCGATCTAGCGGTGCCCTGGCTGCAAAAAAGTAAACAGCAGTATGCAGTACGGGACACGAGCATTTGACGAATTACTCTTTATATTGTGAGGGTACTAGGCAACATCCGATTACAGTGGGAGGTAATAGAGTCAGAACGGTACTGAACCAGCTGATCTAGCAGGTTTCCCGTTGACTTTCTTTGCACCAGCACCTTGTGTCTTCAGAATCATCCAGCAATTTCAAAGTTAGTCAGTTCTTGTTTTTTCGTGGTGTTTTCCCGTGACTCTACTGCTTCTACCTACGTATTCGGGTTAACTGTTGTTCAATATTTCAGCAGCGTGTACAAATGCTTTCCGTTTCGATCACGCTGGTGGCGGGTCGTGACATCAACTCTACGGGAAGCGGAAAGTGTTTGTGGACCATACCAATTTTTGACCATCCAGCCGCCGCCCACAGCTAAGGAAATTCAGAGGTGTTCACAAAGTGCTCATATCCACTTACTTACAATGTAGGAAATACTGCAACCAGCCACAAGATTTCTTGAAATTATTTTATTATACCGTTCCTAGATTAGGGCCTGAGCCCATCGTCAGTGGATACTGTTGACTTCTTGCAAGTCTTACATTCGTGTCCTAAAATACAACAAAGTTTGTCTGATGCACAATTTCCAAAAGATTTTTCTTTTTGCGTTTACACCCTAAAATTTAATATAGTTTTTGTGATTACATAATGTTACACTTATATGTCCTCTATACATTGGACAAATATATTATACTAGAACTGACATGTGATTACATTTTCACGCAATTTTGGTGCATTGATCCTGAGAAATCAGTACCCAGAACAACCACCTCTGGCCGTAATAACGGCATTGATACGCCTGGGCATTGAGTCAAACACAGCTTGGATGGCGTGTACAGGTACAGGTGCCCATGCAGCTTCAGCACGATACCACAGTTCATCAATAGTGACTGGCGTATTGTGACGAGCCAGTTGCTCGGCCACCATTGACCAGACGTTTTCAGTTGGTGTAAGATCTCGAGAATGTGCTGGCCAGGGCAGCAGTCGAACATTTTCTGTATCCAGAAAGCCCCGTACAGGACCTGCAACATGCGGTCGTGCATTATCCTGCTGAAATGTAGGGTTTCGCAGGGATCGAATGAAGGGTAGAGCCACGAGTCGTAACACATCTGAAATGTAACGTCCACTGTTCAAGAGCGAACAAGAGGTGACCGAGACGCGTAACCAATGGCACCCCATACCATCACGCCGGGTGATACGCCAGTATGGCGATGACGAATACACGCTTCCAATGCGCGTTCAACGCGATGTCGCCAAACACGGATGCGACCATCATGATGCTGTAAACATAACTTGGATTCATCCGAAAAAATGACGTTTTGCCATTCGTGCACCCAGGTTCGTCGTTGAGTACACTATCGCAGGCGCTCCTGTCTGTAATGCAGCGACAAGGGTAACCGCAGCCATGGTCTCCGAGCTGATACTCCATGTGCTGGAAACGTCGTCGAACTGTTCGTGCAGATTGTTGTTGTCTTGCAAACGTCCCCATCTGTTGACTCAGGGATCGAGACGTGGCTGCACGATCCGTTACAGCCATGCGGATAAGATGCCTGTCATCTTGACTGCTAATTATATGAGGCCGCTGGGAACCAGTACGGCGTTCCGTATCACCCTCCTGAACCCACCGATTCCATATTATGCTAACAGTCATTGGATCTCGACCAACGCGAGCAGCAAAGTCGCGAAACGATAAACCGCAATCGCGATAGGCTACAATACGATCTTTATCAAAGTCGGAAACGTGATGGTACGTATTTATCCTCCTTACACGAGACATCACAACAACGTTTCACCTGGCAGCGCCCGTCAACTCCTGTTTGTGTATGAGAAATCGGTTGCAAAGTTTCCTCATGTCAGCACGTTGTAGGTGTCGCCACCGGCGCCAACCTTGTGTGAATGCTCTGAGAAGCTAAAAATTTGCATATCACAGCATCTTCTTCCTGTCGGTTAAATTTCGCGTCTGTAGCACGTCATCGTTGTGATGTAGCAATTTTAATGGCCAGTAGTGTATGTTACACTTCTGAAGTTACTTCAAAGATACTTCTGTAAAGCATACTGTATAAAATTATCTATTTGACAGTACACTCCTTGGAAAACGACGTATTCAAAGACTTTGCTAAGTACCGAGCTGAGGCTGATGGGGTGATTAAGTGTCCCAGCATACGCAGAATATTAGTGATTCAGGATATTTCAGGAATTTTTGAGGTCGAGAATCAGTGCTGGTGAGATCTTGGGATGACAGCAGGCTGTTGGTGGGCGCACTTACCGGGGGCGTTGTGGCAGTTGAAGTTATGCAGAAAGCAGAGGCTGTCGAAGGTGCGGCAGGTGGCCATGTCGCAAGTACAGCCGCACACCCGCCGCCTCACGAGCGGGCACCGCTCTGTCCTGCAGTTCGCCTCGTGCTGCCAGTAGTCCTTGGCCGCCACTGTGGCAACTGCAAAAGCGCGAAGCGTCTACCTGAGGAGAAACATTACCAAGCTACGATCTGTGGCAAATAAGTTTAACTTAAGTCTGAGGCTTTGGTTCAAAAATGGCTCTGAGCACTATGGGACTTAACATCTGTGGTCATCAGTTGAGGCTTTGGTGGCCGTTGTAATTGGAGGTAAAATCTTCTATAATGCTAGGCCGACTCACATTCTACACTATCGACGTTTCGATCACTCTCGTGGGATCTTCGTCAGTATCACAGCAGAGGCATCAAAACCTCGATCATGTAGAACAAGCGTATCGCGGCCTATCATCATAGATTTTACTTCCACTTTCGTGTAACTCCAGAGATTGCTTAGATATGATAATTTATTTATTGACTATTAAAAACGGTTACGTTCAGAAAAACAGTATATTGTGGGTGCTGACACGCAACTTCGTGGGCGTCAGTGAGATCAGATACAGAGCATATATGTGTAATAGCTTGCTTTCGCAAATAAAACAGATGTTGCGTCTTTTCATCTGTCCAATAGATTGGCACATAGATCCCTCGAAGTATATTTTGAGAGAGACAAACTTCGTTATAACATGCAATCAGAATACATTGGGATCATGTTAGACGGGTCACTCTGTTTGAGGGAGCCCTTGACGTGAACATCTGATAAGCTCAAAAGCAGAAATAATATTCTTCATAAGCTCTGTGGCACCAGTTTTGGACCGAGCGAGGTGGCGCAGTGGTTAGCACACTGGACTCTCATTCGGGAGGACGACGGTTCAATCCAGAGTCCGACCATCTTGATTTAGATTTTCCGTGATTTCCCTAAATCCCTTCAGGCAAATTCCGGGATGGTTCCTTTGACAGGGCACGGCCGACGTCGTTCCCCATCCTTCCCTAATCTGATGAGGCCGATGACCACGCTGTTTGGTCGGTTCCCACAAATCAACCCAACCCAGCCCAACCCCGCAGTAGTTAGGGATCGTCAGAAGATACTCTTCGACTCTCAGCAATAGAACTGGTACACTCAGCAGCCCAGTATTGGGCATCTGCATGAATTAATAGTCAGTCTGTGAAAAAGACAGATGTAAAACGAATCCATGGACGTTGTTAGTGGAACAATACGATCTACTCGCACATACCAATCAGCTGTACTGAATCACATACCAGTTCCTGGCATCAGGCGGATATGTGCGCTACTACGCGAATGCCACACGATTATTGATAACCTCGACCATACAGTACTGAATGATATATTCCCTGTGGAGGGAAAAGATCAATACAATCCACTCTTATTACTGACCAGAAACAATAAAGATTTTGGGCATTACTGAAAATAAAGTCAAAGGCGTCGATGAACGGAACACTTTTGACAAGGAACCTGCGTTCCTCCACGAAGCCTCAAACCAGCATTCATAAGATGCCATCTTGATATCACCAGCCTCGGGCAGTTTGGACTACTTTGAATCTTATCGAACTGGCTATGGATCGTGTGCAGATCTTCATCACCATCTTGTGCCTGCGATGCTGAACGATAGACAGTTGATCATGTAGTCTCAGCATATCCGGCATTTTCCTATAGATATTGTCATTTGTTTTATATTACGTTGGAGATCTTTGTTGAAATATTGATATACGTAGTTCAATAACCTTTACATGTGTATAGATATCCTTGTGATTCAAAAACTCTTAATATATGCCGGCCATTAACTACTTCAATGTTCGTTGTGGCTACGCTATGTAGAACGTACACTAAAGGTACGTAGGGGACCGGAGCTCCCACACTTCCAATATCTTCGCCAATACTTTGCTCTAGAGAAATCGGATTCCAGCACTCCACTGCATCCTCCATTCCCGCTGCCGTTGACTATCACAACATACCACCTTCCTTACATCCCAACACACTCTATGCTGCTTCCCGGGGTAATTTCAACTGCCTTCCATTCCCAAATCATGCAGTCATTCCTCAGATCCATCTGTCCTATCAACTGCAGCTTATCACAATCGAGCGAGAAGCCACAGGGGCAACAAAAACAGTATTCGTATTCCCGAGGTTAGTGTCTCCTATTCACCTCTGGGTAGCCAAATTTAATTTTTATACGATTTCAGCAAACCTCCTTACGCAGATGCCAGGATGGTTACTTTGTAAAGAACACTATCAACCCGTCCCTTCTTATTGTCAGAGTTTCCCAAATATTTCTTATCTCGCCTCTTTTGCGGAGAACCTCCTCATTCCTTATCTGCCCACTTACCTTCATCATTCTTCTATAGCATCACGTCTCAAACGATTCGATTCTCTTCTTTTCCGGTTTCCCCACAGTTCAAGATTACTTCCACATAATGATGTACTCTAAACGTAGATTCACAGAGATTCCTTCGTTTTTTATATCCTCCCTGCTTCGTCCATCATGTCTTACATCGGGTCCAGGATAGCAGAACTCCTCACCTCTGTCTACTTCGCAGTCAGCAAACTTGACATTAAGTTTATTGCTAAATTCAATTCTGATAGTCCTCATTACTTTCGTCGTTCTTCGGTTCTTCTGTGCTCATTAATCTGTTTATTCCATTCAACAGGTCCAGTGGTTTTTCTCTCCTTCACTGAGAACAGCGATGTCATCAACGATTCTTATCACTGATATCCTCTCACCCTGTATTTTAACACCATTCCTGAACCTTTCATTTATTTCTGTCATTGCTTCTTCGATGTAGGGATTGAACAGTAGGGATGAAAGTCGACATACCTCTTTCACATCCTTTTTAAACCGTTTTTGGTCTTCCATTCCATTACGTCTACAACTTTGCTTCCGCCGTTTTGCAATAGACGGCAGCAGCGGCAAGTGGGGTTCAGCTGGTTGATCATAGCTGTAATACAATAAGCTTAGACATCTGTAAACATAATGTCATAAAAATATTAGTCGATTTGTGATTGAATCATAAGGTTATCCTCGATTAAGTACGTCAACTTAATCGCATTTTTTGCCATTTGCGGGAAGATTTAATTTTCTGCTTTAACATGAAGAAATCTGAGGCTGTGTCTCTTAAAATGCTGGGTAAGACCAATTTGGGGGAACTATTGGTGGAAGAACGTGCAGAGAAAGTTTTCAACGACTTAAGAACGGTGATCTTGATGTCGAAGACCGGCATGGCGCTGGAAGACAGGACATTTTCGTAGCTACTGAAACAGACGAATACAGTCACAGAAATCATTATCGAAAGCAATTGATGCGTTCGAGCCCAGCAATGGAACACAAACGTCCACAATACAGCGATAGACACGTAAAGGTAATTTTGCAGCAGGTCAGTGCTCGACTCCATGTCGCAAATCCCGTCAAAATACACACGGAAATGTTGAAATGAGAAGTCCTATCATTACCGCCGTATTCCCCATACGTTGCTCTTTCTGAGTACCACCTTTTTCGATCAGTGGCATACAGTCTGGCTGACCAGCACTTCCGATCATATGAACAAGTGCAAAATTGAATCGATTCATGGATCCCCACAAAAGACGCCCAGTTCTTCCGCCACGGGATTTTTATGCTATCCGAAAGATGGGAGAAGGTAGTGGCCAACGATAGGCAATATTATGAATCATAATTTTTTTTGTAAGTTTTTCACAAGAAGGCCCCGAACTTCGAGAAAAAACGTCGAAAGCTAAGTTGTAGACCTAGGAATTTATCCATCTTGGTTCATGTACTTATTTTATATTACCATTCATTCGCTATTGCTTATACCTCTTTTCCTGAAAATGGTGAACAATTTGTATCATTTTACATTGTCCAACTCCTTTGTCTTCGGCAACTTGGATGCCTGGGTTATCAAGTTGATTGCGCCACAAGTCTCGCACTTATCTGTATTTGCTATCCTCGGAAATGTGCGGATGATATTTCCGAACGTCTGGTGCTATATCACCAGTCTCATAGACTTTACAAATTAATTTGAATAGTCGTTTGGTTGTTATTACCACCAAGGATTTTGGAAATTCGGAAGAAATGTCATCTTTGCCCTGTGTTTGGTCGTGGCAAGTCTTCCAAGGCTCTGTCAAGCTCTGACTGTAATACTGGAACTCTTACGTCTTCCAAATAGACTTCCATTTCTTCTTCTATCCCCTTATCAGTTCCTCCCGCTCGTAGGGGCCTTCAGTATGTCTCTACACTACCTGTACGTTAAGAGACTTAATTCCTCCTGCACATTTTTCCTCCGACCATTTAGGTCAGTCCCTGTTTGTTTGATTTCTGAATGACTTATACCGCCGTTTTCCTGTTTTTACCTGAACACTTTTGTGCTTCTTTCTCTCGTCGACCAGTTGAAGCACTTCTTCTGTTAACCAAGATTCTTCGCAGCTACTTTTCATGAACCATTTTTTCTCTGATTTCCCTTTTTAGAAATGTCAGTTCTGATGTTGACACTTCTGCTTTCAATGTCACTGATGGTGAAAGGAGTATACTAGGGCACACTTGTATGTGTCACAAGAATAAGATAAGAATATTATTAAATTAAAATGAAACTAGTATACTATAAACGATGAATGTCTCTGATAGGCTCGATAATGCTGATCGCTGACTGTGTGCGACCGCAGACCCAAAGATACTGTACTGCTTTGTTGGAGTAAGAGAGCGATAGGCAGACAGTCACTGGTAGCTGCCGGTGAGGGAAACGCGGTGGAGTAGGCGGGCTTTGGAGTGTGGTGTGTGAAGCCACTAGCAGTTAGATTATTTTAGGTATGTCAATATTGTTGAACTTGGAAGCAGAAGTCTTCATGCAACCAAGGTAAAGAAACTGAATAATTATGATTTCTGTTTTTGCCAGCGCGTTAGTATAGATGAGTTGGCCGATAATTTGTAATTCTTCAGTAACCCCAGAATATACGTAAACGGTTATTATAAAAAGGCTAGTTAGATATTTCATTTTTGTAATGCTTCTAAGATTTGTTAACAGAGCTATGTGTACTTTGATGATTGGCATTTATGTTGGATTAACGAAGTTAGATAATGCTTGCTGTTTAAATATAATTGTTTGTGAATCAATTGTGAGTAACGTAACTTCAACTATCAGATGTTTTTGAAAAGGCAAACTTAACTTGCAATATAATTTTGTTAAAAAAACTGAGTATTAGTAATTCACCATAATCAGTACCGCCTCCCACACCACGTAATATATACTATGTGATCAAAAGTATCCGGACTCCCCCCAGAACACACGCTTTTCATATTAGGTCCATTGTGCTGCTACCTACTGCCAGGTACTCCATATCAGCGACCTCAGTAGTCATTAGACATCCTGAGACAGTAGAATGGAGCGCTCCGCGGAATTCTAGGACTTCGAACGTGCTCATTTGATCGGGTGTCACTTGTCATACGTCTGTATGCGAGTTTTCCACTCTCCTAAACACCTCTAGTTCCACTGTTCCCGATGTGATAATGAAGTGGAAACGTGAAGGGTCATGTACAGCACAAAAGCGTACACGCCGATCTCGTCTGTTGACTGACAGAGACCGCCGACAGTTGAAGAGGGTCGTAATGTATAACAGGCAGACATCTATCCAGACCGTCACACACGAATTCCAAACAGCATCAGGATCCACTGCAAGTACTACTACAGCTAGGCGGGAGGTGACAAAAGTTAGATTTCATGGTCGAGCAGCTGCTCATAAGCCACACATGACGCCAGTAAATTCCAAGCGACGCCTCGCTTGGTGTAAGGAGCGTAAACATTGGACGACTGAACAGTGGAAAAACGTTGTGAGGAGTGACGAATCACGGTTCAAAATGTAGCGATCCGATAGCAGGGGTATGGCGAATGCCCGGTGAACGTCATCTGCCAGCGTTTGTAGTGCCAACATTAAAATTCGGAAGCGGTGGTGTAATGATGTAGTCGTGGTTTTCATGGAGGGGGCTTGCACCCTTTGTTGTTTTGCGTGGCTCAATCACAGCACAGGCCTACATTGATGTTTTAAGCATATTTTTGCTTCCCACTGTTGAAGAGCAATTCAGCATGTCTAGCACCTGTTCATAATGAACGGTCTGTGGGAGAGTGGTTATACGACTATGACATCCCTGTAATGGACTGGCCTGAACAGAGTCCTAACCTGAATTCTACAGAGCATCTTTGTGATGTTTTGGAACGCCGACTTCGTGCCAGGCCTCATCGACCGACATCGATACCTCTCCTCAGTGTAGCACTCCCTGAAGAATGGGCTGCCATTCCTCAAGAAATCTTCCAGCAGCTGAACCTGTAAGTCATTTTCAGCCAGGTGTCCGGATACTTTTGATCACATACTGTATTTTTCTAAGAAGTTGGATTATCTTAAATGTTCTCGTGTATGAGCCAAATGAATTTTATATGTATTTCAAGTATTATGGCCAGCATTACACACTTCTGAGCCTGTAGCTAGCATTTTTTTTTAATGATATACCAGAATATATCGCGTTCCACCGTTGCTGCTCTAGAGGTAAGACAATTAAATTTATTTGTTATGTGCTCAGGGACCAAAGTTATCAGTTTTGAACAGGGCCAGATAATTCAGTGCCATCGGGGCTGAATGAATTTTGCAGTGAATATATTTCTTTATTGGTACTGGGAGTTGTATTGCTCAATCGTATTGTGCAAAGTTTTGCTAAGAATAACACAGAGTAAGCACACCACTTACAGTTACAACACGCCACACGACAATTCGTGTTCAGTACTCATTCCGTAGATCAGACATTCAACGTAATTGTAAAGTTATCATTTTTAAAGAACGTTGCAATGATTGTTTTCACTTTTCAATATGCTGAATCAGTCCTTCCGGCGACCATTTCTTCTTCGATTTCTTCACATTTTTCCTCCGACCATTTAGGTCAGTTTCCCAGTTTGTTTGATTTCTGAATTACTTATACCGCCGTTTTCCTGTTTTTACCTGAGCACTTTTGTGCTTCTTTCTCTCGTCGACCAGTTGAAGCATTTCTTCTGTTAACCAAGATTCTTCGCTGCTACTTTTCATGAACCCCTATTTTTTCTCTGATTTCCCTTTTTAGAAATGTCAGTTCTTTAACTGAACTGGGTCCTCTGCTGTTCATTACCATGGTATCCATGGCCTCACATAAGTTCAAGCGCACATCGTAACTTTAATATCCCAGTTCTTTCGTCACTGATTATTCCTGATAGTTCTCTTAAACTTCAGTCTACTCTTCATCGTCAGTAAATTGTGATCTGAGTCTACATCTGCCTTTAAGTACGGCTTACACTACAATATCTGATTCTGGAATCTTTGTCTAACTATGATGCAATCCATCTGGAATCTTCTCGCGTCTCAAGGCTTTTCGCAAGCACACCTCCTTCATTTACGATTTTTGAACAGCGTTCGCTATTACCAGATAAAGTTTCCTGAGAACTCTATTAGTCTCTGTTCTCTTATTCCGACCAACTAGCTCATATTCTCCCGCAACATCGTCTTCACTTCCTTACCCTATCACAACTTTCCAATCCCCCATGATTATCAGATTATCGCCTGCCTTTACATATTGTGTTTTCCGTTCAGTGTCCGCGTATCCTCTCTCTGATTCCTTATTTTCCGCTTGTGACGTGTATGTGTACATGAGCTATTGCTCTTAACATTAGTTTGCCGTCGGTATTGATGAGAGTAATCCTATCGCTGAAGTTTTGGTAGTAACACACATTCATCTGACCAAAATCCTTGTTTTCACCTCAGCTCTATGACTCTCTTCCGTTACTGTATCTATACTGAGCCTTTACATCTCATATTCAGGCTTCTGACATTCCGCGACCTGATTCGTAGAATGTTACCCTTTCGTTGGTTATTCCATCTTTTTCTCAAGGTTACCTGCCTCTTGGCAGATCCGTTTTGGAGATCCAAATAAGGGACTGGTCCGGAATCTTCTGACGATGGAGAAATCATTATGGCATTTTTCCAACTACAGGCCACATGTCCTGTCTTATGTGTCCTTTATGCAGTGATTTCCTTTGCCTTTTACAACCTCATGTTATTGACCATTGATGATACTTCAGCCTTCTGGTAATATTTTCCAAAAACCAGGGGTAACAGGTCGCCCCAAACCTCTGTCCACCCTTTCGATCTCTTTCTATGTCGTTGGCAGATCTATAGTGACTCGTGATTAGTAACCAAAGATGCTACCCCTTGACCACGGCTACTACTAACTTCGTTCCGGTACACAAAACTCATCAATTATCATGCCAATTCCTCCCCAGACTCACGTGCACCTAGTCCCTCATCCTGGAAGTAATATAATTAGTCCACAGCACCGTCATCACTATAGTTTACCAAACCATTAATTCCACCATCGTATCAAGATTATCGTTTTCATTCTTGTCGCAATTATGTTGTTTATTTTTAAGTATTTTATTCAGAGGCTGAAGTAGACCTTTTTCTGTGGACCTCTCCAAGCTGCATCCACCCTACCCCACGGGCCCTGCCTTATTATGTAGGTATGGAAACAACAACAAAATAAAAAAATAAGGGAACGGGAGAGCTATCACACGTTATGTTCTCTGACACAAAATACCTACTGAGCCAACAGGTCTCTACCCCACGCGCATCTGAAAGTCCGTGAGTGTGAATTTTTAATGTCTATGGAAATACTTGTCAGATTTATAACGAAAAACATAATTCACATGCCATACATAATTGATGGAGAACTAGTTCACCTCTGAAATCTTATCTATTGCAAGTTCCGCTGTAAAACTTATTTTTTGTGTTTATTTTTTATTTTTTGGGACATCAGTCTTATCACTAGTTTTAAGTTCTCAACTACTTGCTGAATGTACTGAAATTTCTGTTCTCCTCTACAGTTTTTACCCTCTGCAGCTCGCTCTAGCACCATGGAAGTTATTCCTTCATGTTTTAACCGATGTCCTATCATCCCGTTCCTTCTTCTTGTCAACGTTTTCCACATTTTCCTTTCCTCTCTGATTCTGCGCAGAATCTCCTCATTACTTACATTATCAATCAACCTAATTTTCAACAATCTTGTGTAACATCACATCTCAAATGCTTCTTTTCTTTTCCGGTTTTCCTGCAGTCCGTGTTTCACTGCCATACAGTACTGTAGAGCGGTCTAAGGCACTGCAGTCGTGGACTGCGCGGCTGGTCCCGGCGGAGGTTCGAGTTCTCCCTCGGGCATGGATGTGTGTTTGTCCTTAGGATAATTTAGGTTAAAGTAGTGTGTAACTTTAGCGACTGATGACCTTGGCAGTTAAGTCCCATAAGATTTCACACACATTTGAACAGTACTGTGCTCCAAACGTACATTCTCAGGAAACAAGACCTATGTATGATACTAGTAGACTTCTCTTGGCCAAGAACGCCCTTTTACCCAGTGCTAGTCTGCTTTTGATGTCCTATTTGTTCTGGCCGCCATGGGTTTTTTGCTGCCTAGATAGCAGAATTCCTTGACTTCATCTACTTAGTGATCATCAATCCTGATGTAAAGTTTCTCTCTGTTCTCATTTCTACTACTTCTCATCTCTCGCGATCCACATTCTGTACGTAATAGACTGATCATTGCATTCAGTAGATCTTGAAATTCTTCGCCACTTACAATGAGGATGCCAATGTTATCTGCGAATCTTATCATTCGTATCATTTCATGCTGAATTTTGATACCACTCTTGTACCTTTCTTTTATTTCCGTAATTGCTTCTTCGATGTATAGATTGAACAATAAGGGCGAAAGACTACACCCCTGTCTTACATTCTTTTTAATCCTAGAACTTCGTTCTTAGTCTCTCACTCTTATTGTTACTTCTTCGTTCTTGTACATACTGTATATTACTCGTTCTTCCCTAGAGATTATTCCCATTTTTCTCGAAATTAGGAACATCTTGCACCATTTTGCTTTTCGAATGCTTTTTCCAGGGCTACATGTCCTATGAACGTGTCTTAATTTTTCTTCAGTCTTGCTTCGAATATCAACCGCAACATCAGACTCGCCTCTCTGGTGCCTTTCCCATTTGCTAAAGCCAAAGTGATCGTAGTCTAATAGATCATCAGTTTCCTTTTCCATTCTTCTGTACATCATTCTTGTCAGCAACTTAGATGCACGAGCTGATAAGCTGGTTATGCTGTAATTCTCGCACTTGTCGTCTCTTGCAATCTTCAGAATTGTGTGAATGATGTATTTCATGAAGCCACATGGTATGTCGCCAGACTCTACACACCAACGTGAATAGTCGTTTTGTTGCCACTTCCCCCAATGATTTTAGAAATTTTGATAGAATGTTATCTTTCCCTTCTATGTTATTCGATCTCTAGTCTTCCAAAGCGAATTCTGATTCTAATATTGGATCCCCTATCTCTTCTGTAGTGACTCCTGCTTCTTCTTCTATCCCGTCATCAGTCAAGTCTTCTCCCTCACGGAGGCCTTCAGTGTACTGTTTCCGCTTAGCCGCTCTCTCCTCTGCCTTTAACAGTGGACTTCACATTGCACTATTAATGTTGCCATCCTTGCTTTTCATTTCACCTAAGGTTATTTTGTCTTTTCGATAAGCTGAATCCATTCTTCCGACAATCATTTCTTTTCGGATTTCTTCACATTTTTCCTGCAGCCATTTCGCCTTAGCTTCCGTGCACTCCCATTTATTTCATTCTTAGGTATCTTGTAATTCTGTATTGTTGAATTTCCCTGAACATACTTGTACTTCCTTCTTTCATCCCTCAACTGAAGTATTTCTTCTGTTACCCATGGTTTCTTCACAGTCGTCTTCTTTGTATCAATGTTTATCTTTCCAACTTCTGCGATTGCCCTTTCAAGAGATTTCCATTCCTGTTCAGGTGTACTGCCTACTGAGCTATTCTTTATTGGTGTATCTATAGCCTTAGGAACTCCAAGCGTATCTCGTCATTCCTTAGTACTTCCGTATTCCACTTCTTTGCCATTTGATTCTTCCTGACTAATCACTTAAACGTCTGCCTACTCTTCATCACCACTACATTGTGATCTGAGTCTGTATGTGCTCCTGGGTACGCCACACAATCCAGTAACTGATTTGGAAATCTCTGCCTGACCGTGATCTAATCTAACGAAATCTTCCCGTATCTGTCGGCATTTTCCAAGTGTACCTTTCCCTATTGTGATTCTTCCACAAAGTACTGGCTATTAATAGCAGAAATTTATTGCAGAATTCAAATAGTCACTCTCCACTCTCATTCCTAGTACCAAGCCCATACTCACACAGAATCTTTCTTCCACTCCTTCCCCTACAACCTCATTCCAGTCCCTTCACGTGCTGAAGTACCCGTTCAGTATCCTCGCATACTTTCTCTATCTCTTAATCTTCGGCATGCAACCTCGGCATGTATACCATAAGTATCGTTGTCCGTATCGGTTTGCTGTCGATTCTTTGCACAGTAATCACTCTCCGCCATACCTTCCTATTCATAACGAATCCTATTTCCGTTATACCATTTTTTTGCTATTGTTGATATTACCCTATACCCATGTAACGCTAAATCATTATCTTCTTTCAATTTAACTTCATCGACCCCCTCCATCTAGACTCAGCACACCTGTTCTAGTTTTCTAGCTTCCCCACCGCGTTAACACTTTTGACATTCCACTCATAGAACTGTACTCTTTCGTTGGTTATTCATCTTTTTCCTCATGGTCACCTCTCCCTTCGCAGTTCCCTCTCGGAGATCCGAAAGGTGGACTATTCCGGAATCTTTGGCCAATGGAGATATTATCACAACACTTTTTCAATCACAACCTACGTGCTCTATCGAATTTCATTATGCATCTTTAATGCAGTGATTTCCATTGCCTTCTGCGTCCTCATGTCATTGACCTTTGCAGACTATTTTCCGTTTAGAGGCAGTTTCCCACCTCAAGGGCAAGAGAATGACGTGAAACTCTGTCCGCTCCTTCGCTCTCTTTGACAAGATCTTTGGCAGAATGAGCGTGACTTCTTATCCCGGAACTCTTCTTCCTCCAGTGCTCGTTATTTTTATTAGGAATTGAAGATTTGGCTGATCTCTATCCGGGACGACGTTTTGATTACTATTCAAACGCAGTAGACACTTGAAACTTTCAACATAGCACAGAACTGAATGACAATACAATGTTAAATCGCTTTCTTATGTGGCGTATATTGGAGGGAACTTTATTTATCACGGATTTTTCTTGTTGAGCTGGAGATTTGAACCTTTAAACATAGCTCAGAAATGGATCACAGTGCAGTATTAACTCACTTTCTTGTCTGATGTTTGACGAAGGGTATATC
This sequence comes from Schistocerca serialis cubense, assembly GCF_023864345.2. Lineage (NCBI taxonomy): Eukaryota > Metazoa > Arthropoda > Insecta > Orthoptera > Acrididae > Schistocerca > Schistocerca serialis. The sequence goes on from NC_064642.1 coordinate 460,192,806, forward strand.
GTTTACGACTGCCATTTCCCCCTTTTCCTGTTCCAGTCTGGAATGGTTCATGGGGAGAACGGTTGCTCGTTAGCCTGTGACCTCAAATCTCTCTCATTTTTACGTTCATGGTTTTTTCCACGAGATATGACTAGGAGTAACCAATTATTAGTTGACTCAGGTGAAGTGAAACTGAAAGAAGCCTGAAATTTGCCGCGTGTCTCCGCTGTAATCTCATCAGGATGTTTGAAATCGGTTAATAAATTTCACCCACACAAGAGTAAAAAGTAGAAATCAAGATTTTAAATAAAAATAATTTTTAGTACGACACTTTTTTAAATTGGACTAAAATGATTAAATAATTTCTTTTAGCACCACATGGGAAGGTCGGGTAGTATAGGACGGCTGGTTATATCGGACAACTGTTGCTTATGATTTTTGCTACACGTAGCAGCACCAGTCATGGTCACCGCAGTCTTGGGTGTGAAGACAGAGGGGAGATTACACCATCTCGTACCGCGCCGACTTTGTGCATGGAAGTGATGGCGCATTATCTGATTTGTGAGTCTTTTTTTGTGTACGAAGATAACTTTGGAGTGCTATACCCGACTTGAAAGTAAATGTAATTCTATTATAAGGATATTGGTAGCAGTAAGGGGTATTTTACTATATGTTTTCGGCAGTAAATCTGTTTAGACTTATTAGTAAGCACGTGACAGTCGAATTGTTTTCTCATGTCGGTCGTGTTGTATCGAACATAAAAATTGAGGGTTGTTTTGGACAACAATCATAGATAACTAAAATTAAATTTTGAAGGACTAGTTTCATTTTACAGGCGAAATGGTGAAAGTGAGGCATTCCTGGAGAGAAGAAAATATGAAGATGGCTGTAGAAAAATTTCTTTGAAAGGAAATGAAAATTCGAGAAGTTAGTGAGCGTTTTTCAGTCCCAAAAAGTACACTTGGCGACAGACTTAAGAACTTTTCAGATGGGAAGGAGGTCGAACTGAAACCAAAACTGGGAAACTCAAAAGATTTTGCTACACCTTTCAGTGATGAGCAGGAGCAAATACTCTACGCTCACATGAAAACTCTAGACAATCAGCTAATGCGATTAAGCAAGGAAGAGCTTTTGAAGCTTGCTTATCAATTTGCTGAGAAAATGAAAATAAAACATAGGTAAAAGTTTCCGAGTTGATGGACAAGTATAAGTTCAGCCTCTCCAAGATATTTAACTCCAACGAAACTGGCGTAACGTGTGTTCATATCAACATACTGAAAGTAATGTCAGTTAAAGGTAAAAATCAAGTTGGAAAATTGACCACAGGTGAGAGAGGCATGAATGTCACGGTTCGTCTCTTAATTAATGGTGCAGGGGATGTGTTTATCCCACCGCTGTTTGTCTTCCCCCGTGTTTGAATGGACAATGATCTGAAGAAAGATGCCCCAGTAGGAAGTGTTTTTGGTACCCAACCAAGTGGATGGATCACTGAGGATGTTTTCGTCAAGTGGCTTGTTTTGTTTGTAGAACGAGTGAATCCAACTGAGAAAACCCCTGCATTACTAGTCGTGGATGGCCACGAAAGCCACAAAGACTTGGACGTCATAACGTTTGCAAAGAAACACCACATTCAAGTGTTAAGCCTGCCTCCAAACATTTCCCACGAACTACAGCCACTGGACAGAACTGATATGAAACCTTTCAGAAATGCTTATCATGAGGCATGTTCATACTGGATGTGACAATATCCTAACACTAAGATACCTTGAAGGACATAGCAGGTTTAGTGAGCTCAGCTTTCTCAAGGATTTGCAGGATGGAGTTGAAATCTGACTTTGAATGCATTGACATTTCTCCCGAAGCGAAATATTTTCAGTGACTTGGATTATTCTCCTTCACTAAACAAGAACAGTGAATCAACTGTTACCTCATCCACCAGTTCTGGACCTGGCTCCTCCTTTGCCATTTCTTTACCATGCCCATCTTTACCAGGCTCCTCATCTGCTCCCATGGTTTACCAGGCCCCTCATCTGCCATATCTTCACCAGCCCCTTCACCTGCCATGCGTTTACCATGCCCATCTTCTGCCATGTCTTTACAAGGCTCCTCATCTGCTGACATGACTTTACCAGGCCCTTCATCTGCCATAGGCCTATCTTCACCAGTCCTCTCGCCTGCCCGCCGTTACCTGAGTCCTCGCTCCTCGTCTGCATCATCAGAGTCGTCTAATCACGATACAGCAGTTGAGCCCCCTAAGACATCTCAGTCTCACTAAATTTTCCTCTAGTAGATTTGTATGAAGCAGAATCATAGAGAGGAGAGTGAAATTTTAATCTCAACTCCATACAAAAAACAACTGGAAGTAAAGAAAGGAGAACAGGAAGAGAGAAAAAAGCTGCTGAAGCTAAGTGGAATCCTAAGGAAGAGAAACGTAAATTGAAAGAAGAAAAGAAAAAAGAAAAAACCTCAAAATAGCCTGTAGGTGTAGCTAGAACCAAACTTTTGACCGACAGGAAAATTGGATGGTGTAAAAGGAAGGATAGTTCTACAACAGAAATGAAAAAATCCAGCGAATCTGCTAAGAAAAAACTAAAACTTGACGATGAAAACACTAGAGGTGATGGCATGACTCGCTGGATTATTTGTGAAGAAACTTTTGAAGAGGCCTGGATCCAGTGTCGACTGTGTAACGTATGGGCGTTCTTAACCATTTTCTGCAGTGTGTTATTTACTCTGTTTGTTACTTGTGTTCCTCGTTTTTTATGTTTTACATTCTCTTGGGTTATTTTGTTGTTCCTTGTTTTGCGTATTGTTGCTTCCTGATGTATGATTGTGAAACTGTTGTGATGTTTTAGTCATTCTGTACGCGAATGAATTTATATTGCTTTTATCTTACGGTTCTGTAGGACGAAACATTACATGAACACCACTGCAGCAATGAAACAGTAAACAACCAACACATTACGCTGAACTACTTTCAAAAAATGAGCTAAAACTATTGACTAACACCCACGGGCAACTAAAAGTAGGAAGGATGTATTATTAGAGGTCAAGCAATCTAAGAATGAATTTCACAAGGCTCAGAGCACATCCACTACAACGAAGTAGCCATTTCCTTCCTCAATACATTGTACTTCTGATGTTGTAAGGTGAACATAATTTCCGGATATAGTTATTATCCGACCATTCCTCAAGTGCAGAGAATAAGGTGAGCTTATTATTGATTTGTTACTGAAATGAACGCACAGTCATACAAAAAACAAATTTAACATAAATGAAAGATACAATAGACAAACAAAACGGAAACTTGCAACAGTGTCTACATTTTCTAAATTCACTTTATTTTTACTATTATATTTCCAGAAGAAACAGATAAACATTTACTGGAAATATCAGTTCTACGTGAAACGTGATAGATCAAAGACACACATTTCAATCTAATTTGGTACAAGGTGGAGCTAGTTAATCGTATATTTTTTTGCAAGCACATATACAGACCTTATATTCTAGGATGCTGATAATTAAAGACTGCGAAAGCACTTGGTATAAAACAGTAGCACTCAGATTTATGAAATCTACATATAGAGAATCTATATACAGAGAAACAAATCTGCTAAAAGACTGATGTTGATGGGAAAGTATTTGGGCAACAGAAGGACAAAGTGTTAAGTTTCAGTAACTAGAGTAGTAAATGCAAGACCTATCCCAGAATCTGAAGGTATTGACCCCTCATTTTAAGACTGATAGTGCCACAAACATTAATGTCTAGAAATCTGATGATGGAGAAATTAATATTTAAAAAAAATAAATCTGAATTTGTAAACATTGTATTCAAATATTCTTTAGCAAAGAAAAAAATGAGTTTTTCCACCACTGCAAACGTAAGTAATCTAGAAATCAGTAACAGTGACGATAATAAGCAGTTGAAAAAGACAAATATAAATTTTTAAACATCTAAACGTCACTCGATTAAACGTTCAGTAAGCCTCAACTAGGAGTGATAGTCTATAAATGGGCGATGTCGATTGATCACGTAACCTCAGTTACATGTGACACAAAGAAATAGGATACTGGGAAACGACAGTTTTCCTGCAGAAGAGTTTGCGTTCAAACGATTTATCTGGACATTTTACTGTTTCAGTCTCAGCACACTTTAGCAGTCTTCAAGTGTATTTAGTCTTGTAGACAATGATATGTGGTACTGACACAGCATCAAAACATAAAATTTCATATCCTTACAGGAAATAGCGTTGATTTTAATAAAATTTCGTGTGTGTTGTGTTGGTAAATGTTGAACAATAACGTAAATCAGTTGTCCCCCCGCGAAATAATGATTTTAGGGCTTTTTAAATAACTCGGGCTATCCTGTCATTGTAAATTTCCTTGTTTTAGGTGGTTTACTGCCAATGGAAATTCATCCAAAAGAGTCTACTTATCTACTTTCAACAGCTAGGAAACGGTTCGCTGTATTCAAACGTAGCTGTGCATTCCTTCACGAAGACAGGCGTGAATTTCGCTCCAAAAATTCGACCTGTCTGCCTCGGTAACTGCACAGTCAGCCCCACGGATTGCTAACCGAAAGATCCCAGGTTCGATTCACGACCGGTTCGGACATTTTCTCCTCTTGGTGATTGGGTGTTGTGTTGTCCTCACGCTCGTATGATTATAACTGACATTCCACTAGAGATGGGTCGTTCGCGAACTAACTGTTCCAGGGGAACGGTTCACCAAGATGAACGGAAGGAGCGAGGAACGGTCTCTCATAGTTCACTTCGGTCGCGGCTTTCTACTTATAGTTCCCGGGAACGAGGAGCTGTCGTCTCGTTCCCGCAACGGCACGTCGGCCGGTCTCGTTCCAGCCTCGGTCCCGTTCCCGTTTCGGTCTCTGACTCGGTCTCCCTCGGCCGGACTCGTCCTTCTTCGTGTGGCCACATGACGCAGTTCCACTGCCAACTGCTCCTAGTTAGTTGAGTATCGAGTTGTCGTTCGTTTCGCTTGCTGGGCACGCCTATTCTAGATCTGTTTCAAACCTTTTTTTGAACTCTGGACTTCTGGTTTTTTTCGTATTCTATTCAGCGTCCACTACTGGCAATTAAAATGTATTTTATAATTACGTAATTACATAAAAATTACATTGTATATAATACATCTTTTCAAGTAATAAAAGAGCTTATCAGCTTACTTCGTTATTTCGATAAAGAAGACATAGTTATAAAAAGGCAAGTTTATTTTGTTATTCCACGAGCAAAGGAAGCCGGCACGGAACACACGAGTGACCATTTTCGATCCTTTTTGATCCAAGGTAAAACAGTGTGTTCATTGTTACGGGAAGGCAGGCCGACTTACAACCGAGTGAAGTCTCCGCTCCATAATCGGGTGTTTGGTCTCATATTTTGTAAACAGAATATGGTAACTTTTACAGTATTATTTTAAGTTGCACAGAGTGGCGCACGAAAAATCGGCCCCGAGTGCTAGACTGCTCACTGTCGCCCACCAACCGTGATCTATTGTTTCGAAGTAGTTGTTCGCATTAGATTATTTGTTATTTCTTTAACAACTAATTATTACAAGTTCATCTATTCTACTCGTAGTGGTAAACAATCGTGCGTAATTTGCGAGCAGTCTGTACTCGGAGCCGTATTTTCGTGTGCCACCATATATTATTTCCCTGCGATCAGCCATCTAACGCTACAGTTGGCTAAACGAGAGGTTTTTCATAATAACGGAAATTACTTCTACAAGTGTGTGAGAATTTTGTAATGAACAAAAACTCTGTACTCCAGAAGGGAGCCAAGTGCCCTCTCTTGGGGTCTTCCATCCTTCAGTCACCTATGCTACTAATTTGCAGTTCTTCATAAGAACCATATACTGTGTGCAAATGAGCGGTGAACAAGTAAAAATGAACTGTTCCCAAAAAAGAGCGGTCTCCAGTGAACTAATTACCAAGGATGAACGAGTTTGTCCATATCTATATTACACTACTGAGACGGTTGTATGGGCGCGGACCGAGAGCCACTAAATTAAAAAAAAAAAATGCAACCACGGACCAAAACATCTAATAAGTGCAAAATACGCTGTTGAATATTGGCAGTTAAACCTATATTAAATATCTGTGAGGGAAAAAAGTACGAATGAAAGAGTTTCGTGCCAGAACGGTACTGCTTAAGCAAACCAAACACAAATAAATGACACCATGTCTTAGGGACCTCTCTATTGTTATAGAAAATAAACGGAACGATCTTTTCGTTACCCAATACCGGTTTCAAACTGCACTGCAGATCATCTTCAGGTCTACATTGGAACAGAAAAAAAGGCAGCAAAACTCTATAGAAATATGATATTGCAAAATCTACAATTAAAGCTGTACAAATAACAATTCATTATGAACCCATATATACTTAGAGTCACTAAATGAAGTTAATCAACAGTTGCGTGTAACTGAAGTGAAATACAAGGATGCGGTGCAAAAACCATTTGTGTAGTCGCATGACGTGCGTAAGTTATAAAAGGGTACATTACAACAGTGGAAAAGAGATTTCTCTATAATGAAACAAAATAAAAATGTTAGTAGAAATTAAAATTTAAAATACAAGTAATTGTAATGCATTTAAGCATTTGTGTGCGTTGCACAAAAAAAGAAAGAATGTAATAAACAACTTCACAGTAGATTATGAATCGCATATTTTCGTTTTTGTTTATATATTTTGTAAGACAGCGCATAATTAAGAAACATATCTCATGTGCATAGCTTAAATTCTCAAAGTAATGCAAAAGAGATGTGTTTGTTAAGTTTTTACGCTGTCTTCTAAAATGTATATTGAAGAACGAAAATGCAAGATGCACAACTTACTATGAGAATGTTTATTAAATTCGTTTCCTCCTTTTGTTGTACATACAGTAACGTGTCTTTTAATTCTTAACTTTTATTATTTTATTTTGTTTTATAATGGAGGAATCGTTAAACGTTGGATAGTTAACACATTAACTCACCTCTAAAGTAATCAGAAGTCTGAAGCTGTTTTATACGTACAAGGGGATTCGATTCTTTAAAGAATTGGGGGTTCACTGGTTAATCTCTAGAGGCTTTAATTACTGACACTATGAATACGTGTTCAGGACACTATATTACGGAAAAAATTCAGACCAATGGAACTGTTTATAAAGGACCTACGCTATTTTGGAAACTAAACGATCTGAAATACGAATAGTTGGAATATGAATGGTATTCACCAGCTATGGTACCCTCTGAGTACAAACTGTTCTAAAATCTAAATA